>NC_056506.1:35706679-35750908 GCF_014905685.2 Nematolebias whitei
GCACGGTGGCGCAACTGGTAGAGCTGCTGCCTCTCAGCGAGCAGGTCCCTGGTTCAAACCCCAGTCCAGGGGCCTTTCTGGGTGGAGTTTGCATGTTCTCTCCGTGCATGCGTGGGTTTTCTCCGGGTACTCCGGTTTCCTCCCACAGACCAAAAACATGCATGTTAGGCTGATTGGTAACTCTAAATTGTCCCTAGGTGTGAGTGAGAGAGTGAATGGTTGTTTGTCTCGTTTGTCTCTATGTGGCCCTGTTATGGACTTGCGACCCGTCCAGGGTGTACCCCGCCCCTCGCACAGTGATTGCTGGACATGGGCACCAGTGACCCCCGTGACCCAAAATGGAATAAGCGGGTAAAGAAAATGGATGGCTGGATGGATAATGAAATAGCTGTAGATGAATACTTTCATCCAGTGGGTTGCACAATATTTTAGTAAGACAGACAACATTATTATCTGCCTTCACCTTTGGGCAGTGGGCATGAACAAATAATACTAGTCATAAAAAGTCAACTTTGTGTGGCACATGAGGTGGAACGAAATTGTGTGCACTGTCCCAGTTACACCCAAAAATATAAAAATCCATCCATCCATCCATTATCTTTTACCCGCTTCTTCCACCTTGGGTCACGGGGGTCGCCGGTGCCCATGTCCAGCAATCACTGTGCGAGGGGCGGGGTACACCCTGGACAGGTCGCAAGTCCATCACAGGGCCACATAGAGACAAATAAAACAAACATCCATTCACTCTCTCACTCACACCTAGGGACAATTTAGAGTTACCAATCAGTCTAACATGCATGTTTTTGGTCTGTGGGAGGAAACCGGAGTAACCGGAGAAAACCCACGCATGCACGGAGAGAACATACAAACTCCACCCAGAAAGGCCCCATGACTGGGATTTGAACCAGGGACCTGCTCGCTGAGAGGCAGCAGCTCTACCCATTGTGCCACTGTGCTGCGCAAAATAGCAAAATATCAAGTATAAAAAGAAACGGTAAGGATCAAGATATACACTAACACTAACAATGTAAAATAATCTGTCGTACCAACAGCAGCCCGAACATGAGTCTGGTGAGCAGATGGGTATGAATGAATACAGCAACATGAGATAATCAGCAGCATGAGATCAGCAGCAGTATAAATAATTCATTGATATATGAATTCTCATGGGCAGCACGGTGGCGCAACTGGTAGAGCTGCTGCCTCTCAGCGAGCAGGTCCCTGGTTCAAACCCCGGTCCAGGGGCCTTTCTGGGTGGAGTTTGTATGTTCTCTCCGTGCATGCGTGGGTTTTCTCCGGGTGCTCCGGTTTCCTCCCACAGTCCAAAAACATGCATGTTAGGCTGATTGGTAACTCTAAATTGTCCCTAGGTGTGAGTGAGAGAGTGAATGGTTGTTTGTCTCGTTTGTCTCTATGTGGCCCTGTGATGGACTTGCGACCCGTCCAGGATGTACCCCGCCCCTCGCACAGTGATTGCTGGACATGGGCACCAGCGACCCCCGTGACCCAAAATGGAATAAGCGGGTAAAGAAAATGGATGGATGGATGGATGAATTCTCATGTTATAAACGTGGTTCAAAATGTCACTACAATGGGTGAATACCTTGCAGTTTCCATCTTTTTCAGCTGAAACTCTAAACCCTACATGAAGTCTCACCAGATCAAATTTGCAATCTGACAGAAGTGGAAGGACAAGATGAATTTGCATCCCCATACAGACACCTCATCATGTTGTTAAACCATGGTGTTTAATCAACTGAAAGAAGACCACAGAGCTCTCAAACATTCAGCATTGTTTCCTCTAAGCAACCTCTCACTCTGCTGCCTTTTCATCCTCAGACGCAGCCGATCATCTGTGCAGTGGCTCATTACGCCGGATGATGCTTGAATCCTTGTTAACTCCCTGTCCAATTAGCATCCGAGACTGGCACAGACTCTTATCCTGGCGAGAGCGTACTGTACATACATACTGATGTCCACATAATTATGCACTTTCATGTACATCCCTAATAGTTAAACAGCTCTGACATAAGAAAGGCACAATTACGTATCATTGCCTGATCCCAAATTCAGATGTAATTAATGTGAATGAAAAAAAAAAAAGAACTGCTGGTTCATTCTTAAATCCATGAAGTAACACACATACGCTACCAGCCAGGATACACTGCAGCCAATTATATTATTATTATTTTTTAGAACAGACGGTGTCTTCATTCACTTGATATTTATATTTAAGTTGTACATCAGTAATGATACGTTTGAAATATTTTACCCCTCTTCTGTAAAGAGCTCTTTGATTTTCTCAAATCACAGCACAAAAACTCCACATTCCTACACATAAAATCAATACTCATTTCACTTTAAAGACTTTTGTAAATGGACTCTATAGGTTGGGGCGGTGTGTAAAATGTAAACAATAATTTAATGCAATAATTTCAAAATCACATAAATGCAAATTTAATTCACAATGGAACATAATAGTAAATGCTTAATGTAGGAAATTGTATATTTTGAAACGAATGAAATGAAATTTCCCCTTGGGGATCAATAAAATATATTGAATTGAATTGATTTTTTTAAAAGAAATCAGGTAATATTGAATTTCAAAGCAATAACACGTCTAAAAAAATGTTGTGACAAAGGCAACAAAAGGCTGTAAAATTAGGTGGTGCAAATAAAAAAGATTTTTTTTAAACAAACTTTAACTTAAGTTAGATTGGCAACAGGTCAGTAAGATGACCATGCATAAAAAGAGGCATTTTAGAGAGGCTTATTATATCAGAAGTACAGATGGGCAAGAGTTCACTAGTTTGTGGAATACGATGTATAATGAACAAAAATATAGTTGCAAAAAAGTTGTTTTTGCTTCCATTTTTCATGAGCTGAACTCAAAGATCTAAGACTTTTTTTCTACATACACAAAAAGCATTTTTCTCTCAAACATTGTTCACAAATCTGTATAAATCTGTGTTAGTGAGCACTTCTCCTTTGTCGAGACAATCCCTCCACCTCACAGGTGTGGAATATCAAGGTGCTGATTGGACAGCATGGCTATTCCACAGGTGTGGCTTAGGCTGACCACAATAAAAGGCCACTCTAAAATGTGCAGTTTTATCACACAGCACAATGACACAGATGTTGTGTTTTGAGGGAGCGTGTAGTTGACATATTGACTGCAGGAATGTCGATACTCTATCACAACATGTGCTGTATGATAAAACTGCACATTTTAGAGTGGCCTTTTATTGTGGTCAGCCTTTTTGCCAAGTTTTGAGGGAGCATGCATAAGGGGAATTATAAATTATAAACCATCATTTTCAACAAAAAGATGGGAAGACTGAAAATCCCCTCATCTACAGATCATAATATCATCCACATGTTTAAAAAATCTGGAGAAATCTCTGAGCTCAAAGGACAAGACTGAATGTCAGTTTCATCTTCAGGCCCTCAGACAACACTGCCTTAAAAACTGGTCTGATTCTGTTATGGACATCACTGCGTGGGCTCCAGAACACTTCCACAAATCATTACCTGCAAACACAACAAAGAATTAAAATGTCAAATTATTTTCAGAAACTACTGATGCCTTATGCTTCATACAGAAGGAAAAAAGACCATCTAGCCTGTTATCAGGTCACAGTTCAAAAGCCAAACTCTCTGGTGGTATAGGGGTGCATTGAGCCTTGCATTGATTGTGCCTATGGCATGGGAAGCTTACGCATTTGGAAAAACAGAAAAGTACAAGCTTTCGAACAACATATGCTCTCATCCATTTATTTATTTTATTTTTCAAAAAGGGACTTGCATATTTCAGCAAGACAATGCTAAACAGCATACTGCATCGATTACAACAGCATGGCTTTGCCCCATCCAGAGGACTTCCTCATGGGGGAACATTTCGATGGGGGACAAAACATTTCTCACTTAAAGAAACAGGTCCAGATGGCACAATTTTTTGTTGTTATCTACTGGATGGTTGAGCTTACAACTTTTTTTTTTTCTTTTGAAGAGTCTGGGTGCTGAACTGACCTGCCTGCAGTCCAGACCTCTCACCAATTAAACACATTTAATGAATCATGATGAAAGAAAATCATCTAACAAAGACGACTCAGAACTGCTGAACAGCTAGAATCCTACGTCAGACAAGAATGGGACAAGCTTCCTCTCCAAAACCTCCAGCAGCTGCTCTCCTCTGTTCCAAGCTGTTTACAGACTGTTGTGATACGAAGTTCTGCTTCACGGTGGCAAACATGCCCCGTCTTGTTTTTTTTTTAAATAGATGTGTTGATGCCATTAAATTCGAACTCGCCTCATTTTTATTCCTAAAAATGTGATATTTCCATTATTAATAAAGTAGGTGTTCATGAGATTTGCTAATTATTGCAGACTGTTTTTATTTACATTCGACACGTCTTTTTTAATTGCGAAAGTATATTCAAAATCCTTATAAACAACAAAAGAGGATTCAAATGGCGGTAGCACGACTGCTCTATCAGATCTGTGCCACCACTGGTCAAAAATTGCATTCACTGTTAACTTGTGCTCTGCAGTCATGAGCCAGCTCTTTTTTTTATTTTCCACTTATGTAAATATCCTTTTGGGACGTCCTTATTAAGTTTCCCAGAGACACACCATTTTGTTTGCCAAGAAACCCACTCTCTCTTGTGGATTTGTGCTACTATGGTATCACCTGTCTGCCGTGATCACATGACGAGTTTTCCACCGAGGGCTCATTAACTGCAAGACTGTGCTGCAAAACACCAAGATCATTTAAAGAACATTAACAGACATTTCCCACTCCGTTCTGTTTGGTATTTAGGTAGTAGTTACCTGTGGCACCAAGACGTAACTATAATGAGGAGGGCGGCACAATGGATTAGTGGTTAGTACTATTGCCTCACAGCAAGAAGGTCCTGGGTTCAATCCCTGGCTAGGACCTGAGGTCTTTCTATGTACAGTTTGCATTTTCTCAGGTTTATGAGGTTACTCTGGTTTGCTCCCAGTCCATCAGGTCTCCCTTGCAAAAGAGATCTGTGATCTCAAAGGGATTAGCCTGCATAATTGTTAATAATAAAAATAATAACAATGGAAGGTTTTTCTTTATTATACTAAAAGGCAGTCACTTGTATACCCAGAATCAAATGTGAAAGCCTAAATAGGCACGAGTGGGACTCCTGTATTATGTCTAATAACCTCAATTGGACGTTGGTGATGTCAGAAGCTGTGAACCTTAAATTCCACTAATAAAAATAAATAAATAAAGCTAAAGGACAAAAAAAAATTAAAAACATCTTCTTATTTAACCAAAAAGTAGAAAACAGCTTGCTGTGCTAATTAAGCTTTGGACAACACACCTTTCTACAAGGAAAAATAACTCAACATAAATGAGCAGATGCTATTTAAATTTCTTTATACCGTGTGTGAACGAAGCCCTTTTACACAGATGACCAGCCCCAGCAGTTCTGTCACTAACCAGCCATCGCATGACTTCCTGATGGAGATGAGATTTGTGACGCCAAATGAATTTCTCCTTGAGGGACGATAAAGTTGTGAATAGAATTGAAAACGAGACTAATGGGCCAGAAAAAGGTGCATTTGTCCTCCGTCTCGAAGCCAAAATCAGACAGGAGAGTGTGTCTGGGTAAGGGAAGAGATGAAACGCACGTCAAGGGAAACAGACTCGCACACGGATGCTTTCCACGAATGACTAGCCATTATTCTCTCTCCGTCAAATACTTCATCCAAACTGGCATCCATCAGAGCAGCGAGGACAGAGTGATCATGCAATGCCACAAACAAACGTGGAGCTGTATATAAGAGCCACGTCAGCCGGTCCCCTCCACTTGCACCACCCAAACACACCTATCAGAGCCTGTGAAGTGCCCCTGCTGGCCCTGAAGGGTGGCTCATTTTGAAACGTTCAAGTTTTATTCTTCCGTGAGTTGTAATGATTGAACAGAGCCACAAGTTTTCAGGACAATAATCTCTTTTCTATCCTGTATGGAGAGAGTTTTTAAGAAAGGCTGGTTCTTTTATTGGTAGCTTAGATAGACATACCAAAATCTTTGTTTTACTCTGACCTATAAATGTTAAATGGACTGTACTTATATAATTTCTTTCTATCTTTGCAAGAAAATCAAAGCTCTTTACTACAATCTGTGTCCTCATTTACCCATTCATACAGCACTCTACTGTACAAAGCATAATCAGTGCTTTATCACATTCATACACTGATGGGACACACATCGGAGGCAATGAGGGGTTCAGTGTCTTCCCCAGGGACACTGACTGCTGGTGGAGTCGAACCCCCAACTCTCCCATTGGAGGGCAACTGCTCTAACCACTCATCCACAGCTTCCACCATATATTGAACTAGCGACCTGCTCGCTGAGAGGCGGCCGCTCTATCTGCGCCACCCCCAAGTGCTACTCCTCATAAAATCTAAGCTTTATTGTTTTCTTCTTTCAACTGTTCCCTTCTTCAGGGGTCGCCACAGTGAACAAACTCGCATGAAGACTTGGCAATTATTTTTATGCCGGATGTCCTTCCTGACACAACCAGACACCACCGAGCTACCACAGCCCTCTGTGTGGAGCAGAGAGCCGTCATAGAGTGCCCAGGGGAGCAGATGGTGGAAGTTAAGGGCTTTGCTCAAGGGTCCAGGGTGAGGAAAATCTGACTCCCGACGGCCTCGGAGACAGGCCGACTATCAATTTCTCCTGGGACATGAGTACCCAAGGACAAAAGCTTCATCTATCGCAACATTCAACAACATTCCCCATTTCTGTGAACTTGTAGGTGTGAAACATGTCAGACCTGCTTTATCGGACTTCATCCCACATTAGCAAAATGCTGTGACCTGTTCACTAACAAGACACGGAGTCAAGAGTGTTTGAACAGTGCTGAGCAGCTGAATTCTGGTGATTAACAACGCTAGAGAAAGGGCTAATTTGCATATTTATAGATCTTTGCATATTAAAAGAAGCTAAGGTGGCCTATTTTAGTGCTTGGAACCATTTCAACCATTTTTAAAGCATGAAGGGATGTTTTTCAAGATGTGGATTGTAAGCATTTGTAATCTGAAGCAGCTGAGATGTAATTTTAAGGCTTTAATTAGCACCCAAATGCAGTTTTATTAGAGAAAAATGGATGTTTTGCTTGAGAAGGACGCTAGACGTTTCACTGGAATAATCCCAACATTTATTTTCAAACAGCTCTTTGACTTTAAAGGTTTGGAAAACTTCATTTCATACTTTCTTATACGTAACTGACCAAAACTGAATGCTTATCCTTTTAACAACCAAGTTCGAAAGAAATGTACAGGTTAGAGATAAACACCAGATTAAACAAATTCAAAAATAATACTTACATTCATTAAAAAAAAAAAAACTGTATACCTCTTTTATGATCGTCTATTGTTGTCACTGTTGTACATTGTTGTCATCTTTCTTTGTTGAAATCAGATCTCTTTGGTAAATGAGTCCTCGAGACTCAATGGGATTAACCTGTCTAAATAAAGGTTGAATTAATTTTCTGCCCATATGGGTTCAAAATGAAAGAAAAAAATATAGATAATACATAAATCTGTATAACCTGCCTACATACTTTTTGTCACATTCATTCAACCTTTATTTATACGGGTTAATCCTATGGAGCCTCGAGGGCTCATTTACAAGAGAGACCTGATTTTAACAAAGAGTGATGACAACAATGGAACAACAAAGACAACAAAAGACAATCATAAAAGGATGCGTACAAATTGAGAATAACAATTGAAAATAAAATGGCATTTAAAAAAGTAACAACAGCTAGTTTGCAAGGCGATGTAGAAAACTAAAAACAGGAACACGTCTGCATTGGTTTTTCCCAGGAATTTAATGTTTGAAGCCACTTAGAAAGGGTCAAGGTCGAGCGCGTCAGATCTTTTTGCAAGGTATTCCAGGAAACAGGAGCGGAGTAGGAAAAAGCCCTTTTGCCAAGTTCAGTCCTCATTGAGGGAACACTGCATGTAATAATGTCCTGAGAGCGCACGCTGTAGCTGCACTCACACAAAGACATGTAGGAGGAGATGTATGAAGGCAACAGACCAAGAAGTGATTTAAAGATGAAAATATACCAATGGGAGAGTCTGCATGAAGTTAATGATGTCCAGTTAACCAGTGAATACAGGGTGCAGTGATGGGTACGATAATCACAGCCAGTTATGAATTTTAGCGCATCATGATAGACAGAGTCCAACATCTGCAGGGTTCTTGTAGGAGCGTTCATGTAAATAATGTCACCATAGTCCATGGAGGGAAGGAAAGTCGCAGTTACAAGGCATTTCCTAGCATCCATATACATATACAGCATAATTTAATTCAGTTCAATTCAGTTTATTTATATAGCGCCAATTCATAAAGTTGTCTCAGGGCGCTTTACAGGAACATTCACAAAGGTATAAAAGCCCATTAGTAAAGTTTTATATCTAAGGAAGGATTATCTAAGGAATAATGACATAATGGTTGTGACTAGGGGTGCACCGATAAATCGGCTGGCCGATTTGTCGGCACCGATTTCCTTAATTTTGGGAAATCGGCCAATATTTGCACAATAAACCGATTTTACAGATTTTCGTAGTTTTAACAATTGTCTAAACTTCATTTATATTTCATTGCACTACCTCAAGGCCAGTTAAGACAAGTTTGTATTGTTTCTAGGATGTTGTTCAAGGATGTTTTTCAATAAAATAATATTGGAAAATTGAAGGTGCATTGTGACCTTATAACACCTGACAGACTTGCTTATAAAACAAAATCGGGATCGGCAGGTCAGACTTTTTAGAAATCGGTGATCGGCCAGAAAACTGCAATCGGTGCACCCCTAGTTGTGACAAAAATAGTTTATGAAAAGCTACAAGGATATCATTTAGCTTCATGCGTTTGCGTTTACTGCATGTGGCTTCATTCCACTAAATAAAGAAAACCAAATAAAGTCATAAAACTTGAAGATCTGCAAAACCTCAGTGGTGTTTTGGCATCTTTCCAATGCAAATTAATTCATCCTAACCGGTTTTACTTTACATGCAGTGAGAGGCGTTCACTGCAGAAGCTGAAGATGCACCTAAGGACTTGTCAAGCGCCTGAAGCATGGTGCATACACAAGATTCTAGCATTTGAACATTTATTGGCAGCGAGTTGCACACTTCAAAGAGGCCCTCTCGTTTTACAGGTTCTGATTAGTCAGTTTGTCTCCGGCTATATTAGGCCTCGTCAGTCAACCGTAGCCCTCTAATGACTCCTGTCAGTCAGGGACATAACTGTCAAACAGTGTCAATAGCTTCGCTGCCTTGACCCGCGATTGAATAATGAACTGCATACATCTTCGTTTTGCCATTTTCGTCAGGAAAAGCTCTGAATCTGTGTTTTTGGCTTGCAACAAGGGACTTTCTGTGATGCTTGATGGAAAGAATGAGTTAGCTGTTGGGAGCTGGGTTGACCAGAGGACAGCGAGACGGCGGCAGAACAGCAGAACCCGGAGACAAGAAAAGGGAGCAGCGGAAAGGGGAAGGAAGCGATGTCTTCAGATGTGGCAGGTATGATTTTAAGAGAGGAAAATGGCTGAAGACAAGAGGTGGAGAAGAGATGGGGGGGGGGGGGGTAGAGGCAAGCAGTGTGCATTATTCATCCCTGCTGACACATCAGAATCTGTGATTCATCAGGAGAAGGGCATCAGTCAAGTCACAACCCATCTCTTAGTCTTCACTCATGTATGCACACACAGAGACAAGATGAACACACACATAATTGGAGATAGCCTCATGGTTGGAAAAAAAAAAGGTAATTATGGGTCTGACTCTGCAAAGAGATCCTAAGAAACTGACTGAGACTCTGATACATATCTGCATAAGCTGGCGGGTATAATGAGTGTGTAACACATCATCTATCTGTCCATCCATTGTCTTTTACCCACATCTTGTTTCTGGTTCACGGGGTGCTGGTGCTCATGTCCAGCTGTCTGGACTTGGTGGGATCCACCCTGAACAGGTGTACCCCACCCCGTCCAGTCCAGTTTAGGTCAGATGGAAGAAACCAAAGTACTTGGAGAAAACCCACATGCACAAGAAGAGAACGTGCAAATTCTGCTTTGAGAGGCTGGAAGGACTTCCTGCAACCTGCTTCCTGTGAGGCAGCTCTAACCACTGCACTGCCCAACGCACCCCTAATCTAATGTGCGTTTATATAAATATTTATAACCATGTATGTCATTTATGGTTTTTGGATAATTATTCCTGAATATGTCGACATTTTATTAACCAACTATGAAAAAAAAACACTTGTTACTTGTGCATCAAAGTTAGGTTATTATTGTCAGTGTCTACTGTCTGGAACAGGTCTCTCTTGTAAATAAGTTCCCATGGCTCAATGAAACTAGCCTGTGTAAATAAAGGTTGAATGAAAAAAAAAAATGTATTAAAGGCAAATGAATAACACTACAAGGCTCCCCCCAGTCTTTGCATTTTAGTTCTGTCCGTTTTACTTGATCATTTTTGTTTCGCTTCATGTGCTTTAAATTTTAATCTTCCATTTTAACCTCTGACTTCCATGTGCACTTTTCTAATATTAATCTTTTTTTATTTGAGCTTTCATCCCTCGGCATGTTTAGGATTTTAAATTGGTTTAGATGTGCACTGCAGGAATGTTGTCCTTCCATAGTTCAATTGTTGACCTGTTGGTGTTGGGACTTATTTCTAAAGCAAGAAAATACACTGCCTGGCCCAAAAACCAAAGGTCACACTAATATTTCGTTGGACCGCCTTTAGCTTTGATTACATCATGCATTCACTGTGGCATTGTTTCAATAAGCTTCTGCGATGTCACAAGATCTATTTCCATCCAGTGTTGTATTAATTTTTCACCAAGCTCTTGCATTGATGACTAGACACTAGGCATGATGGGTGCATCACTTCACCTGCCTCTCTTCTTACCCTGATGCACCCATCACTCTGGAACAGGGTAAATCTGGACTCATCAGACCACATGACCTTCTTCCATTGCTCCAGAGTCCAATCTTTATGCTCCCTAGCAAATTGAAGCCTTTTTTTCCCAGCTAGCCTCACTGATTAGTGGTTTTCTTAAGGCTACACAGCTGTTCAGTCCCAATCCCTTGTGTTCCTTTCACATTATGCATGTGGAAATGCTCTTACTTTCACTATTAAACATAGCCCTGAGTGCTACTGTTGGTTTTTTTTCGATTTGATTTCACCAAACGTTTAAGTGATCGCCGATCATGATCATTCAGGATTTTTTTCCTGCCACATTTCTTCCTCGAAGACGATGGGTCCCCACTATCCTTCCAGTTTTTAATAATGCAATGGACAGTTCTTAACCCAATTCTAGTGGTTTCTGCAATCTCCTTAGATGTTTTCTCTGCTTGATGCCAATGATTTGACCTTTCTCAAACAGACTGACATCTTTTCCACGACCACGCAATGTATCTTTCGACCTGGTTGTTTAAGAAATGAAAAGCAACTCATTGCACCAGTTGGAGATAAATAACTTGTTGCCAGCTGAAAAATAATCGTCTAGTAATTATCCAATAGGAGGCTCGTACCCATTTGCTTAGTTAAAGCCAGGTGGCAAGTTTTTTTTTTTTGTGGCCAGGCAGTGTATTATCTAGTGTTGACTGTTGTAGCAGAAATACATTTGAGTCACATTTGTTCTGATAAATTAGTTTCTTGTATTCCCATAATATTACCCTTTATTTTGTATATTATTGCATTTTTATGCTGTTAGTCCACCTGAAATGAGTCAAAATCATGCAAGACAAGTTAATTGTTTGTGTCTCATCTTGACAAAAAATGTGTCTTCATTTACAATAAAAATTTTGGAACAATTTGATACAGTAACACAGTAATATCATATTGTTAAATAATAATTGTTAATCCCTTTAAACAAAGGTATTTCACGTTCAAAGAATTAGCCTTTCAGCATGTATATGCTTTGCTATGACATGTTTTTTTAATTTCTACTATTGAACAAAACCGCTTTTAGATGCTCATTCACAATTATCACTAAAACTACGACATAATTGTGCTCATTTAAGTAATCTAATGTCAGGCCATTACTGCTGAAAACAGAAACGCAGCACAATGAGAAGTATTTTCTGGCAAATACCTCATTAGGTGACTAATGTATGTAGCATCGCACAGAATGCGATCAAAACGATGCTAAATGCACTGAAATTTACTGCTAATTACAGCTCTGAAAACTCTTCTTGCATGTTAAACATGAACCACAGACCTGCTTTCAATTCATGATCTGGTCTAAATTACTTGTTTGGACAGCGGGAGTTTGTTAAACAGCATTTTGGCATCGTCAGATAAACGTTAAAATGGTTTTATGTACGGCTTTAAATGTCACAGTTAAATTAAGCTTAAGCTAGGAAATAAAGAAACATGCACCTTAGAAGTGGAACTGTTCCAAATATTGATCCTGCTTTTATTTCCGTAACCAATCAAAGCCCCTTTTTTCCTCTATAGCAAACATCTAATACTGCTGCAGTCAAATTAATAAAAACATGCACAGTAATGAGTTCAAACTGTCTAAATAACAATATGAAAATGATGTCGTGAAAATCAATTCATTCCAGCCGCGTTGCTCAAGCTGCTCCGGTCTGCATGCCGGATGTGGACTATTTTCTGCAGCCTCTGAATAAAACAAGACGAGAAGCAGAGCAGCCAAAACATGGCTGTTTGGAAGGCTTTGAAAAGGTCAATTAATATCAACGCCAAGACAACAGAGAGTCTGTCTGCCTGTAGTACAGGTGGCTACGCTCGCAGCATCAAAGTTGCTCGCCTTCATGTTCTCCTTCCTGCCAGCTGACTGGTGCAAAGCAAAGCTAATGGACCAAAATATAAAATGTAACACAGGGCAGGATAAAGAGGAATGCTGCTGTGAGTCTGAGACTATACAGTACAGCCTTTTACATGAAACAAAGGCGGCTTCAGCAGAGACATTTCAAATCTGAATGGAGTTCCAGCTGTTTCTGTCTGGATGGAGCAAAAACCCACTACGGCCTGCAGTTGAACCCCACGACAATCTATTAACGTCATCACAAACCATGCCATCATTTCATAACACCCTCCAACAGGGCTGTAAACGTTCAGACAACTGTTCGCAAATATTTAATTGTTTTCCAATGACGAACGGAAGAAATCTGCCAATTCAATGAATCTGTTTCCCTTTCAGAAGAAGGTAAATGTTCTGTTTGTCTCAGGAAGGTGCAGAGCCTTGTCCATTCCTTTGTTGGCCCGAGCGGAGATAAGTCAGCAACAATCAAGAGGTGCACTAAAGAGAGGAATCCATGCGTAAAAATGACTGATTATAATAATTAGGGATGTGGAAATGGTCTGGAACAATAACCAGCAAATACACAGAGCCTCGGGGAAAACGGTCCATCTGCGTGCGAGGAGGAAGACCTCCCTCGGATTCACCACGGCAGAGCAATTTTCCACTTTACAGAAGCCACGTAGCAGAAATAACAATAATAATAAAAAACTCAACATGCATTTAAGAGTTTACATGTTTAAACCTGCAAAACTTTTAAAAAAAGGAGAGAGAAGGAAAAACAAGCAGCAGAAATCTTTGGAAAAGAATAACATCAGGATAAATAGATGTTTCGTTAAATGACATTAACTGAGCGGCTGTGTTAAAAACAAATCGTCTGGAGTTTAATTCCAAACAACACACAGATGCACATCGGACGCTTGATGGAAACAGATGCAGCAGTCACTCTATTGTCTGCAAAAACATTCTCGCTAAATAAGTCCATCCGCTTCACCACCTGGTGCCCTTCACACCAAAGAAATAAATAAATCATTCTAATATTAGTCTAATGGCCCACATGCATTCATAATGTGTCCATGCACGCCTCCTAAATGACATGATCATAATGGCACCTCTCTGTAAATACAGCAGGGCAAAGAATCTTGACTTTTTTTTTTTAAAGCAGCCAAGACAAATTAAAGTGTTTACAAACAAAATGTGTCATTTTGTTGTTCTCTGTTATATACTTGGTTTTAATTTGTATTTGTTCTTAAACCCCTGCCTAATTAAAGGGTGTTTTAAACGAGGCACTTTAAATGAGAGAGGATGAGGAACAAAGGCAGTCTGCAAGGATCCTGCTCCACCAACAATGAGGAGGTGACAGAACCTCATCCAAACCCACAAACAAGACGTTCATGTCATGAAGCAACTCAGAGACAAAAGGTATTCCTGCAAATGATAAACTCAAATAACAACATGATGGATGCGTTCGTGCAGGAAGCCCAGTCTGAGATCTGCTCCCATTACCTTCAGCCTGCCCAGTGAGACTGGGCAGCCTGGGTGGGGTGCAGCTGCACATGCACAAGAACATAGTGAAGCTCACCTCGATGAGAAGTGCTCGCTGTTCTTCGCAGTCTGCCCCTACATTCATGGGGAGGATGGGGGGGTGGGGGGGGAGATGTGCGGCTGGAGCCTCCTCCGAGCGCAGAGCTGGGGGGAGATGTAATCCAGCAGAGTCAGAGGAGCGTCTGCCTTCTTTGTGGAGGAGGAGGAAGAGGAGGCTGCATGCTCCTCACATCTCCGGGGCGCATCTCCTCCAGACTGTCTGCGGCTGATGGAGCTCTGCAGCGGGGGGGTCTCCTCAGCCCTTCGGTCGGGGGAGCATCGCTTCTCGGACGGCCTCAGAATCCTGCTGCTCGGTGCGATACTTCCCTGCCTTCTTCCTCTCAGCCCTCCCCTCTCTCTCTCTATCTCTTTCTCACCAGAGCCCACCCCCCTCCCCACCTCCCTGTTCACATGACGTGATGCAGCCAAGATCTCCAGTAGCAACCGTATCCCTCCTCTCCTCCTCTCCCTCCATCACCCATTACCAGCTCCCACCGCCCCTGCACCCCCTCCAGCTCTCCCGGGATGGTTGACTGGTGCTGGGCTGCTGATGTAGCTTGGGCTTATTGGTGACAGATTTTTCCACCCTGTTTCTCCCCCACCCCCGCGGGCCTAAACTGAAGATAAGCACCTTGCAGCCCCTGTAGATTGCCATAATGTAGTGTTTAATTGGAGGAGTCCAGTAGATCCCACACCACAGAGCAGGACTCAGCAGCTGGGAACTGTGGCTGGAAAATGGAACTGCTCCTGTTTTGAATGGAAGAGCTGAAGTCAAAAGCACTGAAACCCTAAAGTTTGTCACAGTGCGACTGTTTTATGGCAAGTGCTCTGACTTTCTATTTATTAAAAAAAAAAAAGAGAGACTTTTGTCTGATAAAAATTTACATCTGTAAAAAGTTGCATGAACCAAAACTCAAAGTGTTCCACAAATGCATCATGTATTTGCAAAAATTGCACTGCATGCACTTCATTTAAGTAAAATAAGATGGTTAGAAATTATCTAATGATTAAAAATAATATTCTTGGGGCACTGATGAGACGATGGAAAATTACAGTTAAAACTCAGATTCACACTGATTTATATCCCCATAAGCTTCATCTTTTGTTGTGGTTCATAAAATAGGCAACAATTAGTTAAGTTTTTTTTTCATAATTTGGACAAAACCAGATTACAGATAATTGGGAAAATGTATACCTAAATGGTTTTCTTCCCACCAGCAGTTACCATTTAACCCTCCATCATCAAGTATTCTGGGCCCATGAGCAAGGCCCTTAACCCCCACCATGTGCTCCCTAAACAGGTCTCTCTTGAAAATGAGTTCTCGTGGCTCAATGAGACTAACCTGGATAAATAAAGGGTAAAAGAAAAAAAAAAAAAATGTTGGAGAAGAAATCACCATGTGGACGACTGTGTCCACACATGTGATGTCATTATTTATTTCATCAACTGCAAATCCTGCCATGCAACCCAAATATTTCATGCAAACAAAAGGAGATAAAAAGCTCCATTTTATTATATTTAAATAACAGAATTTATAGATTTGGTCTTATTTGGGTCACACAGCTTGAGATATTTAGCCGGCACAAGGGTGAATAGAGCTGGGGGTTGTTCTGACAAGATTTCTTTTTTTTCCTTACTTTTGACCCTCTGGCAACCCACTGCTAATGTCATCTGCAACTTTTTTAATATTTATTTAGGCACACTGCAAACACACTTCCCTCTTTGAGTCAGACGTTACATGCTATAAATAAAAACATGTGTTCTGCTCCTGTTAACATAAAGACTGAAAGAAATGTAAAAATCAAACAAAGGCCAAAAAATAAAAAATAAATAAAAAGCCCAGTTTTGTAGCATTTTATCTGCATTTTACAGGACAAAGGCTTTCAGTTTGGTTATTTTCTTTGTTGCTACTGACATCTAGTGGGAGGTTCAGTTTCCTCATGGAGGACACAAAGCACACAGGAAATTCTTGGCAGCATTTTTGTAAACGCTTCTAAAAATTATTTTTTTTTTTAAACATTGCATCCAATTTTAATATTCATTCAAATGTAACACTTGTGGCTCGGAGTTTCTATCACTGTATCAACCTCACACTAATAGCTGTTTTTCAGGGTCTACCAAGAGGTCAGAGGTCAAGTTGTCTACACCTTTCTGAAATGAGCTGTTTCAACTTATGGCGGCGTAAAACCAGCCAACAAACCCAACACTGTCCCACTAGTGTATATTAAAATTATTACACTACGCACTTGAAACCGCCCGCTTCCTGTAAAAATAATACATCTTGGGCCGTGTGCGTGCATCGTTATCCTGTGACCTGCCCGACAGGATTACATTACACATGTCTAGAGTTGAAGCTTGGACGAAAGACCCCTAAAATTAGCAAGGTGGGTGCCCCGTCTCTACCTCTGCCCAGCAGCAGTGACGTTAATTGCGGTCTATTTATACTTTAAGAGATCAGGGATCAGAAAGATCAGGTTTCCGTTGTGCTTTATTTCAACGCTCTCGAGTTAATGTGAGCCCGATATAGAGCTGATACGACGAGGTCAATGATTACGGCTTAGTAATGCTCACTCTGACGTGATGCGTCTAAAAAACATTTATGGACCTGCAACCGTTAATGTGCAGAACTACAGAAGAGCGGCATTTCTCCCAAAAAACAATTATACCCCTTTAAGCCGTCATTCACACGAGCACACACACGTTGCAACGGTGAATTTTTATTCAACAAAACTTCCGCTCAGTGAAATTAAACCGTTACAAAGGCAGCGCCGCTTCGAAAGCCTGAGCGTTCAACTCGGCGGTGCTTAGCACAGACGCACAAACCGAACATTCACCATAGCACGAGGTAAACGGAACACACTTTAACAAAAGTATAAGACTAAAAAGGTGGAAATACAAAGACTGGAGAGGTCAACGGTTCCAATCAACTCACGGGCAACGTGTCAAATCCGAGCAAATAATTTTTTTGGAAAGAAGACTGAAGCTTTTTTTTTTTTTTTGAAAGCGTCTGAAGTTGCTCTTTTGACTTGAAACTGAATATCTTGGCTGTGGATGTGATCACCCAGAGAAAAATGATCTTGAAACCATTCACAGAGAAAGAAAACTGATAACCTTAAAAGGTAAGAAATGTACGTCCATTTAATCAGCTCTAGTTTGTTAATGTGTTGGATCAGCACAAAGCATTCCCTTTAATTGTGTTTTTTTTTTTTGGCTTTAAAAGCCAATTTAGTCCAGACTGGAATAAAACGAACATTTGTTAGAAAAGTTTGTGGATTTGGAAGAATTAATAATAATAAAAATAAAAAAAAACAATCGTAGCAGCCTGTTTTAAATAGTTCCAATTTATTCCACTCATCTCCAAGTCTTTCAAGTATTTGTTCTGCAGGCTGGCATAGAGAATCACAGTCTGAATAATTAAGAAAATAGAGTTGCGCCTCCTCCGGTACAGACATTTGAATGCGCTAACCTTCGTGTATTGGTGAGGTTTTGGCACAGTAATCCCAACCCTTATTAAAGAGACACAGCAGATGTGAACAAGTGAAAAAAAAAAAAACAGTTTAGTTTTTTGAATGGGTTTGCAAACCAATAATCGAACTACCACACGTCATTTTCATGCATTTCATCTGGACACGTTGAAGAAATGCTTCTTATTAATACTAACACCCATCTTATAATATTCCAGCAGAAATCCCACATAAATCCCACTTATACTGCTTTCTTAAAATTATTTGGTGGAATTTTCACCCGGTATTTAAACAGTAGTAGAAAACGATAATCAATTTAAAAGTCCGTGTGATTTTAAATTAGTAACTGGTTTATTGCTATGGTTTGGTCTGGAGACAATGTTTAGCCAGGATGGAGAGAAAAGAAGATGCGAACGGTTCGGACATTTGTAAAAGAGCAGGGATGAACAGGTGGAAAAATGATGGCGTCTCTCAGTGGAGTTCAATGAAGGCCTCCATCTCCTCGGAGATCAGTCCCCTGTACGGCAACCTGTGCTTTTCCACGGCACGGGCTGCCAGGCACTGAAGGGTGATGTAGTTCAGCGGGTAGAGCGTCGGGTGTCCGCTGCTGTGCTCATCGTACAGCTCGTAGGCCGTCTTCCTCTGAGCGTTGGTCGCGTCAAAGTGAGCCCCCTCCTTTATCAGCAGAGCCATGATCTCCGCGCAACCGTTGTGAGCAGCGACGTGCAGCGGCGTGTTGTTTTCGCAGTCGCGCGAATCCACGTCGGCGCCGCACTCAAGGAGCAGCGTCGCCACCGCCTGCGAGGGGAAGCGGCCTACGGGGTAGCGGCCAACAGACGTGGTTTCTTTGTCCACGGCCATGTGGAGGGGAGTGAAGCCGCTGCGGCCTCGGGGGTTGAGCTTGAGCAGCCGGTACACCGTGTGCTTCTTCTGGTGCTCCTGCTCGGTGCTGCACTCGAGCTTTTCCAGCAAAAAGATGAGGTGGAGGATGATGGAGAGCGCCTTGGTGAACTGAGGGACTTCAGGAGGGTTGTCCCTTTGTGCCACCGCTCGCTCTACCTCCCTCACACTCTTCCCCAGCACGATCATCAGATCCTGGAAAGTGATGTGAGTCGACAGGGTGCCTTTGGCCCTGTCCTGAAGTACGAAAGAAAAGAGCTCTGCAAAGGACAGGAAACTGGAAGCTGTCATGGGACTCAAAGGGTCCAAATTGCTTTGCTGCATTTCTAAAGCATATTTCCACAGACTGATACAGCGTTCGAAGTTGCCCGAGTCAGCATACACAGCCCCCCGGTATCGGATGTAGTAAGAAGTGTCCGGGTGGGATGGCCCAAGAATGCGCTCACGGACCAATAAAGCCTGCATCCTCATTTCATCTGGGTCTGTGATCAAGGCTTCGAGCTCTTCAGCGGTGTTCACCTCCTGTGCACAGCCGTAGGCAGGAATCGGGGGACCAGGTGGGGGCTTGGCCAGGGATCCAGTTTTGTCGCCCGTCTGCCTTAGCTCCATCGCTCTTCTCCAGTACTTCATTGCTCCCAACAGGTCACGCTTCTTGTCCACAAAAGTGGCCCCCAGCAGCTCCAGTGCATCGATGCGCTCCTCTCTGGAGGTGCGAGGCTGGTGGGAGAGGTACTCCACGATGTTCGTGTGACCCGTTACACTTGCAGCCAGAAGAGGGGTCATCCCGTACCCATCCCTCTCCATGCGGGCATTGCACTTCAGCAGCATCTTCATGATGTCCAGGCTCCCAGACTCGGCGCAGTCGTGAAGCGCCGTGTTTCCTTTCACACTTTTACGGTTCACGTCTGCACCACGGTCCAGGAGGAACTTGGCGATCTCCTTGTGGCCTTTGTAGCAGGAGATCATGAGGCAGGTGTGGCCGTGGCGGTTAGCCACCTCCATGTCAGCTCTGTGCTCCACCAGGTAGCGGACGATCTCCAGGTGGCCGTCGAAGCAGGCGGCTCGCAGCGGCGTGGAGTTGGTCAACGTGGCGTTGTTCACGGAGGCGCCGTGCTTCAGCAGCGACTTCACCACCGGGAGGTGACCCGCCGCCGAGGCCGCCCACAGCGGCGGAGCCCCCTCGATGGTCTCGCCGTCAAAGTTGACCGAGCCTCCGAGCTCAACATTTGCTTTACAGTGCTCCACGAGGTAATCTACGACCTCCAAGTGTCCGTGTCGCGAGGCGATCAGCAGAGCGGTGCCTCCCTGGGTTTTTTCCTCCGCCAGAGCCTCCAGCTCCTCGGGAGTTTTGTTGCTCAACAACTTCTGGATAAGTTTCAGCTTACCATCTCTGGCCGCGTTGAAAACCGCCGTGCTTATATCCATTTCACAGGCTGTGTGCTGCCGCGCGGGACGCCAACCCCATAACCCCTCGCGTGCGGGAAAAACGGGCTCGCCGGGTGTTAAAGAGCCGAACAGAACCTTGGTTTGGACTCGGCTCCGGGCTCATCTTTCTGCCATTTTGAGGGTGCTGTCAAGATGGCGTTTCTGCTGTTTGACATGTTTCTGTTTATGAGTTCAGCTGAGCATTGTGGGTAACGTAGTTTTGACGGAGTTCGTGTCAATTCTCCAAGCGGAGAATTTCGTTGATTAAAAACTACATTTCCCATAATGCATTTGAGGTAACTCCTACCGGCTCGATGGGTTCGTTTGTTGTGGTTTAAACAGGTTGTCTCGGGTAGACTGAATGTCAGCTGACACACTAAATTTAACATTTAGATGAAATAATAACTTTTAAAATAGGGATGATAATAACAACGAAGTTCATTATTATTATTATGAAGCATATTAGTATTTGTAATTATTATAATAATTATACAATCGCACAAAAGTTTCTTTAAGTGATGCAAGGTCTTTAACGTCTAAGAAGAATCGTTTAAGTGTAAAAATATCAGTCAAATTCTGATTCAAGGGTTTTGATGAAACAGTTCTTAACACAGTTTCTCCCCAGAAATATATCTTCATTCATTTGTTCACTTGTTTTAATATATATGAATGTTTCTGTTCAGTGCCCTGAGATGACTTCTGTCGTGACGTGACGGCAATATAAATAAACTGAATTCACTTTTTGTCACATTTAAACAGAACTGAATGAAAAAAAAAAAAAAAAAAAAATGCTCAGAAACCTTTTTTGAATAACTAATAGTAAAAAATGTACATGTTTTTTAATGACTAATTCAGCTGTTTTTAATACAGTTTTCTAAGTCCATGAAGTGTGAGACTTCAGTTAAATTGTCACTTTTTATTAGTTTGCCAATAAAAGCTGTGATCTGCCTGCAGAAGCAAATAAATAAATAAAATAAAATCCCAACTTCATTTCTTCGCTCTTGAATCTGCAAGAAACGGTTCCTCGTTGGAATCAGACGAGCGTGTCCCAGATGGGTGCTGCTTTGCTGAGAGTTACTTCAAACAGGTCTCTGTTGTAAATGAGTCCTCGAGGCCCAATGAGACTAACCTGTATAAATAAATCCTGAAACAAATCCTGTCTAACCCTGAATGCTACAAAACGCCTTGTATCTGTGACTTTCCTTCCTTCAATTGATTTTGGTGATATTATTGACATGAATGCTCCTACAAGAACCCTGCAGATGTTGGATGCCGTCTATCATGGTGCACTAAGATTCATAACTGGCTGTGATTATCGTACCCACCACTGCACCCTGTATTCACTGGTTAACTGGACATCATTAACTTCACGCAGACTCTCTCACTGGTATATTTTTTCTTTAAATCACTTCTAGGTCTGCTGCCTTCATACATCTCCTCCTACATGTCTTTGTGTGAGTGTAGCTACGGAGTGCGCTCTCAGGACATTATTACCTGCAGTGTTCCCTCAATGAGGACTGAACTAGGCAAAAGGGTCTTCTCCTACTCCGCTCCTGTTTCCTGGAATATCTTACAAAAAGATTTGAAGCTCTCGACCTTGACCTCTCTAAGTGTCTTTAAGAATCTGTTGGACACCTGGCAGGGTCCAATGCTGACATGTTCCTGTTTTTAGTTTTCTACATTTGTCTTGGAATGTAGCTGTTTTTTTTGTTACCTTTTCCTTTTAGCCATCCTATTTGTTAAAAAAAAATAAAAATAAAAAAAACCCTGTAGTATGCTTTTTTATAACTGTTTATTGTTGTTGCTGTTGCCCATTGTTGTCATCTTTCTTTGTTGAAAACAGGTCTCTCTTGTAAATGAGTCCTCGAGGCTCAATGGGATTTACCTGTATAAATAAAGGTTGATTGATAAATGAAATGCAAGAGTTGGAAAGCCTGAACATGTTCAGAAACTGATGTTTTCCTTTTCTTTTTAAAAATGTTATCCCCATCCTGAGAGGATGATGTCTTCTAAATTTAAAAATACCATTATGCACTCCTTATTTAAATAAAAATAAATTATTTTAATGCTTTACTTTTGGGTTTTCCAACGTGTCATTCTGATTTGTACCAGCAGAGGAGGCATAAGATCAACTTTAGGATGAAGTTCTTTATTATTGCCTGCAAGCTTCTGTCTGTACATCCTTTGTAATGGAGAAAACAGTTTCATTAACCAACCCTACTAAACTCATAATGACTATACCGAGCAGATGGTGAGAGGAGCTATAACTTGACTTCCTGTCATCCTCAATAACTGTTTGAAATTCACTGGAGGACAGCATCCACTGGATGTGTGGCGTTCAAATTAAACAGGGAGTTTGAATACTCACAGAGACAATATTGCATGCAGACAACCAGAAATGACTCTCTGCCTTTCTCGTTCTCAAACAACTCAGACAGAATGGAGGAAGCGACAAAGATAATTATTTCCAGAAATCGTTTGAAAGACAAACCCACAGAGACAAAAGGTGTGATTAAATAAAGGGCATTAGCAGAGATGTGTCCTGTTCTTTATTTACATGTTCCGAAACAATCATTACATCTGTCATATTAACAAAACATTGCACAAACTGTTCCCACAAAATAAGTCTTCCGTGCACGCAGAAATTCACAGCTGCATGCAAAACTCCACGCACGACGTGAGGATTTTATACAAAAATACGGCTTCACGTTAAACAGGATCGTTTTAGCAAAACAGCTGACGAGACGAAAACATCCAATCTGTTGATTGATAGAAACAAGACGAACACAGATCTGTCATTCGTTTGCTAATTTACCGATAAACACTCAAACTTTGTTGGTTTTTCCTCAGTTTCGTCCGACTAACTAAGCAATAACCTGATGAACTCAACTGACACACAGCGCAGTGAGCACAGTACACCTTTTCATCAGTATGCTTCCTGTTGTCAGATGGGTGCAGTGGGGATGAAAAGGTCAGCAGAGAGGAGGGGCCCCCTTTCTCTGAGCTGTACTCGTTTGACAGGGGCTCCCTAGAGGCCTGCGAGCAGCTTGCTGAGCAGCACCTCCCTCTCTCCAAGAAGGACGTCTCTCTTCAGACTCGTTCCTTTGTTCACAACCTTTATCTTCATGGCCAGACTCTTCACTTGCGCCTGAGGCACCGCATCGAAAAAGAAGTCCTCGTTGAACACCGGGTTCCTGCTGTTCTTGATGATGGTGCTCCGCTGCTTCTGCTGCTTCCCGGGGTTCAGGTAGAGCGCCACGCAGCAGTTGATGCTTTTCAGGTCCGTCTGCCTGTCGTACAGGGCCTCGGCTGCGAGCACGCGCACCCTCAGCCGCGCGGCCTCCGGGTCGTAGTGGGTGCTCAGTCTCAGCGTCCCCCCCTTGTGGAGGTTGACGGTGTGCTCACGCTGCAGGGGATCCGACGCGGCGCTCCTGGAGCCGCCGGGTTTGCGCCCGCGGAAGGCGGGGGAGGGTGGGCAGCGCGTGCGACGCCGCTGCGCGTTGGGGCTGTTGTCTGCCGAGCTGCACTCGTCCGTGGAGAGAGAACTGTGGCGAGCCAAGGAGCGCTTAGCACGAGACACCTGAGAGAAGGAAAGAACAAAGATGAGGTACCTTCAAGCAAGAATCTCTGAAGTTGGAGTCAGAGCACATGGAAGGCCTCACCTTGGCCTGTGTCTCCTGTGTGATGGAGCGAAGGAGGGAGGCAGATCGGGACAGCAGGGGGGAGTTAAAAGGGGAAGATTCAGCTGAAGAGCATGTGTCGCTTTCTCCGCCGCTGAAGTAGCGGTAGGGGTTGGGGTCGGCCGGGGCCAGCAGAGTCCCCCCTTGAGAACGCCTCTGGGAGTTCGGGGAGGTGAGGGGGCTGCTGGGGTCACTGTGGAACAGGCTTTCCTTACGGCGGGTGTGGGGAGACTCCATCAGGGTGGAGAAGCCATACGAGGTCTGGGCTTTGGGGACGTAAGGCAGGGACATGGCAGTCTGGGACTGGGGGTCAGCGTTGGTGTTCACATTGGCACCCAGCCTGCCCGTGGCCCCCGAGCCAGGCTCATCAGCACTCTCTATCTGGATGATGTGACGGTTGGCAGACTTCTGGAGGTTGCGGGAGAAGAGGCGGGGGCTGCAGGGGTTCTTGCTGCTCCGAGCCCTGGGGCTCTGACTGCAGATGGCGTGGTCGGAGGAGGAGGGTCTCAGAGGGGGGCAGTGCTTAGCCTCTGGGCTGGAGGACTCCTCCGGTGGGCAGCAGATGAGTTTGGGTGGGATGAAGAAATCCGGGATCCTTTCTGGAGTTAGTACGTTGGCGTAAACAGAGACTGGGATGGCCTCGACTGTCTGCGGGGGGTGGGAATGTGTCCCACTGCTGCGGAGCTTCTCCAGTAACCACATGCCCACTCAGACACCCCCAGCTGACAGTTTATCTATCAACAGGAAAGTGATGCACGAAGAGGAGACAACATGTTAACAAACAGAATCACATTTTATTGAGGAGGTTAGTGAACTATCATTACAACAGTTTCATAAACAACTACACCCCCACCCCCCGCCCCTTAGAAGCAGGAAGCTATTAATGTGGGATAAATAGATGAATCATAAATAACTATTACAAAAAGTGGCTACTTTTGTTCCCAAATACAAAACTTTTAAACATAATTTGAAAAAAAAAAACCATTCAATTAAACTTCAAAACATGGCAGCACTACAAACTATTAAACAAGACAGACATAAATCCAAAATAAATGCGATTTGATTGCGAGACAAAATACTTCCCCCCCCCAAAAAAAAAAAAATAAAATAAAATAAAAATAATAATAATAATAATAAGTAATGTTTTAATAAAAACAACTTTTTCGCCCAGAAGTGGACTCCTGGAGTCAGATGAACCCACCTGTTGGATTTTAAACTCCTCTTTCCCTCTCAGAGAAACGGAACGTGCTGGTCTCAGCCTCTCCAAGCGCTCCGTGCGTAAAACACCGGAGCGTTCCTGCGCTGGTCCTTAGCGCGCGCCAGCGGGAAGGGGGGGCTTTCTGGATCAGACACTCCCGCTTTATATGACGGGGTCTCTCTGACTCCTGAGCCAATGAGAAGGTGGTGAGACCTTCCCATGATATTCATCCTAAAACTGTTTCGCGCGCACCCAGACACGCGCAACAAGGGGAGGAGAGAAAGGGGAACATTTTGGAGCTCATCTCACACTAACTGTTGTAAATGTCTTGTTTCTTTAATTCTTCTTGACATTTTTTTTTAAAACAATCTCTTAGATGAAACCTCATAGTGGTTGCATCAGTTGTGCACGTGATAGGTGTTTTCTGTTTCAGGCTGTTGTCAAAAACTAAATAGTGTCAGAAGGAGCTGATCATGAAAAAGAAACACCATAATTGGACTTCCTTGTAAAAGAGTTATGTAAAGGAACAATATGCTGTCTCTTACCACCATCTGCACTCCTTTATCAATGAAGAAAAAGCTTTTGTCTTAATGTGTTAAAGATTATTTTTTCTTATCCAAAAACAAAGACGCATGTTGGCAAACAGAGCAGAACAAAAATCACCACCATGACACATTCAAGCTGTGTCCACTAAACTGTTTAAAACAGTTCTGATCATTTTAAAGCGGGGTTTTAAAGAACAGATTTGAACAATTAGTATCTTACCTGTTGAGGATAGCTTTTGAACGATCTTCGTTAAAAGAAACAACGTTTAATTCTGATCAGACATAATGAGCTAGAGGGGAAAAGATCTGCCACCTATATAACAGCTCTAATCTGAAAAGATTCCTTTTTTTTTTTTTTTTACCGTTAAATTACTTTCATTTCATATTTCAGGATTATTTAGGCAGAAACCTGTAATGGTGCATGCATTCATACTGTGATGCGCTTGGGCAAGACTCATCAGAGGAGAAAGAGAATAATCAGGACAGGTGTGTGCAATCACTGAATAAATGTCCTGATGCATGTTCCATCTTCCATACATCCAAAAGAGTTAAGACAGGTCTTCTAAAGGTCTCTCAAACAAACTGACCCTTTTGGAACCGTGGGGGGGTGGGGGGGTGGGGGGTGGGCAAGTATCATTTGCAGTCATTTAGGACTGCCCGCGATGAAAAGGTGGTTAGATCTTCCTGTGTCAGGAGGGAAGCCTCGGTGCCTCCTTTAGACAGTCAGGGCTTGGGTGCAGTCACCATCTTGTTCTGCTCCTGTTCCTGTGGGCTGCTGTTCTTGTTGGCTGCTCTGATCTGGTGTGGAGCCAATCCAGGAGGTCCGGTCGTCGTCCAGCCAAGTCAATTACCAGGATGTTGGGCGAGATCACAAGCCCAGACCCTCAGTAGGAGTCTTGCCGGCTGTGCGAGCTGAGTGAATTCCTTTTAACTTTATTATAGGCCTCCGTTTGTTTTCTTGGGTTGAGGATCAGGGTTTGGTTTTAGGAGGGGGAAGTTTTATGAATCCCCTAACCTGCATGTTGGTTGAATCTGGATCATTAATTGCTTTTGATGAACAGTTCTGTGTTTAAGTTGGATCCTTTGACCCCTTGTTTTAGGAATATTAAATTAATTAACAAAAAAAACTTTATTTTCTTAACCTCCTAATATGTGTGGTGATTATTGGATGGTTCAGACATTCTAGCCAAGACCTTCTGCCTGTGTCACCCACAAATTTCTTACAATACTACGATGGTTTGGTGCAGCCATGGGGGGCCTTTTCTTGAGTTTGCATGTTCTCTCCGTGCATACGTCGATTTTCTCTGGGTGCTCCAGTTTCCTCCCACAGACCAAAACATGCATGTTAGACTCATTGGTGACTAAATTGTCTCTAGGTGTGAGTGAGAGAGTGAATGGTTGTTTGTCTCATTTGTCTCTATGTGTCCCTGTGATGGACTGGAGAACTGTCCGGGGTGTCCCCCACCTCTCGCAGTGACTGATGGATATGAGCACCATGTGACCCGAAAAGGAAAAAGCAGGTAAAGATAATGGATGGATGGCTGGATGGATGGATGGAAAATTGTCAATCACAGTAGATCACTAGTGAGCACAGAAAACATCTAACCACTCTACACCAACAGTGGCTCTAAGCATGAATACTGTGGAGGAACAAAGACCAGTTTGATTCAGATCAGCTGTGTTGAAAACGACCCAGTGGTCATGGTGATCAGACAGCTGCAGCAAGAGACGAGCGTGGCAAGCAGTTGTGTCATGTAATCAATGCTTTGAACATTTTTTGACAAACCAATAATATACGTGTTTAATAACCTCAAGTTTATGCACAATTATTTCAGACTGGCACTCAGTCTTCTAAGAAGTTTGGGCATTTATCCATCCATCCATCCATCCATCCATCCATCCATCCATTATCTTTACCTGCTTCTTCCTTTTTGGGTCATGGGGGTCACTGGTGCCCATGTCCAGCTATCACTGTGCGAGAGGTGGGGGACACCCTGGACAGGTTGCAAGTCCATCACAGGGTTGGGCATTTATATTTTATTGTATTTTTTAATATTAGGAGAATTTCTGTTCTGTGTGTTTTTTTATTTTGTGGATGGTCTGGGGCAAATTATTGAAGCAAATACTTATTTTTACTCAGTATTTCATTTTCAGTTTTCTTTTTAGTAACATTTTCTCAAGAGATATATTTTCAGAGTTGAGTAAACCTTCTGTTTGACTCTTGGCCTGTGGGTTGCTATTTACAGTTCAAACTGGATCAAACATGATAAAGTGTAACTTTCATAGTGAATTTACCAGTTTACAAATCCTATCTTGTTGCTCATGACCTGCTTCCTTAGACTCTCACTACTAAAAAAGGTGGTTTGTCTTTTTTTCTGCTTCTGAGAGGGTTACTGTCTGTCTGCATTAAATAAATAAAAAGTTTCTCCTTCTTCTTGCACCAAACCCATACCAAACCATGCACACTTCTCTAAGCTGATGTGATTCAAAGTGCTGAAATATCTGGTAAGATGTCAATCATTCATAACCATTCCACAGAATCCCTCTTCAAATAATTTGAGCTGCCCTTTTAAAAATGTATTTCTAAACTGCATTTCTTGGGAGGCATAGCAACAGATATCCTCCAGGTACTCTGGTTTCCTCCCACAGATCAAAAACATGCATGTTAGGTTTATTCTAAAATTTCCTGCAGTGTGCAGGTTGGCTGATTAACTCGCTTACCTCTGTGTTCCGTTGAAAAATTCAACACCTGTCCAGGGTGTCCCACACCACCCAGACTGCTGGACCAGCATCCTCTGGCAAGAAGAAGCAAGAAGATGGATGGATGGATGAAACTGCATTGCTGCTGTTTTAACATCAGTCACTACAGATTGTAGTAAAAAAGAACTAATGTTCAAAATACCTACAGTTTCTTTTATTTTGATTTTGTTGCATTATTTTTTTTTTTTCAAATCCCAGTTTACCCATAAATCTTCCTGTCGCAGTCATGCTGTTGACTTTGATACACTGCCAGAATGTGTCCCACATGGAGCCCTTAGATCTGTACGCCCTGCTGTTTTTACTGCTCCAAACCCCGACAGAAACATGTAACACAGCTTCCTTCTTTAGATGCATATTCTGGAACTGCTTCCCCACTGGTGTAAAAACGGCACATCAAATGTGGTGCTTAGTTCCTGCAGGAAAATCTATTTTCACAGAAAAAGCTGCATCTTTTCATTCACTACTTTCAAAGATCAAACAATTTCCATAAAAAATGATTAGTAGATGAAAACATAATAAAGAAATTATTAATAATTTGGAGTGTTTCAGTTATTAAACAAATAAAAACTCATTTTCCCTCCTAACAATGAGGGTTTTGTTTGGAGTATGATGTTTTTGAGAATCAGTTTGTTTGGTGGCTCGTCAGATTGAAGAAGTCCTTTGGATGAAGGATGAAATGTCTCTGCAATAAAATAAACCATCCAGATGACCTGACTGAACATTGTCACATTTTGTTTTCCGTTAATACTTCCTGTTAGGCCTTCACTCTTAAAAGAACAAAACTTGGATTTTCTGTTTCCACTTTCGACTCAACAAATCAGATGTTATTAATAATAAGCATATTTTTTAACTTTTTTTTTAAAGAAAATATAGATTTATGGAATATAAAGAAATTTTCACTTACTTTTTCTATTACAAACTAAATATGAGATTATTTACTTTTCATTTCTTATTGCTCGCTGCCAATATTTGAAAGCAGGTGTGTGTATATGTGTGTGTGTGTGTGTGTTTGTTACCAAAATGTTTCATAAACCACTGTCACTGGATTTCAATAAACCTTTCAGAAACTAGATGTACATCAAACTGACCTTTGGAGAAATTTAAATGTTCCATTTCAATTCAACATGGCTGCCACAGCTAATCAACATTAGCCCATATATACCAGTTAATTTACAGTTATTGGCCTAAAATTTGATGTGGTTGTAACTGACATGAACTGAGACAGATGTTTCTGTCTGTAACATCTGTTTTTGTATTTTAGGCTCATAAACTTTCCAAATAACTATAGGAGGCAACTGATAAATCTTTAATAATTTGTAACAAATTTTAATATAGGGCGGCCATGGCAGAGTGGCTAGAGCAGTCAAGTCAAGTCAAGTCAAGTCAAGTCAAGTCAAGGGTCTTTATTGTCATTCTCATCACATGTAGTACATGAGGTGGAACAAAACTGTGTACACAGGGTTCCAGTTACATCCAACAAAAGTATAAATTGTGAAGAAAAACAGTAGTTAGATCTAAGATTTGAACCAAGAAATACGCTAAGCACCAGTAGTACAAAAACAATACACTGAACAACAGTAGCATGGACATGAGTTTGTGTGAGCAAATGAGTGTGAATAAATAAAGCAGCATGAAATAAATCAGCAGCATGAAATAAATCAGCAGCATGAGATCAGTAGCATGAATAATCAGCAGCACATATCAACAATCAAATTGTCAGTTGATTAATTTTTTTTTCACAGTGATAATCCTGGTTAGAGATTCATGAGTCTAACGGCTTCAGGGTAGAAGCTGTTCCCCTGTCTAGTGGTTCTACACTTAATGCTCCTCAACCTCCTGCCTGAGAGGAGTGGGGCAAAAAGTGTGTGTGCTGGGTTAGTGGGGTCCTTCATGATGCAGGTGACCCTTTCCTGCATCAGGAGGTGTAGATGTTTGTGACACCCGCTTCGAAAGTTATCAGCCGTTAAATGTCCGTTATTACTTATATCATCCCCATATGTAGCAGTCAGACTGCCCCTCCTGCACCCCCTAGTGGATTTGAAGGTATGTTGTTAGCATTGTTAGTGATGATAATGGGCTACGTTGTTAGCATTGTTAGCGCTCATAATAGGCTCACGTGGTTAGGTTCAGAGTGAAGGGTCTGGTGGTTAGGTTTAGGGTCTTGTGAGGTTCAGGCACAAGGGTTAGGGAGTTAAGTTTAGGGTTGGTCGTGGGTTAGGTGTAAGGTTAGGTTTAAGAAAAGGGTTACATGGGGCTGAAAAAATAACACTTCCTGGTTTAGCCCCATGTGACGCTGCCTATTATCAACGATAATAACAATAATAACATACCTTTAAACTTACTAGGAGGTAGGCGGGACAGTCTGACCGCTACATATGGGAATGATAACAACTAATAATGGCCATTTAATGGGCTGATAACATCCAAAACCACTCTTTGTGAGGGTGAGGAGGCTGACTCCAACAGACTTCTGTGCAGCCTTCACCACTCTCTGCAAAGCTTTTCTTTCTGCAGCTGTGCAACCTCCATGCCACGCGTTGATGCTGGAGCACAGGATGCTCTCCACTGCACACCTGTAGAAGGAGATGAGGACTGAGCTTCCCAGACCAGCTCGCCTCAGCCTTCTGAGGAAGTAGAGTCTCTGATGAGCTTTCTTAATCAGGCTCGTGGTGTTGTTGCTCCAGCGTCAGTTGTCATTCAGGTACACACCCAAGTACTTGTAGCTGGAGACCACTTCCACCGCTGAACCTCCTATGTTTGGGGAGAGTAGGTGTGTTTGTACCATCTCAAATCCACAACCATCTTCTTTGTCTTTTCCAAATTCATGTGAAGGTTGCTCTTAGTCGTCCTCCAATGAAAGAGTTGGGGGTTCGAATCCACCAGCAGTCACATTCTGAAGTGTCCCTGGGTAAGACATTGTACCCCTCATTGCCTCTGATGTGTGTCCCATCGGTGTATGAATGTGATAAAGACTGATTATTCTTTGTATAGAACAGAGTGCTGTATGAATGGGTAAATGAGAGCACAGATTGTAGTGTAAAGCTCTTTGAGTATAAGATAGAAAAGTGCTACAGTCCATTTAATGTTCTGTGTTCTTCATCAGAATATAAAGTTTTAATTCATTTCTGGGTTTTATTTCCTCACTTGTTGTTTTTGCAAGCATAACTTAAGGTGGTGCTAAATGCATTTATTGTTTGCGTTGTTTCCATTTTGTTTATTTAATGCATTTTCTGATCTTTTCTGACAGGTTTATGTGTTGTACCCAAATGTAAATTAATACATAGCTGTTTAAAATGTTCATTAATAATTATTACTAATTTCTTTAATAAACCCTTTAAGTGAGCAAAGAAGGGCTTAAGCCTAAAAGTTGTTATATGCACTTTTAAACCAGCATAAATTCCTTGAGGAATTTCATTAATGCCAAAAAGGACAAATGTTAAATATCAAATGAACATAACGTTCAGTGATAAATGTCTTTGACTTCCATTTAGGGTATTTTCTGTGTTGAGAAAGCCAAAGAATGTATTCAACCCACGGTGTTTTTGTCAGGTGTTAAACATGGAGGTGGATCTGTCATGGTATGAGCAGCCATCTCGTAGGAGTGAGTTCTGCAGGATCTAAATCAACACTGTAATACAATTAAATCTGATGAAGATAAAAGAACCATCTCACTGATATCTGATTGTGGCACACTGATCAACATCTCAATCACAGACCAAATTCCTTATTTTCTGGTATTAACTTCACAGTCTGTTTGAAAATGGCACCCCACACAGACGCTTTAAAGCAGTGAGTTACTCTGTTACCTGGGGTTTGTGAGACGGGACAAGTACTGCTCCCCTCAAAGAATTGGGAAGCTCTCACTGAGCAGTAAGAACACATCAAGAGAGATATCCTGGTACATGATGAACCATCCAGGCAGACATGAAACAAAGACCCTCAGGAAGATACCCCCCCATGTGCCTCAGACCCTCAGTCCCAGATAGATTTCCTTTGGCAGTTTTGTCGAAATTCTGAAAAACCAAGTGAACTTCCTCATGTTGGTTCAAGCTCAGTGAAACTCTATGTGTCCGAATACCTGCTTGGAATTTCAAACTTCTTTTTCTAACAGATTTCTTCTTGACTTCTCAAAAAATTAAAAAGAAAAAACATAAGTTTCCTCCACAAACCGAAGAGAGCAAGCCAGAGGAAAATGTCCGAGCTCTCTACTCGCCTGCTGGGTCCATGGTTGCCAGATCCTGCTGTGATGGATCACACATGGACATAAATGCAGGCTCACAGGGATCAAACCTCATAGTTTAAAACGACGGACATAAAACAAAAACATTAAAATCTTGACAAAATGCAGTGAAAAATCTGGGGATATTTCAACTGTGTTTGAATTGTCCACACATTTACTATTTAGCGCTTTATATAATGTCAGCTATTTAGGAGTGGTGTTAAATTTTGACCTAATTTTTCATCTACTGTACAGTACCCTATAACATCACCACATGGTGTCACAGCAGTGTACAGAAGTTGTACACTTCAGTGGTGGAAATATACCATAATGTATGGTCTGAGCTGGCACCGCAGGCTAATTGTAGCTAATATAATGTCTACAATGTCTACAGCTCATTGTTGAACTGAACTGTGTCATACCGTTCACGAAGGGGAGTGGAGGACGCAATAGGAACACTTTATAATATGATTTAGGACATCTTGAAGGAACAAAACATTTGTAAGATAGTTGTTTTTTTTAACTTTTCATCTGCTTTAAATTGTATTCAGTCCACATGATAATAATAATAATAATAATAATAAAATAATAATAATATAATAATAACAACTTTATTTAACCAGGTTTGTCTCACTGAGATCTAAAGATCTCTTTTACAAGAGAGACCTGGCCAAGACTGGCAGCCCACATACTAAACTAAAAAACATATATAATTTTTGTATATTGAATATTTTAATATAGCTACAATTGCAATCCATGAATGCCTGACAAAAATACAATACAACAACAAAGTGTAGCCTAACTCATATGTGTTAATGCATTTTATGTCAGTGTCATGGAGACAGATGATGTTAATGAGATTTTCTCAGCTCAAACCAGTGAAATTATGCTGTCCATCACCACATGCAGGCGTGCATTTCAACCTTTCTTGTTGGCGTTTATTTATGCAATACCTGGCTGTAAATACTCAGTGCATAATTATGATGTATGCTGCAGTGAAGCCGTGTTCGAAATGCAATAACTCCAAGCTGTTTACTTATATAGTCTTCTATATGGTCTATACTATAGAGACCACAATGAAGTGAGTGAACAGGTGAGCATTTCAACCACAGCCTCGGAGACCTAAAAACTAACAAGGACCTTGTTAAGTGATTCATAAATGAGACCATGTGTGAGGGGAATATAAAATATTAGATCTACTTTGAATAAGTTCACATCTGTGTTAAGAGCTGTTAAAATCGAGGTTAAGTTTGCTGTTTTTTTTTAATTTTATTTCACCCACTTACATACATATAAATACACAGTAAAATATCCTGGTGTTACTCAGGACTCATATCTGAAGACTTAATGAAATAAATAATGTCTAAAATGTATGTAATGTAAACATGAAAACAGCTGCAAAGTGACTGGAGCCAATTTAAAAGCTCAAATAAAGTCAAAGCTGGTGGGAAGAAACTGTTGCACATTCTGAGTGTTTTTGCTCTAATAATTCTTGCCAGATGGCAGAAAATCAAAAGTCCAGGAGTTGGACTGAGTCCATGAGCAGCATATTGATTTTACTTTGGTTCAACTTGTTGCTGTTTTATTATAAACTGTAAATTATACTTACTGATGATTTTGTAACTGTAGAAGACTTTTGTCGGCTGAGATTGTTTGTAAATGTGCTATAATATAAACTTTAACTCGATGTTTTTCACGTCCGATGCTGAAGCCTTCGTTGTTTCGTCGAAGACATCACAAAGTGACTGAGAATGAGATCCTGAAAAGACACTTGGTCATTTTCACCACACGCTGCAAAGTGTTTCTGCCAGAGGTGCAGCAGCTGCTTCACCAGGAGGTGATGCAGCACATCAAGATGCTCTCAGTGGTGAAGAGGAAGTTCATCATCTGTTCTGTTTTTTAATGAAGCGAAGGCATCCTGACTGGGAAAAGTCTGCAGCTTTCTAATGATGCGCTGTGGAGGAACACAAATCACATTTAAAGTTTGCCTTTATATCTTTGGTATTATTTTTATATAATGAACAGCAACACCGTTATGATGGTGGTAATGTTATATAAGCTGAGTCAGCATTCAAGCTATGGTTTTCTTGTTTATTTATCGTTTTGCACATTTTTTGGGACTGGAACTACTTCGGCATACGTCCATCTATTTTATCAATTTATATGCCAGGACATTACAGCTGTGACCTTTAGTTATATAATATTATAACTTTGATGCTTTTACTGTAAACATTATTTAACTTTATTATTTTTCCTCAATGAAATGAATGGAGAACGTTTCATATCTTTAAAAACGATGTGCTTTTTGAAATTCGCCTAAGTATACTAGTTTTATTTTTAACTTGTAGTTGCTATTACAATACATGTTACATGCAAATTTTGATTTTAAAACATTTTGTAAGTGATTTTGACCCTACTGTTCTTGTCAGTTTTAGTTTACCTGCTATTTATTTATTTATTTATTCATTTATTTACCCAATTTTGGCTTTGGTTGAACTAATTTTAGCATTTGTTCTACCTGTTTCATTTTTAACTAATCAGTTTTTGCTTCAATAAATATCTGCAAAGTTTTCAGCAGTCACGCTGCACGTTCACAAAAAGGCAATTTCTCCACAGTTTATGATTCATATGCATTTTAAAGGTTATGGCCCAGTGGCAGCTCATCAAGTAAAGAGGTGAAGTATTCGACTTTATTAACAAAGAAACATTCTCAATGATCAGAGCACGTGGTTAAAAGAGTGTACATCATACATTTTCTATTGCTGCTTCTTTAGATAAAGTGACAGGAATCTTAACAAATATCTGAGCATGCTGACCACAAGTCACGTACGTTTAAATCTGGTTTCATCCTGTTTCTTTGCTCAATACATAACGGAAATGTGCGCTTTAATGATTGTTCATCTGATACTTATCGCCTACTGCCAGGAACAGTTGCCAAATGTAACTGTGTGTGTCTTTGTGTGTGTGTGTGTGTGTGTGTGGGGGGGGGGGGGGGGGGGTATTGATTTGTCTGTCTTAGTAGCATCAGTCAGAAGTTCTCTGCAGCATTCTTTATAGGGACACTGTTTAATTATTTAATTCTAAATTTACTTCAGGTAAGGTGGTCATCCAAAAAGTTATGGGTGATTTTCTCAGTTAACAGAAACTCTCAGGAACCAGTGGAACTCTAAAACAAACGAATCATAATATTATTTCAAGCAAAAGTAAAAAGAAATGTAATAGAATGAAACAAAAGTGATCAAAGAAAATGGTATGTTATGATATAATGGTCTTTTTTTCATATTTTCCCTCTTCAGGGGTCTCCACAGCGAGTCATCCTCCTCCATCTCACTCTGTCCTCACTCCAACTACCTCCATGTCTCTAACTGCATCCATATATCTCCTCTTTGTCTTTTTCCTGGCAGCTGCATTTCTAACATCCTTCTACCAGTATACCCACTGTCCCTCCTTTGGACAAGTCCAAACCATCTCAGTCTGGTCTCTCTAACTTTATCTCCCAGTAGTTCAACCTGTGCTGTACCTCTGATGATCTCATTCCTAATCTTATCCATCCTTGTCACTTATAAGGAGAACCTCAACATCTTCATTTCTGCCACTTCCAGTTCATTGTCCTGTCTTTTTGTCAGTGCCACTGTCTCCAGACCATACAACAAGACACGGCCTCTCCACTGCCTTATAAACTGTTCCTTTGACCTTTGTTCCCACCCTTTTGTCACCAATCACTTGTGAAACTTTTCTCCATCCACTCCATCCTGCCTGGACTCTCTTTTCCATCTCTTTACCACACTCCCCACTTTCCTGGACAGTTGACCCTAACTACTCGAAGTCCTGCACCTTTGTGACCATGCAGCCTCCCTCTCATTCACACTCATTTGAATGATTTAAATTATTATTATTATTTGAATTACTTCAGCTCACAGTTAGGAAAGATAAATAAATACCAAATGCATTTTTTTTTACAGACAAAAATTATGCCAAAAGACAAAGAAACAAAAACAAACCATCAAAAAAACAAACCCCCTTGTTAGAAAGGCCCTAGGCCAGGAGGCAATCCTGCAATCTTCTTGCCTTGAGGCAAAAAGTTAAATCTAAGTAAAAAAATTTAAGAACATTAAAGTAAAAATTGTTAATTTGTTTTAACAATGTAAACCATAAAAGGAATGAGACAGAATCAGCAGCTAATCATGTTGAAGTAAATGATCTTTGCAACATCAGTCAGTTTAACATCAGTCAGTTTAACAGAAAATAACCAAAAGATCAAAAACAAAGAAAATGCATAAAATTTACACCAAACAACTTTGAAGAAACACAGTAATGTAAAGTTCAAGTTTTGGTTCAACTGGAAAAGAAGGCTTAACACTTATTAAAACTTTATTAAAACAAAATAATTTAATGACATATTTTAAATAGCTTTTAAATTGAACCATATAAGATGTATTTTAAATGATCAAATACAAATGTCTATATTGTTTTCCTAAACGTATACATAGAGCATAGTGGTTGAATGTCAAGGATTCAAGGTTTTTTATTTGTCATACACACCCCATGTGGTACATGTGGTGGAACGGAATTGTGTACACAGGGTCCCAGTTAGGGCCAACAAAAGTATTAAAATGTAAAAGAAAAACAGTAATAAGATCTAAGATATGAACTAAGAAAAACGTTAACTAAAAATACGCTAAGCACTAGTAGCATAAAAAATAAAATAAATACGCCGAACAGCAGCACGAACATGAGTCTGTGTGAGCAGATGAGCATGAATGAACACAGCAACATGAAACAGATCAGCAGCAACATGATGTGATTATTTTAGAGATTCATGAGCCTAACAGCCTCAGGTAGAAGCTGTTTCTCAGTCTAGTGGCTCTACAGTTAATGCGCCTCAACCTCCTTCCTGAGGGGAGAGGAGCAAAAAGTGTGTGTGCTGGGTGAGTGGGGTCCTTCATGATGCAGGTGTCTCTCTTCCTGCATTTGGAGGTGTAGATGTCTGTGATGGTGGGGAGGCTGACTCCAACAGTCCTAACTCACAATTTAAAAAAAAAGTTAGCCCTGATCATTAACATTCTGTGACTGTTTTGTTATTTGTTTGTTTGTTAATTTATATATATTCTATTCAGCAAGTTTCATTAGAAGCGTTCTGGATGATTGTTTGTCATGAGAGATGGACGAAGCCCTCCTTCAAAGTGTTCTTGCACATCACACTGTCAAAAAAAGAACACAGTATTAAATGTTCTTGTTTTCACACATCTAATCCACAGTAAACCCCGGCTTTCTGCAAATACCAGGCTTTACGTGTGGAACAACTTTCAAAACAAAGTACGAGAAGCACAAAGTGTTACAGCGAGTAAAACAAAGTAAAACAAAGAAAAATCAGAAAAGAACCATACCTCCCACCCACACACTGCTAAAAGCCTTTTGTTTGGAATTTAAAAAAAGATTAAACCAATATTATAATAACATGGATGGATGGAGCTGAGGCAAAACCCCAAGTAGAAAAAAAAAAAAAAGCACATTTCTTATATTCAAAAATTCTGAAACATCACAACATATTTTAATAGCATAAAATTAAAATAAAATAGCATAATTGTTAGGGGTTTGTACAGTTTGAACATGTGTGTATGCCCACACACACACATGCACAAACAGACATGTGTGGTGTGACTGTCACTTTTAATTGGACCAATATAATGAGGCCTTGCACACTTATCTGATTCTTGGACCTCTCCAACCGAGCCCCGTGGATGGAACACACCGACTCTTGCCCCAATTAGGTTTCTGCTGACGACAATCTCCATGAACACACACCATCTACATCGACGCACAAAACCTCGCTCATCACCTCAACTGACAGCCATCTGATGCACAAATCATAAAGTCTTTGATGCTGTAATAAGAAGAGCTTTCCTTTCAGTAAAAAGATTGTTCTGCTCAGCCGTTCGCACCATCTGTCGGTATCTGTATGCCGTTTACCTCGTTACTGCCAGCTGTCGAAAGGTAAAAGGCGAGCAATAACTTTTTTGTCTCGGTCTGTGTGTCTGTCTGACGTCTCATGGATCTCTGCTGGACAAGATCTAAAGAAACTTGCAGAAAGTAATATTTGCATGAAATATTTTGGAATTCAATCTGATTCAAGATGGTTGCCATAGTCATTCAACCTTAGTAAACATGAAACTTCTAGCAATTTTACAGATGTTGCCCTTAAATTTGGTGTGCAAGTAGCTAAGATTTATCCTCAACATATAGTTGGAGTGTTTGCATGAAAGCAATTTTTAAGTTTTATTTTGTCATTATATATTTAGAGTAAACTTTACGCTTCGGTTAGCAAAATATCTCATAAACCACTGACTTTTCGAAACTTTCAGGAAATAACTAATTCAATAAAGATGTCTGCCACTGCCAGCTGAGCTTACAAAATATTAACAATAGTTACAATTCAGTCAATGTTACAGATGTTCAGCAAACATGTTATCTGGTAGTGGCTGAGCGTCATTCATTGTGTGAGACTGTGCTTAATGTTATTGCCAAGGTTTGAATAAAATGGCCACAACTCAACATAAAGATGATTTTAGTCTGAAACGCCAACGTGAAACGTGGCAGATATTTTGCAATTCTTCAAGAAATGCTAAATCTTTATTCTTTGTTTTTTGGATCATCTTGGACACATTTGTTTTGATTTAGATGAGATATAAAAGTGTTCTCAAATTATTGGTTGTTAATCTACAATTAGACCGAGTATTATTGATTAATTGTTGTAGGGGGAGTGGTGGCACAGAGGTTAGAAAAAGTGGGCCTGTGACGGGAGGGTCGCCGGTTCAACTCCTCGGACTGACAACATCAAAATGTAGGTGTGAAAGGTGAAGCATCCACACCTGCCTCCACCTTCCTTTGCCCCACTCTGGGCCCTAGAGCAAGGCCCTTACCCCCCACCATCTGCTCCCCCGGGTGCCCTAAATAACAGCTCTCTGCTCCACACAGAGGGCTGTGGTTGCGTCAGGAAGGACAGCTGGTGTAAAAACAATTCATGTGAGTTAGTTCACTGGCAACTCCTGAAGAAGGGAGCAGCCTACCCCCCCCCCCCCCAAAAAAAAAAAAAGTATTATTATTTGTTGGATTGCTATGAAACAACAACAAAAACAGAACAGATACTCAGACTCGTCCAACCAAGTTTAAAATTTTCATTTATCATTTTATATTATCAAAGGATCAATAACAACAAAATAAAATCCTGTCGAAAAATTTGACCTGCCAAGTATTTTTTTCACATTCTCCAAACATATGAAGATAAAACCTAACTACAAATTTGTCTCAAAAACGTTCCCATTTGTTCTATTATAAGGTCAAGAGAAATATTATTTGTTCATCAAAAGACATTTCTTTAGTTGTTCTGTGGCAGCAGGTAAAGTTTCTTCAGTGCACAAAAAAAATATATATATTTAAATTTTCATTAAACATGTCACAAGTCAGGAGCCAGGAACTGGAGACTTCAGTACATTGTAGGAGCATTTACATTTATTATTAATAAATGATTAACATTTTAATACAATAATGATCAGTAGAACCACTAACGTAGTAAGAGAAAGACTATATGTATTAAAAAAAAAGTTATTCAGTTACTTTGAGAAATACTTGATTACACTGAGAGATGATTAAGTACTGGTAAATGTTGAAAACATTTCCATATTTTTGTGTTTCTAAACTCTTATGATTGCAGAGTGTAAACAGCCGTTAGGCTGCTCAGTTTACCAAAAGATCTCCTCCATCCAGCAGAACCAGTCAGTGGCTGAACGCTGCTCTCTAACAGCCTGAAAAACAGCTCTGTGGTGACAGGTTCATCCAGTTTTTATTAGTTTCAACTTCTTCAGTTTGCCTGAAATGACTTCTCTATATGATATATAATAGTCTCTCGTTTTATGTAGAAGCCAAACAAATGTGTAAAAGCAGAACACATGGGCTCGTTTGCTGAAACATAAGAACCTACCTACGCATTTCTGCAGCACTGCCTTCATTATGGTGTGTTCACTGCTGGATGTTATGGCTGTTGTTACTATTGGCTTGATATGCAACAATTGGTCCCACATCACAAAGAAACTAGCAGCTCTATATGTTGTGTGTGTGTGTAGTGTGTGTAGTGTGTGTAGTGTGTGTTGAGGTACAGCAGGGTGAAAACAATTGATTTCAGTATTCATTATTTGCATAGGCAGCGATGGAAGTTGAATTCTCCTTCAGGAAACAGTGCTGAAAACTTAAAATAAATGTCAAACGAAATGTCATAAAGATTATAGCCTTCGCATTTTTCTGCTTACTCAAGCTTGCCTGTACCACATGGTTCAAAATTAAATTCTAAACAATTGTTTAGGTTAAAGTTTGAACACATGATGTGACATGATGCCAAGTGCAAGAAAATATTATATTGCAACAACATACAGCACGACTGGATGTTATCTCACCCAGTTTCATTCCTTTTCAGTGTATAGCACACAGTGATATGCAGAAATATATAGTTGTGACACCTAACATGACTTTAGAATGTTATATTTCATGAGATCAGACTGTTTAGTAAACCTGTGGCTGACAAGAAGGGGACCAATTAAGCAACTGGTTAAATTATGCATCTTAATGAAGGTAGAAAGCCCCACAGAAAGACCAGCTCTCACTATCTTTTTACATCATGAAATATTACTATATGGTAAAAATAGTATGCAGAGAAAGTATATTTAAATCAGCCAAAAAGAGCAATTAGATAAAGCACTGCGTGATGTGTTAGCTTTATTTTTCCATGCAGAAAGGAAAGCGCTGCAGAGAGTAGTGAAGGCTGCACAGAAGTCTGTTGGAGTCAGCATCCTCACCATCACAGACATCTACACCTCCAGATGCAGGAAGAGGGCCACCTGCATCATGAATGACCCCACTCACCCAGCACACACTTTTTGCCCCGCTCCCCTTCAGGAAGGAGGTTGAGGAGCATTAAGTGAAGAACCACTGGACCATATGTGTTAAACTCAAGGCCCCGGGGCCAAATGTGGCCTTCGTTGGCATCTTATCTGACCTCCAAGATGTTATTTTAAATGTAAAATACTTTTATCACTTTAATTTTTTTCAGTAATCTTTGATTATGATGTCAAAAGCGCAACACAGAACGTCAAATGAGACCCATCAAACTTGTTGAGGAATCTGCAACCAAAAAAAGATGTTGCGTATGTAACTTGAGTTAATGTAGTTTCTGAAACCGGCCCTTAGTTTGAAAAAGGTTTTAATTTTGGCCCCTTTTCTGAATGAGTTTGACACCCCTAGACTGAGGAACAGCTTCTACCCTGAAGCTGTGCAGAAAAATCACTGTAATGCCACTTTAACTGGTGATATGTGACTTATCTGTGCTGCTGATTATCCATGCTGCTGATCTCATGCTGCTGATTATCTTATGCTGCTGCATTCATACCCATCTGCTCACCACAGACTCATGTTCAGGCTGCTGTTGTTACATCGTATTGTTTTAACTTGTTAGTGTTTCTCATATATCTTAGATCGTTATACAGTATACTAATTCTTTTTACACTTTATATTTTTGCTATTTTTGGGTGTAACTGGGACCTTGAGTCCATAATTTTTCTCCACCTCATGTACCACATGTCATGCAAATGACAATAAACTTGACTTGAACTTGAGATCAATTATGTGAATAAATCAAAACAGCCACTCCTATTTCTTTGAATTTTTAGTCAGATTGAATGACATCAGAGTCTGTTCTTATTAAGGCAACTTGAGCCCTTTTCATCAAATTGCAAGCAAAACATAAATAGTAGATGAAGTGTTACATCTTTTTCAATGTGTTTTTATTGGATGTGGAATTAATCATTTAAACCTAACTTGTTCTCGCTTAAATTTCCCCCCAACTTGTCTTTTCTACTTTGTATTTTAATTTCAGTAATTATGATGAACAATCTTTTGCATAGAATTGTAAAAAAAAAACATGTAGTGTGTGGACAAGCACTCAGTGTGAGTCGTGGCAGGGCTAAAATGAGAAGATGAGAGCAACACTGAGTCATGTTCATACTGGATTATTTCCAATCAGTTATCATAAAAATTCAGAGCCTTTTTCGAAAAATATCCACATTTTAACTTTAGTGTGAAAACTTAATCACTGATGATATATTTTTAAATAAAATGTTTCAAAGCCCTGTGTGTTGCTATAAGCAGTATTCTAATACTATTAAGGTGATATCACTGCTTGTTGCACATAGAAATTCTCACTTTAACCCACTACTATTACTACTCCTCAAGATAACTGTGTGGGTTGTAAAGATTCATTCTACTGCTGATATGAACAACTTAGTTTAAAAGACAGACAACCAATCTACAACCAAGAAGCAGGTGGATTTGGGGGTTTCTGGCCAAGCTAACCTGAGCAATCAAAACAATCAAACTCTTGTTAAGTGATTCAACAGTACTGAGTCATGAGATTTAAAGTACTGGACCAAACAGGAGAAAAAGGGAACAGGTTACCACCGCAGACAATGACTGAATCAGTCAGCCTCTTACTTTTCTCTTGAGTTGTGTGCACTAAGAGTATTGGGTGGTAAAAACAGAGTTTATTTGCAGATTGACAGGCAAAAGCTGACACACGAGACAACACGTGCCTTAAATGCATGATCAACAAGAACTTTAATGAGGGGAGGATTTATCTGATCAGGGTAAGACTGATCAGAGACGAGTTTGAGGAGATTAAAGTAGATGATTAAAGATCTGAACACTGCAGCTGCAGGAGCCTGGCATACCCTTTGCAGCAAAAAAAAAATAAAAAAAAATGCAAAGCTAATGTGAAAAACACCTCTTTTCTTTTTGGAAACATTTATTTGAACATGTGAAATAACAGCAGTACAAAATCTCCACTTTAACACAACCAAAATCTTTATAACTCCATTTCTTACACCGGCTGCTCTGCAGAGCTGATGCATTCTCTCCATGTTGTATTTGAAGCAACAGCTTTTTAAATCTGACCTCAAGAAACCGGGCCAGCTTATTAGGAAAAAGAGCACATCGCTTTCTCCCATTCAGCCTCTAGTTTAAAAGCATGGCGAGTTAAAGAGAGGGTGGATTCTGGGGGCTCTTAATGTCAGTCCTCAGAGTTCTGATGATACATTTGTTTTAGCATTGCAGACAAACAGACCATAAGCCATGTGCGTACATGGAACAAGTAAACACGACAAACTGCAGAAAGGAGGAGACAGATGGAGAGGGGGTGAAGACGGCATGCACGAAGTGAAGAGTGGACCAAGACCATCTGTAAAACAGTTGGAACAAAAGATTCTGAAGGAGACAAGAACATGAGCAACAGCAAACAGCAAAGGGAGGAAGCCATAAACTTTACAAACCACATGAAGTTAAAAGTAACCAAACAGAAATAAATCATGCCAGTTATCAAAGCAGGTAAATCTGTGCTTCAAATTACAGAGCATAATAAATACATTGTGTGTAATAACTGTACCAATAAATAAATTAAATAAACCGATTTTTAAAGGGAATACAGTAGTCCCTCGTTTATCACTGGGGATCTGTACCCTGAAAACCTGTGATAAGTGAAAAACCGCAAAGTAAGAATAGTAGTGCAAGTAGTAAGTAGTAGTTTATT
>NC_056506.1:35751308-35765511 GCF_014905685.2 Nematolebias whitei
CAGCCATCTACAAGTGTTCTTGGCCACGCCCACTTTCCTGCTCTGCATGGAGAACAGCTGATCAGCTGTTCAGCTGCAGGAGGAAGCTTATTCTTCAGTATGGGCTGCACAAAGGTGCAGGAGATGCTAAATCATTTAAAATAATTTATTGAAAATAATAATTCCATGCCGATTGTGCAGCTCATCCATCAAACAGCCAATTGTGTCATGTCCGATCTTATTTTGAAAGACTGCGACAGAGCGAGTCTGTGATAAACGAACCACGAAGTAGCGAGGGACTACTGTATAACTTTTTAGTAACACTCATAACCTCACAGTCCAGTTAAGTTTAGACATATAAACCTATGGATAAGTTCCACAACGTAACATTTTAAAGTTTGCTGATGACTCTGTCAACCTGTCCCTTCTCAGCAGTGATGACCCAGACCCTGGGCCTGTGGTCAGGGACTTCACTGAATGGTGTGAGTCTTCCTTTTTAAAGTTAAATGTTTCTAAGACAAAGGAGATGGTCTTTGATTTTAAAAAAGACTCTTCAGTTGCCACTCCTGTGGTCATTAACGGTGAAGCTGTTGAGGTGGTGCATCAATATAAATATCTCGGAACTGTTCTTGATGACAAACTGACCTTTGACCCCATGTGAACTTACTTTGTAAGAAGACCCACCAGAGAATGTATTTTAATCTGAAGCGCTGTGGTTTTAAAGTTTATTCTAGTTTTATGAGAATGTTTTATTCATGTTTTATCGAGTCTCTGGACTTTTTCCTTTATGTGTTGGTTTGGACTTTGACATGCAAAAACAGGAACAAACTCTTGGGGATTGTCAGAATGTGCAGCAAAACTACTGGCATAGGCCTATAGGACCTCACTGACCTACACAAGGAGAGGCCAGTGACTAAGGTCAGGCTGATTCTGGCAGATCCTGATCACCACTCCATGGTGAGTTCAGGTTTCTTTCATCTGGATGCAGGTATCTGCAGCCCAGATGTAGGACGAAAAGACTGAAAAACTTATTGAGCTCTGTAGCGATCAGGCTTCTGTACTGTTATTTTGTCTCACTGTCTTGTGTAAGATGAACAGACTAAAAAGCATATTTAGTGATCAGGCTTCTCAGTGAACAGTGATGATTTCTGTGCTGTTATTTTAGTGTTTTAATGTCTTATGGATGTTTAATATGTCTACTGATTGTGAAACTCAGGGGTAATAAAGATTCTTGAAGTTAAGTGTAAGCTTTACAAACTACTTGTCTAGGATTTAAAAAAAAACACCAAGTTATTTTTACAACAGACCCTCATTTAACATGCATCAAAAAATTATCTTTCTGTGGTAAGATGACAAACTCAGCCTAAAAAACAAAACCAAACAAAAAAAGTGTTTTAGAAATAAAATCCCTCTATATTCATTCAAATGTTTCGTATGGAACACCGGAGCAGATAAGGTTTTTGTTGTTTGTTTGTTTTGCGTTCCCACGCAAAGTTTTATCCCCTCAGGGGCTCCTTTATTCACAGCAGGAACTTAAAAAAATAATTTTATAACTTCAAAACTTGATGGGATTAGTTTTCTTCTAAAGTCTAAAAATAAGAAGAAACAACGTGACCAAACAATATAAACTTACAGAAGACAAAAGCTAACTAACTAAATGATCCTACTAAGCTATTTCAACACTATTTAGCTGTGTTTCATTTTTAACTCACATTGAATGATGTCATGTATGTATACAGTTTTTGTGTCTGAAAGCATTTTACTTGTCTAAATGGGATTTATTTAAAGTATAAACTAAATTTTGGTTTGAGTAATTCAGCTAGTTTGATTGGAAGGATTATATATACTTAAATAAAAACAAAAGTCGATGATGATAGAGTTCAATTTTTAGTGTATTTCACAAACAATGAAAAATAATTTCAGTCAGGTCCTTGTGTAAATTAATTTCGGCCTTTGTTAATGCTGGCACTTCTGTATTTATATATAAAAGCCAACTGGGTGATCATTTTACTCACAGAGGGGAGTTTTCAGTGTTAGTTTTTGGCATGGCAAGTGCCGTAAAGACGGTGAGACAAGACAGACTAACCTTGTTTAATCCTATTAATACCTTTTAACCTGACTAATAAATAATAATAAGTAAATAATAAAACTTTTATTGCACATGACCAACAAGTTCTGGTCTCCAAAGTGCATCCAAGGATTGTAATAGCTCTCTCCTTTTCTGAAAGTTGGCAACAAGCAAATAAAATACACGTGTATTTCTCCAGGTGACTAAAATGACAGGTTTAGGAACAGTAGTCATTATAATCTAGGCAAAAATTTAGTTCAGTACAGCTAACTCTTAATGACAAGGTGTGTGTGTGTGTGTTGGGGGGGGGGGCTTTCTTACAGTAGCACTCATACTTAACCACAGTCCCTGTTCTTCACGTTGATAATGATCACCGAGCGTGTTCAGCCCAGATGGAACGGCTCTCCAACACAAAGGATTATAAATACACACATCATTGTGAATGCACTCCATGCTTATTTTCAGCACAATCAATTTGACCACCTTAGACTTTTATCCCACTGAGCAGGAGACAAAGTAACACGCTCCTGCTTCATCTTTAAAGCTTAATTCCTCAACCTTCTAAAAAATACAACATTTCAGATGAAGAAACAGCCAATATCTCCATGTTTTAGTCCACTATATCTAATAAAAACAAGTGCTCACCGCTAATTACATGAATTGTTAATTTAGTTAAAATAAAATATTGGCTAACAACATATTCAACTATATGGGAACTATTTATTAATATGTCTGCTAGCTTTATTTAGAAAAAAAAAGTTTAATTTTTTTTTACATAAATAAATGATAAAAAAGGAAGATGTAAAATAATTTGAAGCACTCACAAACTTGAGTGTATGTAGAAATATTGTCTTTGTTTCAATTTAAACAGTAAATACATTTTTATACAACTCCGGACCAAATGAAGAGACCACTGCAAAATTATCAGGTTTTCTGAATTTTTTTTTAATTTTTTTTTTACGTTTGACTAAAATAAACACTTTATTTCAATTATAACTGATAAACTTTGGAAGCAACAACATTTTTTTCCTAACTAAAAAAAAAGAAAAAAGTTGTCAGCATTTATTTGTAGAACATGACAGATGTTTAGCATAGCAAAAAAAACCAACAACACTTTTTCCAGACCTTAACTATTACCCCCCACCCAAAAATACATACCCCCCCCCCCCAAAAAAAAAAAATAGGCACGGTGGTGCAGTTGGTAGAGCTGCCGCCTCTCAACAAGAAGGTTGCCAAATCGAAACCTGGCCGAGGGGCCAAGCAGGCTGGAGTTTGCTTGTTCTCTCAATGCATGCGTGGGTTTTCTCCGGGTACTCTGGTTTCCTCCCACAGACCAAAAACATGCATGTTGGGATGATTGGTAACCCTAAATTGTCCCTAGGTGTGAGTGAGAGCGTGAATGGTTGTTTGTCTCTATGTGTCCCTGTGATGGACTGGAGACGTGTTCAGGGTGTACCCCTCTCACACACTGACTGCTGGAAACAAATAAATAAATATAAAACAAGGTTCTATTCATTTTTACACATCAGAATACTAACGTTTCAACTTAGGAAGAGATCAGAAATCAATATTTAGTATTGTCATGTTTTTAAACGTTAGCTACGTACTGGAACCCTGATTCTATGAGAATAGGCGCAGCCCTTTAAGGCTATCGCTAGTGGGTTTATCCCTTTGCGCGCAGCGCAGCACAGCACAGCACTGAAAACTTTAGTCCACGCCTACCTACTGTGTGGCCTCACCCCCAGTCCGTATAAATTATGGTGAGACTGGGTAATCGGCTCCCAAATAGCTTTTTTCTTCAGCCATTTAGGAACCAGTGAGGCCCAAAACTTAAAGGGCTGCGCCTATACTCATAGAATCTGAGGTTACAGTACGTAACCAACGTTCTATTTCGTATAGGCTTCGCCCTTTAAGACTATCACTAGTGGGTTAAAGGTGAAGCAGGATGTAGTCTATGCCTCACTGGGTCCACTCAGACACAACATGAAGCACCTGCTTGCACAAAAAACATTTCATCACTCAGCCTTCTGTGTGCATAATTACATGCTGCATAAATGCGTGCTCCATGCGCAGGAGCGCACCGGAGAAAAGATCTCTGGTGAGGAAAAAGGCTGAGATAGCAGACCTGCTGCTGTGAATAGGAACAACGGAGGATACGAATTGTAACAGTGTAACGATGAACAGAGTAGAACAACAGCTCCTCAGGATGAACCGATTAATAACAATAAAATCAACAGTCATGAACTTGTGAATGATAATAAATATCTCACACTGCAACTGCATGCAGGCAGGTGTGAGCTCAAAGGTGAGGCTCCAGGAAACAAATAATAATCATTCTGTCAGAACCCTGAGAACAGAATGGGTCATGGAGAAAGTGTTTAAGATGACATCAACGGCTTTACAGAGAGAGCTCTTTGTCTCCTCCAGCAGGTCTGCTTCCTCCAGCCTCTTTGAGATTCTGTAGGCCAGCAGAGCGATGTTGTTGTTCCCCTAGAACCACCTGGGATATGCACTGGTGAGCTCGGTTGGAGAGCTTTGTCACTCTCTGGTCATGCTTTCCTGGAGGGATAGGTTGCCAGTCCATCCTGGAAGCTTTTGCTCCAAGCGCCTCCACCAGGCTTGGCTCCAGGGGGGAGAACCGAGGGAAAAAAACACCTATCGGTAAAAACCCTCCACTCTGGAGATGGAGGCGAAGGTGGAGATCGATGTCTTCAGCTTGCCGGGCCCAGCTGCAGCCTCGTTCCAATGTGATGTCACAGCTGGACAGTGAGGCCAGATGGGATCAGAGCAACAAGCTGGGGCGGAGTCAAACCTTCCCGCCAAATCATCCTATCAGGGCAGAGGGAGGCGAGGGACCGAAGTCCCTTGTGTTAGCAGCCTCCTGGATTATGCCGGGCAACTCTGAGAGGAGGGCGCCGACGGCTGGGAGCGGTGTGGTGGCCGACGTGGGAAGACCCGAGGTGGCTGAGCATCCGTTCAATCGCTTTTCTTCCATCACTACGATCTCCAGGATGGAAGGGGCAGCGTGGTTGTTTCCAGCATCGCCTTTCTCGGAGCAGTCAACCGATTCATTGCATGACTCTGCGTCAAAGAAAGGCAGTGGCATCATCCCGCGCATAGCGTCCCGCCACGGACAAACACTCAGTGGAGCTGCTGCCAACAACGCCTTTTTCGAGGGAATCATCCGATTCACCACAAGGAAAAAACGTTAGAAAAGGCGATGGCGGCAGGTAGCGGCCCGCCACGGAAAAGCACTCCTTGGGGCTAACCTTGAACAAGGCTGCTCGTCTCTGCTTCTCATCGGGGAGGAAGAGCTCACCGGGACGGCAGGAGGTTGGCGTGGCAGAGACCCAGGCATCCTTATCAAAGGTTGTGCCGGTCAAAGCTGGACAACTTTTTCTTCTTCGTTCTTCTGACAGTGCTAGCTAGCTGGCTGAAGAAAAAAATGGGAGCCGATTACCCGGTCTCACCATAATTTATATGGACCTGGGGTGAGGCCCACACAGTAGGTGGGCGTGGACTAAAGTTTTCAGTGCTGCGCTGCACGCGAAGGGATAAACCTACTAGCGATAGCCTTAAAGGGCGAAGCCTATACGAAATAGAATCATAGGTTCTATGCGTGTTGGTATGTCACTCTTCTTGTTGTTGGATGACTTGTTCTTAGAGCAACAACTTAATCATCTCAGCTGTGCCTGATGGCTCCATCTTCCTCTTGATCACAGTCTATAAGTTTTCGTCGGGGTTCAGGTGTGAGTATTGGTTTGATGGACCTTCATCCAAACAGTCATCTCCATGCCAGAATATCCGAAACTCCACCTGAAATTAATCTTTTTCTCTCCACAGTTATTATTTTATTCCAATTATTTTTGAGTCACGACTTGCACTGTTTTTCATGTTCAGCTGGTCTTGTTGCAAGTGATTAATGATGACCACAGCAGTGATATTCATACATTTCCTCATTATATAAGATTTGGTTAAGGTGATTGCTTGTACCTCATTAAACAGAATGATGTGTATTTGTTTTGGAATTCACTGAAATGGCTGTACATGTAGGAAATTAGCAGTTGTTCTTTAATTTGTTCCAGAGTTGTAATTAGTTTTAGAAGGCAAAGTTTAAGATTGAGATTATTAAATTGCAACTTTACGTGTAAACAAAGCAGCAGGGAAGGCAAAAGTACAATAAATGGAATATTTAATATAAGCAAAAACAAAACAAATAAAAATAAAAACACATAGATTTCTCATATTAAAGTTCCAGTTTATGAACACTGCTCATTGTAATGTGCATTTCATGCTGCTTGTTAGGAACTCAAGACATTTTTGCAGCATTTCTTTGCAAATGTAGAACAATTAAATTTTTTAACAGTAACCTCCTGGACTCTCTTCAGTGTTTTATTTTAATGCTTTTTATAAATATCAAAAAAATGAGTTTTACTTGATTCAGACAACTTCTGTGTGAATGACAACATGAAATCTTTCAGTTACTTGGCTACTTTGGATAACAACCCCCCCCCCCCCCACACACACACACACACACACACACACACACGCCAATAAACACACACATACATTTGCATGTGCTTATGAGTGTGTGTGAGTGTTCCATCTATTATTTGTAACTGCTTGGCATTTGACAAGTGTGTGACAGCTAAATCCATGACAACAACAGCTTGATGAATTTTTACACAATATGCTAGAAACCAACAGTGTCTCTCAAAACAGAAAAAAAAAAAAAAAACGATGGACCGACCAAACAAAGATAAACACAACAGCCTGCGTTTATCACCATTACAAATACGGCGTTGAATGAATCATGACAGGCGTTGAGTGGCTCGGGCACAAGACAAGCTTGATTAATTTCACAGTCAACAGATGTCAATGCCGTACTTCTTAAAAAATATGCGCCGTCAACGTTGGTCTTTTCCTTCTGGAGGAAAATTAACTCATGAAAACAGCAACTAGATGAAGGGAAACTGTGTTTCTGTTTCAACTGACTCAGAGCACAAAGACAAGTCGGTTAATTACCGCCAAGAAAACAGTTAAGACTTTGGTAGAGGTTCGAAAAATAATATGCCACTGAAGAACTGTAATATAATCTCAACACCATTTAATTCAGTTCAATTCAGGGCACTGATTAAAAACATTCATATGTAAAAATAATAAGTTCACACTATTTATCTGAGGAGTAGACTGCTTTGAGTTTAACTCCATCACAGAACTCTTATCTTGAGCAAGCATGAAGGCGACAGTGAAAAGGAAAAACTCCTTCATGAGGAAGAAACATTTAGCAGAACCAGGCTCAGGACAAGAGGCCATCTGCTTCGACCGGCTGGGTTTGAGAGGAACCGATACACAATGGCACATCAAGAATCACGTTGATTGAAATAGTATCAAATGAAAACTATTCAATTTTAACAATTCATTTAAGGAAATTAGGTCAATTTGTCCTCAGTAGTCTAAGCTTAAGGCAGCATGACAAGCCAACCCTAACTATTGGATTTATCAAAAAGGAAAGTCTTAAGCCCAGTCTTAAAACTGGTTGGTTCCAGGAGCCTGATAACTGAAAGATCTTCCTCCCATTCTGTTTTTGGAAACTCTAGGAACTATAAGTAAGTCTGCAGTCTGAGAGCAAAGTGCTCTGTTAGGAAAATATGAAACAATAAAATCTGTAATATAAGATGGAGCTAGGTTGTTGAGAGCTTTGTAGGTTAGAAGTAAGATTTTGAATTCAATTTTGAATTTGACAGGGAGCCAATGGAAAAAAAAACTAAAACTGGAGAGATATGATCTCTCCCACTAACTCCAGTTAAAACTCTTGCAGCAGCATTATGGATTAAATGAAGACTTTTTAAAGAAGTATTTGGACGCCCAGATAACAAACCATGGCAATAGTCCAATCTAGACATGTCAAATGCAAGAACCAGTTTTTCAGCATCCTTTTTAGATAAGATGTTTCTAATTTTAATGATATAACGCAGGTGGAAGAAGGCGGTTCTGGTAACATTTTTAATGTGCGGGGATTAAAAGACATGTCCTGACCAAAATAACTAAGATTTATAAGATTTACACACAGATATTAAAAAACACTAAAGGCTGACAGCTCCTGCTTTCTATAAGTAGGCCTACTCTGTCCTTGTCCTCGCACAGTAACTGTATTTGATGTATTTGATATCTAAGGTGACCATATGCTTGTGTGTCACTGTGTTGGCCGTGTGACGAATTAGAAATCTGTCCGGCTGGTGCTCCACCTCTCACCCGGCAACATCTGGCTCCAGCCCATCCTCACAACCCTGAGCAGACTGAAGTGAATATGAAAAATGAACGAATAATGCCTATTTTTAATTGCCACTCTAACAGCAGAGAGAAAAAACAACAACTTCCTGCTGTCTCTGAGTCTTGTAGCTACAGCTTAAGTCAAAAATAAAAAATGGAAATGAATCATGTACAATTGTGGAAAAATGTAAATAAAAGCAATTACGGGTATGTGACTCGTGGATTCTTTAGGCTCCTGGTAGCTTCTTCTGACTCAAGTGCATCTCGAACATGTTTTAAGTCCAGCTCACACATGACTCATTGCCTGGTTAGATTTTAATGATTACTGCAACTGGACACGCATTCAACACATGAACCCATTTAGGAGTTATATGTCTTTAAATATGTACTTAGCACGATTAGCTGTGCCAAGTATTAACAAAGAAGAAAAAATGACAGAACTTCTCAAAAGTTTATTAAGTGATGATTTCACTTCCCTTCTCTGATTAATTTTAGTTAGATATAAATGCCATTAAAACACACTAATGTATTTTGAAGGATTGTAAAATGTAAACTCCAGTTCATGGGGTTAATTTATACATCCACAGTCACACGTGGATAGTTTTCAGATAACCTAATGCTGTACGCATGTTTGGAATTGTGGGATACAACTGGAGCACCTGAGGAAAACCCATGTGCAAACTCCTCACATAAAGAACCTGGTCAAGACTTCAACCAGAGACTTCCTTGCAGTGAGGCAACTGTGATAAAAAATATATATTATCAAAAGTACAAGCCTTAGATAAAAGTGGGACTTCAATAAGCTGAAACCCTCCTTTAGTTTCATGTGAGGAGAAATTCAGGTACATAGGAGTCTTGTTCATGACTTCTGCAGGACAAGCAGGAGATGGTTTGCTGGATCAGGGCCTCATCAGCAGTAACAAGGACATTCCTCTGGGCTGTATGAAGAAAGAGCTGAGTTGAAAATCAAAACTCTTGATTTAGGGTGCATTCGCATCAGCTCTGTTTAGTCCGCTTTAATTGAACTCTAGTCCGTTTGCCTAGAAAGTCCGGTTCATTTGGGGAGGTGTGAATGCACAATCGAACTCTGATGCGGACCAAAAAAGCCAACTCTGGTCCGCCTAAAAACCTAGTTCTCGGTTCGGTTGAAGTGAACTCTAGCGTGGTTCGAATGCAAATGCGCATTTTTCATACCTCATACAGAGCCGTCTCAGCTCCCATGTCTAAAAAACAACATTCTCCATGGTCTTCTGCCTCATCTTCCGCTCATGCTGAGTCCATTGTTGAACGATGACAAAATAAAAATCCTAAAACTGCTAAAATTTGATGCCACTTTTATTTCCAGAGGTAAGTTGCGCTCAGTGTCTTCTTCAGAGGTTTTTGTGCCATTTCCTGCAGTAGTTCTTGGTGCAGCGCCACCACAGGCGAGGGGGGGGGGGGGGGGGGGCAGGTTGGCTCAATTGACTCAGTGCATTATGAATGTGAACCGCACCAGCTGAAAATGTACACACGTTCCAAACTTTAGTCCCCAATCGAACCGAGTCTACTGGACTATCAGATGTGAAAACGACCTTACTGGTCTGATTAAGTTCTAACCTTAAATTATGGTAATAAAGTATGGCTCATGACCAAAAGAACAAAATCCTTTACCGACTTTTCCGTGCAGGGTTGCTGGAATATTGAGCCCGTCTTCAAAAATTAACAACTGTCTTAAATTCCAGTAAGCCTACTGCCACTGCAATGGTAAAACCACATTGAAATATTACTTATTGATAGTCTTGTCTGTATGTCACAAGTATGTCCAACAAGCTGACTCAGGTTTCAATATACATCTCATGAATTAGAACAAGGTGTTCATACAAAGAACCACAGAACAGTCAGTCATCAGGGAATGTGGAGACAAAGTAAGATACATCAACATTTGCTCATAGCAGACTTGTCACAGTCAAGTCTGAACCAGAAACACAAACCAACTCCAAGTTTCTGCTAATGTGATAACGGCTGATGACACAGATCAACAGTGAGGGTGGACTGGTCTCAGTTTTCTGTCTGCATCTGCGGAGCAGCTTTGGAGGTTATAGGAGCATGAAGGAATACGCCACCCGTTCCTTTCATTGTGAGCCATGGCAGATTGGTGCATTCTGCCAGAGCAAGAGGCAGCAACTCAGCCCTAAACCACACAAGAACAAGACACCTAATCTAATATTCCCCCAAACACTTTACACTTTAATTACTTTTAGACACACAGACAGTTGATTTTACTCATGAGCTGCCATCAAGATGTGACATTATTTATATTCTCTTTTTTTTTGTTCTTTTTTTGCCTGTCTTTTTGCATCTGCTTGCACTATAACTGCACTCTCTTGTTTTAGGATAAATCACAATTTCTCCTTTGTTTTTGTTTTGTGAGCAGTTTTGTGCTAAAATTGAGACTTTGACTATGTTGAAACAACATTTTAAACATATTTGCAGGTCTTCTACTTGAAATTGATGAGTCGCTGCTTTAAATTGCACAGCATCAAGTGTTGTAAAACAAAGTACAATACTGTTGAACAATTATGTACATTCATTCAATTCAATTCAACCTTTATTTATACAGGTTAGTTCCCATTGAGCCTTGAGGACTCATTTACAAGAGAGACCTGTTTCAGACAGACAAAAGTAGATAAGAAAAAGAGAAACACTAGGGGAAGGGAAGCAAAAAAAATAAAAATCCTATCTCACACTATGTCCTGGCTGGGGCACAGTGTGAAATTTGCAAAACAGACCTTGCACATAAACAGCAACATAATAATGACATCATAATACATTTATGGATGAGGAGAGCAACAAAGGTGGTAAGCTGTTCGTGGACACTGCCAGAAAGTTTCATAGTTATGATAGGAGATGGCACAGTGTCTATCAGTCGGCTCAGCTTTGATATAGGTCCACAGATGTCCTTGGGAAGGGAGCGGGGGGGGGGGGGGGGGGGGAAGAAGAGCAGAGCTTCTTGTTCACATAACCGCCAGGAGAAATTTGACATAGTTGGCCTATTCAGTTATTTCTATTCTAAACAGGTCTCACTTGTAAATGAGTCTCCGAGGCTCAATGTGATTAATCTGTATAAATAAAGGTTGAATGAAAATGCCAAGCTGTGGAGCCATATTCAGACAACAACATTTGTTTTGGGGCAGTCCGATTCTGCTTGATTTTTTTGTCTGCCTTCATACTTCTGCTGATACATCTCAATGGTGACTCTAAACAGCCAAATGTTGTGGTCACTCCAGCAGGCCATGCTTGTAGCCTTCTCCAAGGTTGATTCCTTCATGCCGGCGAGTTCGAGGAGCCATAAGTGGCCTGTGATTCGCAGAAATCATGTCCAGCTTATGGCTTAGCTTACAAAGCACCTGAGTCTGATTGCTTGAAGCACGGCACGTTCCTTCACTCAAGGCAGGCAGCCTCACAATTTCCAGAACCTCTGCTGACGTTTTCCGAATTTGTCAATATGCCAGATACCCGCCAACTCCAAAAAGCAGAAATCCTGTTATCATAAATCCAATTATGTGAATGTCTTCTACATCCTCAACGGACAATATGGACAGACACAGCATCTTCCACTGTCCCCAGGAATTCATAGTGTATCAGCCTCGATTGTCCATTCAGGGCATGAGGGCTCTCTACATACTCTCTACATTCATTCAACCTTTATTTAGACAAGTAAATCCCATTGAGCCTCGAGGACTCATTTACAAGAGAGACATGATTTCAACAAAGAATGATGACAACAATGGACAACAGCGACAACAATAAACAGTTATAAAAAGTCATACAATTTTATTTTATTTTTTTACAAATAGGATGGCTAAAAAAAAGAAAAGTAACAAAAAACAGCTAGATTCTAAGGCGAATGTAGAAAACTAAAAACAGGAACATGTCTGCATTGGTCCCTGCCAGGAGTCCAACAGATTCTTAAAGCCACTTAGAGAGGTCAAGTTCGAGAGCTTCAAATCTTTTTGTAAGATATTCCAGGTAACAGGAGAAGAGTAGGAGAAGGCCCTTTTGCCTAGTTCAGTCCTCAATGAGGGAACACTGCAGGTAATAATGTCCTGAGAGCACACGCTGTAGCTGCACTCACGCAGAGACATGTAGGAGGAGATGTATGAAGGCAGCAGACCTAGAAGTGATTTAAAGATGAAAATGTACCAGTGAGAGAGTTTGCATGAAGTGAATGATGCCCAGTTGAATTGAATGTGAATACAAGTGAATACAGGGTGCAGTGGTGGGTACGATAATCACAGCCAGTTATGAATCTTAGTGCACCATGATAGACAACATCCAACATCTACTGTTCTTGTAGGAGTATTCATGTAAATAATGTCACTGTAATCAATGGAGGGAAGGAAGGTCACAGATACAAGGCGTTTCCTAGCATTCAGCGTTAGACAGAATCTGTTTCTGAAAAAGAAACCCAGTTTAACTTTCAGTTTCTTTACCAAATTTTCAAATGGAGCTTAAAAGAGAGATGCGAGTCGACCAAGATACCCAAAGATTTATAGGAATCAACAAACTCAATCGGGACAAAATTTGAGGATGAAATCAGAGGAAGAACTGCTGGGACCAACTTCCTATTTGAAAAAAAAAGCATCCCTTTGGTTTTGTCGGCATTTAGGGCAAGTTTGAGGTGGAACAGCCTCAGGTGTTGCTGAAGGGGGACGATAACAACCCACTACAGATAAAATCTGGTCTCCATTCAAAGTGATGTTTACAGCTAAGGCATCAGTTTGGTTTGGAATTGTTTTAGAAGACACAAGACTAACAACCAGAGAATCTCTGATGTAAATAGTGACTCCCCCCCCCCCTTTTTTTATGATCACAGCTGTAGATATTAAATCCATTGATTACCAGGTCATTATTCAGTACAGATTTGTTGAGCCAGGTTTCAGAGATGAAGATTGCATCTGCCCCAGAAGAACTGACCAGAATTTTCAAGGCATCAAGTTTTCTCAGAAGGCTACGAGCGTTTCCATGCAGAAAATTAAGTCTTGACGTGTTTTTAAAGTCATTTGGTGTCCTATAAATAGTGGGGGGTCGAGGGTTGAGTTGAATCCCTGACAGCAGTAACAACATTATTATCAGACATTTTCTTGAGTTTTTCGTGACTGATGTGTAATTACAGGAGTTAGTAATGCGACAATTAGCCCCCATTATTGAACCATGAGAAACATTAATGAAGACGCGATCATTCAGAACCAAAAAACAGTGAAAGTTGCATTGATGGGCAAATCCAGGTATATTAAGAAGATTCAGTGACCCCAGATAGTCTGAGATCTGAAAATAATGACAATAGTATGAATGGTGCAGAAAAGTCTCAGACCCTAAAACGTCACAAATCAAATAGACAAACAAATCCAACAAGGTGGCCCAACTGCAGTTTGAGTTGGGCTGAGGGGGACTCCGGCCCCCCCTGTGAAAATGGATGGATGCTCCCATGAGAAACAGAAGCTGGGTCCAGAACCAACAGGCAGAAACAGATAATTCGCAGAAAATAGCAGAGCGAACTGCCAGAAAATCCTCCTGAAATGAAAGGCATGGTCCTAGCTCGTTTCAGGTCAACAGGGGACAACAGCGTGAAATTAATTATTATCCAGATGAGTTTGGATGGAGGCCTGCAGCAACTCCAATGCAAACTCCAAACTTCTCTCGAGTACCACGCAGCACTGCTCCTCTGCTTCTCTGCGCGTCACCTCCGCAAACGACACCACGAGAGGCACCCCCAGTGAAAACTACGAGACTGACCAGAGAGGCTGAGGCTGAAGTCGTCACTGGTCCTGTCCGGTTCTGCTCCAGTCCGGTTCCAGCGCTCCACAGCACGAGAGACGAAGAGGCTGAAGTTGTCCCTGGCCC
>NC_056506.1:35765521-35797377 GCF_014905685.2 Nematolebias whitei
GCGCTCCACAGCACGAGAGACGAAGAGGCTGAAGTTGTCCCTGGCCCGGCTCTGCTCCAGTCCGGTTCCGGTGGCGCTTCAAAGCATCAGAGCATTTCCTCCAGGCGAACACAGCGATTCCACAGAGGTCGACAGTCCTTCGTTAAAAGTAACTGGCTGCTCACTGAAGCTGAGACCGGCTCTGTTAAAGACGAAGTCCCCCACAGCCAACTCAGTTCGGTTCTGGTCCAGTTCGGGGGACACAGGTACACTTCCCTCACACCAATGAAGACACCACGAAGGCCTGTCCAGCAGAAAACCAGCAAAATACCACCCGGTGATTCTCGTCGGAACCAGGTAGAACCACAAAGATCCAGATGAGAAGTTTGCTGGGGTCCAGAGCGAGAGAGAAAAAACACTGGACCTTCGTGCGACGACACTCCAGCTCGAGGGGTCACCTGGCCGGTAGGGTGCACTCAGAGTGACCGGTGGGGTGGGAGCGGCCGGTCCCGGACCAAAATATTTTTTTGGATGGTCCCGTCTGGGTCTCTGAGTCACTGAACTCCGAATTCAGTTGGAAGGGGGACCAACTTTAGTCCGATTCGAAAAACGGGTCAGTTTGATGATAAATGACTGCAGAGAAGTCGGAGGGAGCTGGTGTCCATCAGCTTGCCGGAAGTGAAGTGATTAATTTACATACTCTCTACATGCTCTCTACATACTCTCTACATACTCATTACCAGTCTTCTTGCAATATTGCATGAACATATAAGATTTGACCAAAACAGCTTCAACTCAATCATTTCCCAACATGTCTTGATGCATGCTCAATAATCCAGGTAGAAAAATCCAAAAAAGTTCAATCTGGTCCTCTGGACATTCAAAAAAAACAAAAGCAAAACAAAGCAAAAAAAATTCTAGAAACGTTTCGTCTCTCATCCAAGAGACTTCCTCAGTCTGAGGTGCTGTTTTCAGCTCAGTCTCTTAAATAGCACCTTCTTAGAGTGGATCAACCAGTTTGCTGCTGACAACCAAAACCAGCTGCTCACATGCTTGAGACTGAGGAAGTCTCTTGGATGAGAGACGAAACGTTTCTAGAATTTTTTTTGCTTTGTTTTGCTTTTGTTTTTTTTGAATGTCCAGAGGACCAGATTGAACTTTTTTGGATTTCCCAACATGCTTAATCTGTATTCTGGCATGAATGGTATCGGGTGATATGCATTCCTTTAAGGAAAGCCAGGCCTTTCATTAAACACTGTTTCAATTGATGTGAATAATGCTGCATGTTAAAATATTTTCAACCATCTTTATTGACGGCCTTGTATACACAAGTATTCCTTTAGCCACATTCTGTGTGATGCAACTGAGTGAAACAGGACAAGTGTCATATTTTACAACACGCTTCAAGAAGTGAACGCGTTTAGAGAGAATTCCTAATAAGAAAACCTTCATGTCTGAGTGAAACTGTCAATGTTTTCAGGTTAGATTGAACATTGACTCTTGTTATGTATTCTTGTACCTGAATTTGATCCTTTCTTCAGAACTCTTGATAAACCAGTGCAGCCCTTCTGTAATAACAGTCTAATAAAAGGTTCTGTGTCCTTGCTGTGCTCCTTTCTCATGAAGATGTTCACACTGGCAGCTGAGCGGTGAGGGTGTTTGAGATGGAGGAGGACCCACGTTAAAGTGGTGAGACAATGGCAGGCCACACTTGGCACCACAAAGCCTGGCTCTATTTATATTATTAACACTCCCACGAACTACAGTTGGAGACTCATCAGTCGCCAGCGAGCTGGACACAGGTGCCAGAGAACTTGGATGTCATCACTGTTGGCGTAATGAATTGAACGGGTTATGTTTGACGTGAAATTCTGCCAAAATTCTCACCTTCGAGAAAACCTACATATTGTGCACCGATCCTCATGTTCTTTGTCAGGATTGAAAAAATTACTCTGCTTTCTTTATTACAACTTGAAAGCTACCAGCAAGTTTAAAAGTGTGATTCAAGAGAACCGTTCTTGCGTCTTCTTGACTGCCATGAGTAATGAGCCAATATAGGATGGTCCTAATTGGTGACAGTCCCCCACATACTGTAGCTCCCTCAACAGATTGTTAATATACATTTTAACATATGAACATAAACTACACGCTATTTTTTACACATGCCTCCATGCACCGAATCCAAAAATGGGGAGAAATATAGGAAAAAGTGAGTGCTGAGAAGTGAGGTGTAATACCCTGTCTTTCTCTGTTGCCAAAGCAACAAGAAAATGCCATGCCTAAATACAGCTTACTGAAGTGAAACAGAGGGAAAAAAGACAAAGGTAACATTTCCCACCCCTGCAGCTGTCGTGTAAGTTCAAACCAGACATCTCCACCTGTCAAAAACTGTCCAATTTTGGGGTTTATCCTCAGTTACAGAGAGAGAAGAGAAGTGTGGACTTACAGTCTATTTGATGAACACACTTCAAGCATTTTCAAGCCTGACAACACTTCACAGGGCCTTTTTTAATGCCAGCAAAATTATTATCCCTTCAATCAAATTTTATTTATAGCATAAAGTAAACATACCCATCCTTACTTGTTATGCTTCATAACCACAGCAGAGTGTAGGAGAATTAGCTCTATATGTGGTGGCACACTGCTCTTACAGCCTTTGCTGCGGTGCTTCTTGTGATCCAGCCTACATCACAGCTCTCTGACAAGTTCATCTATCTTTACGGGTGAAAGTAGACAAGACACAACAGATCACAAAGAGTCATGGCAGTGTACTGTGTACGAGCTGAAAAATATTTAAACAACCTCAATAAATGACAATAATATATAAATGCTGACAATATTTTTTCTTTGTTTCTTTTACAAAAGGAGTTTACAACATCAAACCACACATGGTGTTGCATTGTCATTGCAATGGTAAGTGTGTTTGGTATACGTAGAATAATTTTAAATCATCGTTTTTGGTATGGTTCTCAGCTGCTACCACACCTATTTTATCTCAATATTGGTAAAGCTGACTGAGTTATAGTAATTTTTACGTTGGCTGATGTTGATTAGTGGTGACCATTTGTAATCAGACTGACTCCAAGAGCTAATGAATTATCCAACGATTTTATAATAGTTTCATTAAAATTTGCAGTCAACACTAGAAAAAAAATTAGTAGCTCAAAACTATCCTTCCTCTGCCGTAGCAAAAAATGTACAGAAACACAACTTCAAAATCGAGGTATAGTACATATCAAACCATTACTCGGTATTAGTAATGATAATTTAAATAGAACAATAAATAAATAAACATGTTTTGTTCATAATACCCAGATGATGTAAATGTAAACAATCCAGTAGCAGAACATTTTCTCAGTTTGACTCTGGTTATCATAAACTGCAACAGTAACGAATTGAAACTGCAGTAAGAAGCATCGGCATGTGTGCCCCACTCTGAGACAACTAGGATGAAATCATCTTGTTAAAGCAGACAGACGGGTAAAATCCTTCTCATGTCCCCACCAAAAGTTATAACTGCAGCATGGGTGGTTTTTGAATTTCTCCAGAGAGACAAAATTTCAGTAGTTACTATACTCTGCGAGTAATTAGTTACACAAGGTATGAAGCCACAGGATAAGACTGTCATAACGCGGGGAACCCAGAGTGGTATGAGACCAGACAAGACAAGATCCAATTAGAAAAAGGGAAAAAGTGTTTATTATTTACAGTGAACTATTTACAGGTGGTCATCTCTTGGGGATCCTGAGGAAAAGAGTTGGATCAGTAAGGTCCACTTGCAGGGTAAGACAGAGTTGATGATTTGTTTGTCTTTTCTTACAGGTGGAGGCACAGGTGTTGGCGTGGACATGATCCAACAGAAAACCCCTGAGATGAGAGGCCAGACAGGACAGGCGAGACAGGTGAGACAGGCTGGACAGGCACAGAGGACAGAAACCAGAGTCACGGGATTATCAGGGCCAAGCAGGAACCAAGGAGACAGGATGACTGCGGGAACAAGAACAAAAGGTAAGTACTTCTCATTTGTTAGTCAGTATACAGGGCACAAGCCTAAATACCAGAATAGGTACAATGCTCCAGCGATGAGTCACACTTGACTGCAGCCTTGAATAGTAGAAGGACCTCATCAGGTGGATGGCCAGCAGCTGGTAGCAATCAGTGGCCATCTTGGCGGCGGAGCTGCAGACAGTGGACTCTCACAGTACCCCCCTCTCAAGAATCACCCCCAGGCGACCTGAGGTGCTTCTCGGGGTGAGCCCTGAAGAAAGTGGTGATGAGGCTTGGATCTAAGATGAACAATCGTGGGATCCATGTCCTCTCTTCTGGTCCATAACCCTCCCAGTCGACTAGGTACTGGACCCCCGACCTCGGCATCGCACGTCTAGGATGGACCTGACGCTGAAGGCCGGGTGGTTGTTGATCAACCGGGCAGGTGGAGGGAGGTTGGCCGGAGGGCACAAGGGACTTATTGAAACAGGTTTCACTTGGGAGACGTGGAAGGTAGGATGGATTTTCATGGAGCTGGGGAGTTGAAGGCGTACAGCAGAGGGGTTTATGATCTTAATGATGGGGAAAGGACCAATGATCCGGGGAGCCATTTTCCTTGGAGTGTCCTTGAGGTGGATGTCTTTGGTGGAGAGCCACACCTTCTGACCCACCTGATAAGCTGGAGCTGGGGCACAGTGACAATCAGCAAATCTTTTGTTTTGGGCTGCAGTCCGTGGTAGTGCTGCCTTAGCCTGCTGCCAGACTCGTCAACATCGGCGAAAATGGTGTTGAACTGATGGAACAGAGATGTCGGTCTTCTGGCTGGGGAATAAGGGGGGAATATAGCCAAGGGAAGCCTCAAAAGGGGACATACCTGTGGCTGTTGACTTATGAGTGTTGTGAGCATACTCCACCCACACCAAGTGATGGCTCCAGGCTGAGGGATTCCTCTCAACCATGCAGTGAAGAGTGGTCTCCAACTCTTGATTACAGCACTCAGCCTGTCCATTGGATTGAGGGTGGTATCCTGATGTGAGACTGGAGGATGCCCCTAATGTCTTGCAAAAGACTCGCCAGACCTGGGAAACAAATTGTGGACCACGGTCCGAGACCACATTGGAGGGTATACCATGTATTCTGAACACATGCTGTATCAGTAATTGGGTGGTCTCACATGCAGATGGGAGCTTAGACAGGGGAACAAAATGGGCTGCTTTGGAGAATCTGTCAATAATGGTTAGTATTGTGGTGTTACCTTCGCTGGGGGGTAGACCCGTGACAAAGTCCACCGAGATGTGCAACCAGGGATGACTAGGAGTGGATAGAGGTTGTAGCAGTCCAGCAGGTGGTTGGTCACCGGTCTTATTACGTGCACAGGTGGGGCAAGCTGCTACAAACCCCTTTACATCCTCAATGAGGGTGGGCCACCAGAAATGACTCTTTGTTAGGGAGAACATGTGAGAAGTGCTAGGGTGACAGGAACATTTGTGGGTGTGTATCCAATTCAGTACCTTGGCCCTCATAATAGAGGAGATGAAAAGGGTCCTGGGGTGTCTGGTGCCAGGGTCAGGTTCATCTCTTTGAGCCTCCAGGACCTCCTTCTCGATGTCCCGTGTGAGGGCCCTCACCACACAAACCGGGGGAATGATGCTCTCTTCAGTCTCAGGGCTATCTGGTGGAGAAAACTGTTGTGGGAGAGCGTCAGGCTTTACATTCTTAGAACTGGGTTTGAAGGTTAAAGTGTAATTGAAGCGGTTAAAGAACAAGGACCAGCGTGCCTGTCTGGGTGTTAACCTCTTAGCATACCTAAGGTATGTGAGATTCTTGTGATCGGTCCATATTAGAAAAGGGGTTATCGTGCCTTCCAGCCTGTGATGCCACTCTTCTAACGCCAATTTTACAGCCAGAAGCTCCCGATTCCCCACATCATAATTCTTCTCTGCAGGGGATAATTGTTTTGAGAAGAAGGCGCAGGGATGGACCTTATTATCTTCAGGAGATCTTTGTGAGAGGACAGCCCCCACCCCTGAGTCTGAGGTGTCCACCTCTAAAATAAATTGTTGTTTGGGATCGGGGTGACACAAAACTGGTGTGGATGAGAATAGTTTCTTTAATTTGCAAAAGGCGCTATCAGCCTCAGGGTTCCAACAAAAAGTTATATTAGTGGAAGTAAGTTGAAAGAGGGGAGTAATCGGCTGTAATCCTTAATGAATCGTCTATAGAAGTTGGCAAACCCAAGGAAACGCTGAAGCTGTTTCCTAGACTCAGGAACAGGCCAATCTAGCACAGCTTTAGTCTTTTCTGGGTCCGTTCTGTAACATCCCCCTTCAAATATGAAACCCAAGAACGATACTGATGACACATGGAACTCACATTTTTCACCCTTTATGAACAGTTGATTCTCATAAAGTCTTTGAAGCACAGTCCTGACCCTCTTTACATGTTCATCTTTATCCTTAGAATAGATGAGGATGTCATCCAAATATACGAAGACAAAGTCACCAATAATGTCTCTGAGCACGTCGTTTACCAGGGCTTGAAACACAGCAGGGGCGTTGGTCAAACCGAACGGCATGACCAAATATTCAAAATGCCCAAGCGGGGTCCTAAAGGCAGTCTTCCACTCATTGCCCTCCTTTATGCGAACTAGATGGTATGCATTTCTGAGGTCTAATTTAGTAAAAATGGAAGCCAACTGTAGCTGTTCGTGGATGGAGTTGATGAGGGGGAGCGGATACTTATTTTTAACAGTGATGTTATTGAGGCCTCGGTAATTGATGCACGGACGGAGAGATCCATCCTTCTTGGACACAAAGAAGAAGCCGGCCCCCACAGGAGATGTGGAGGGACGAATAATGCCGGAAGCGAGGGACTCCTCAATATACTTCCTCATGGACTCTCTTTCAGGTCCAGAGAGGTTGTATAATTGACTGGAGGGTAAAGGAGACCCAAGGAGGAGGTCGATTGCACAATCATAGGGACAGTGAGGAGGAAGTGAAAGAGCTTGGCGTTTGCTGAACACTGGAGCAACGTCATGATAGACCGGGGGAACCGTAGAAATGTCGGTCGTCTCGAGAGGAGTACTTTCAATAAGTTGAATTATGATGGCTGAATGTAAACAGTGCTTTAAACAATCATCAGTCTATCTCTCAATTCTTCCCAGCCTCCAATTTATATGTGGGTTGTGTTCCTTGAGCCAAGGATAACCCAGAATTAATTGAGCGTTGGGAGACTCAAATATGAAGAAAAAACATTGGTCCATTTCTCATCAAAATATCGTCAGCCCATCATCCTTTAAACTCAAGTTGCCATCATCCATGAGGACCCACCCCCGTTTCTATGTGTCACAAGTCAAACGTCCCTGAAGTTCATTGCACCCTCCTTCTGTCCTCCCTACACCCACCTGGATAATCGATAACCATCCAGCATTTACTGTCCACTGCATCCTGAATGTCCACAACAGATGGCGTGGTTTCCAAGACCTGGTAGACTGGGAAGGATATGGTCAGGAGAAGAGGTTTTGGATTCTCCACTCGTATTTTAGATCCCAGTCTCATCTTATGCTTTTGCAATGCCCTCGCTGAAAATGCCAAGATGAGATTCTTTTTTTTTCTTTCTTTTTTTTTTTTTTTTTGGGGGGGGGGGGGGGGGGGTACTGTGAAGATTCTCAGGGTTTTCCATTCACTAATTTTTTGCAGCACCTGAATGGCAAGGCAGAGCCAATCACCACTATCTCTCTTCTCTCAGATGATGAGGTCCTACAACACTCGACTGTTTGAAACCATCAGTCTCCATTGAAACATTGTCCAAATTATGGTACTGTGTCCATCTCTAGTGAAATCCAGTATCCTTGTGATTAATGTTGGATGATTTAATTATCCTATCATCAAGACATTAATCAAATAAGTCACACAAGGAAGCACAAAGGTCTTTTCAACCCAGGTTTAATCCTTGCAAGGGTGTGCAGCAATTGAAAACAGACATACAAGATGTTATACGAATCCCTGATCACAAGGTCTGCCCGTGGACAATGAGTTTAGGAAAACTTAAATATTATATATTATATGTAATGTATTTCAAGCTCCGAGGTCAAGACATGACCTCTGCTTCACAGTTTACAGTTGTTGAAGGCATCAAAGTTTATCAGTTATCAGACTCCTCTCTGAGTAGAAAGAAAAGGCTCTCCTGAATTCGCATACATGGCTCTACATTAATTTTACATCAGCAAGTGAAAACATCCATGACCTTTACATAAAATTCCCCCATCAATTAAACTAGCCTTTACTTTTTTTATACGCCTCATAGCACCTGCTATCAGTTCCTTGCTTCCTAGATCTGCCCTGAGCTAACACCTGGTCTCTGCTCCCTGAACTCTCCTTAGATCCATCTCCTAGAACTTACACCTGCAACAAATCCATAACCAACAGCTAAACAGCACTTCATCCAGCCAGCCACTCTTGTTCATCCTTCTCCACTTACCTGGTTTCCTCTGCTCTGCTGCCCTGGAATCCTCAGGTATCTGCTCCAAGCCTGAAAAGAGCAATATCAGTTGTATCTCTGGGCAACAACCATATCTACTTCCATATCCTAACCGTATGCCTTCACCTACAGCTCCCTCCTGTGTTCCTGTGAATTACCTTTTGTAGAAAAATAAAATTTAAAGTAAAAAAATAAAAACACTTACCTGTTATGTCTCAGTTGAAACTTGGGGTATTAAAACACCACTAAATGCAATGATGTATACATTTCTTCAGAATTGGGGTTGTAACAATGTTGTGTAACATAATTGTAAATAACATCTGAACAATAAAATGCTATAAAAGTCACATCTTGAATTGTTTCTTTTAATTTCCGTGTTTATTTCATCATCATATTGAAGAAACCTCTGACTCTAAAGCACAAGAGAATAAAATGTGGGCTGTTAAAGCCAAACGTTTTTTTTTTCTCTTTATATTTACCACTTTAATGCTTTTATGAAAAACTGAAGAGGTCTGAGAAGAGGGTGAGCTGAGGATAAATGTACTCATTATGCATGCCTCCGTTGTTCTACTGTTTTATTTTTCCCAGTGCACGTTTTTACTTGTATACTACTTTAAAAAAGAAGAAGAATTACTCTTTTATGTTATAGTGTTGACATAGTGGTTTTTGACTTGTCTGCTCACTCACTGAGCGACATTAACAGAACAAATGTAATGTGCACCTCTGATATTGCTTGCAACATTTTTTCTTACTGAAAACAACAAATTGATGAGTAAGAGTGAATCATCTGCAACACAAGTCTGCTTTTTTACTATATAGCAAATTAAAAATAAGCTGAACTAAAATACACATGCTAAACTACTAAAAACAGTTAGTATTTGAGCGTTTTTTTTTTCCACTTGTACGTATAGCTTCTGTGCAGCTAAAGTACAAACCATGATGGTGAAAATTATCTCATTTGATAGAGGAACAAAAATGAAAGAAATGCAGAGTGAGAACTGAAAAGTGAAGCTGTAGGAAGGGAGCGGGAGGTTGACTCAAGCAATGATTAATACAGAGGAAATAAAAAAGGGACAATAATGAGGGAAGTGAGACATATGTACTAAACAGAGATGAAAGTGAAATATCTTGTTTAACGACAGCTGCAGAGATCTCTCTCGCTGTGAGGTAGCAGGTGAGCATATGTCTCTTATTACCACTTTGTGATGTTCTTCATGCACTCGCCCTTGTTTTAAAAGGACATCGTGAACAGATCTGGTACTGTGAAAGACAGCGACATTTAGTGCTTCTTCATAGTGTAAAGTAACATGAATCTGAGCCTAAATAAAGGTCTAGCACCTCTTGAAGGAATGCACATTTCCCACCATCTTCCTGCCATAGTTTGAAACTAAATTCAGTTTGTTGAGCATCTTATGATGTAGTTGTAGGTGTTTCGGTCAAACCTCAAATTAACATTATCCACAGCCTCATGCAATTTTTCAAGATGTCGTGCTCAGGGTATGTGTTGCTACTACCACACCAGACTTTGAACAGATTGTCATTTTTGTATTTGTCTGAATGTGTGGCGGGCATCATGATTTTAGGTGAGTCCAAAAGTTAATCAGCTGTATATTTACACAAACTGATTACTCAACAAGAGTTTTGTTAAAATATCTCCTGTGGTTCATGAGATACAGTATATTGTGTAAAGACAGACAGAGTTCACTTCAGTAGTTACTGGCAAAGTTTTAAGAAAAGATCATGGGTATTCAGTTAATTCTTTTACTATAAATTGGGAATGATTCTCAGCTAATTTTGCACAAAACGTTATCTTATTATTAGTAAAATTGACTAAGTTATGGCTATTTTGGTGTTTTACAAGTTTGCTTAGCAGTGGCAGACATTTTGAACTAAATTGACTCCAAAAGTTAATTAGTTGTAGATATACATTCAGTAATTATTTATGAAGAGTTTTATTATAATCTGCCAAATGGTTCTGGAAATATTTTGCTAACAGACAGTTAAAGAAATATACATACACACAAGCACAGATGTGCAAAAACCTTTGGCAATAGCAATTCCAGCTGAGAGATTTAATTTAGTTTTCTGACATGACAATTCGAGTTTTAATTGTTAATATTTTAGTAATATATTTTTTTTATCCATCTTTCCAGACTGCAGATGTTTTCATCATTACCTTTTAGGAAACAGATGCAGCCTCTGCTCCTTCAAGTTTATTTCTTTAACGAGCTGCAGCAGAGCAGCGGTTCGGCTGCAGCTCGTTTCAGACATATGGGTGTCATTCTGGGGGTGTGAGAAGCCGAGCCCACGGAGTGATCTGCAAATCAGCTGAGATACAAAATTAGAGCCAGGGCTGCTTTCACCTTGGCAAAAGGTAAGAACAAGAGTCAAAGTGAAAACTTTTCTTCCTTATAATAATGAGACTGAAGCTTTAAATGGTCAGAAATTCTTTCAAGGTGGTGAGATTGTGGGGTGGAACCTATTAAGAGGTGCAAAGAGACACTTTGGTCAAATCTTTAAGGATAGAGTTAGCAGATCAAATGGTTACAGTTATGAGTATGAAAATGGAACTGGACTTGCTGTACTTCTTGTTTCTGCTGTAAATTATTTCCCTGTCAGATTTTCACATTAAAGTGCTTGATAAGGACAGACTCTTGATGGTATTAACAGGAAGAAGTCCAAAGTGACTTTTTCACTGCTTTAAAAGCAAAATAAAAGAACTGGACTTCTGTTCGGTAGATAAAAAACATACATTTGCTTCCCATGCGGGGAGTTTTCTCAATTCAAAAGTAGACGGGAGTTTCAAGCTCCTATAGCATCTTACTTGTGAGCCAGGCAAATAAAGATCTTAACAACTCTCCAGTGGGAGGGGAGGGAGATTAATTTGCATGTGAACTTAACTTGGGTGATGAAGTTTCTTTAATTTTCCATCTGATAATGTCCACCGGTAATGAAAGCTGCACTATCATGTATGGACTGATGATGCTACAGTTTCACTCTATGGAGGACCATCAGAGCGTGGGCCTGAGTACGGAATTTTTCGCCATATAAGTCACACCTTTTTGCATAAATTTGCAAGTCCTGCGACTTATACACCGAAGTAACTAATATATATGTTTTCCCCATATTTATAACCTAAATTTTGACTGAGATTTGATGATTTCATTCATTCTGACGTGAAAAATATTAAACATTACCATTTTCAACCACTAGAGGGCCCTTGAGGAAAATGGCAAGCCAAGTGTCTCATTAATAGGTAAAAGTGGATATTAAAGAGATATTAAAGAGACACTTGGCTTGACGTACACTGCCACCTTCATCTCGCTCCAGAACTCCTGGAGCAAACGTCAAATCAGTTGCATTTCGCTACGCTGCCCAGGCAAAATGCAGCTGATTTGACCATTAAAGTGCATTTATGAAGGAAAAGTTCAACTGAGACACACCTTTGCTATAATATCGAGCAAACAAATAATTGTTTTTAAGTGTTAATCTTGGTAAATTCTTGTTAAAGTCCTCCAGTGCGCGCTCCTGCAGCCGCCATTTTGGAAGCCATACCATACCATACCATACCAATTTATTTATAAAGCACTTTAAACAGTGACAAAGCACACCAAAGTGCTGTATAGGGACAAACAGAACAAGCACACAGCAACAGATTACATAACAGGACACCAAAAAGTAGAAACCAACAAAAACAATAATGGATAACAACAACAACCGCAACATGACCAACACAGTGTGATGCACACAGACTCAGCACAGATCACACAGTGCAGAAAGCCAGGGAATAAAAGTGTGTTTTTAAGCGAGATTTAAAAACTGTGAGGGAGGGGGCCCGTCTAACGAGCAGAGGTAACTCATTCCAAAGTCTTGGGCCTGCTACAGAGAAGGCCCTGTCACCTCTGCACTTGAGACGGGTTCCTGGGACTGTTAGGAGCAACTGGTCTGCTGATCTGAGAGAACGTGGTGGGACACACGGCTGGAGCAGATCAGTAAGATAGGAGGGGGCAGAGCTGTTTAGTGATTTATAGACATACAAGAGTATTTTGAATTTGATTCGAAGGTGAACCGGAAGCCAGTGTAGGGAGGCCAAAACAGGTGTAATGTGCTCTCTTTTGCTTGAGCTGGTCAAAAACTGGGCTGCTGCATTTTGGACCAGTTGGAGTCTAGCTATGGAGGTCTGACTGATACCAAAAAGGAGTGAGTTGCAATAGTCGAGCCTGGATGTGATGAATGCATGAATTACTGTCTCCAGGTTATTTTTGGACAATATGGGCTTCAGCTTAGACAGTCGCCTCAGCTGGAAAAAGCAGGATTTAACAATCATATTTACATGATTGTTGAGTTTCAGAGAAGGGTCAAGTATCACTCCTAGATTAGTGACTCTTTGTTTCACTAACGGTGACAGAACGGATAGGTCGATGCAGTGGTTGGTGATTGTGTCATTGGGAGGAAAGAGCATAACTTCAGATTTCTTCTCGTTGAAACTCAAGAAATTTAAAGCCATCCAATCTCTGATGTCAGCCAGGCAGTCCAGTAACGGTTGAATAGAGCGAGTACCGTTGAGTCTGAGGGGGAAGTAGATTTGGCAGTCGTCGGCGTAGAAATGAAAAGGTATGTTATGTTTCCTGAAAATAGCACCTAGTGGCAGCAGGTATAAAGAAAATAAAAAAGGACCAAGGATGGACCCTTGCGGTACCCCCCATTTAAGTGCTGCCGAGGCTGAACTATTGATTAACTGATTATGGCACAACACCGGCCCACGTTTCCGGGTGGTCAGCGATGACACATAATAAATGCGACTTATACGGCAAAGCGATATATTAATGTTTTTTCCATGTTATTGGACTTTTTTGGACTGAATGTGACTTATATGGCGATGCGGCTTTTACAGTGGAAAATACGGTAGTTGTAGTTGATTTTTACTGAAATCTGATTATGTTGCTCATTGCAACAATACTACAGGATGGAGGAGTTGGGGCTTATACTTTTACCAAACAATCTAACTCTGCTCCCCATCGCCGACTGATGAAGACTAAACTGCAGAAAAAGACACATATAGTCTAGACTGGTGTGCTGTGGATGCCACACAGACCAAAGGATGTAAAACTAAAAGCTTTGAGACACAAGAAGAAATTTCCCATTCCGGGACTGCTTTTACTGGCTCCATGGTTCACAGCCTCGGCTCTAATCACCACACAAAGCTAAACGCTAGTGGTTCGTGCTGCAGCCAGCCGAGGCCTGGTGCTCCCAGGTCAGTGGTTAGAGGATGATAAACATGAGCAACTACGTGAAGAACCCATCAAAGTTAGGACAGGTCCTCTGGACAGTTTTTTTTGTTTGTTGTTGAAACATTTCATCCGTCATCCAAAGGACTTCATCAGTCTGAGGTACTACAACAAACTCAGTCCCACAAGCAGCACACTCACATAGTGGGTCAACCAGTTTGATGGTGATAAGATGGTTTCTGGAGTCCACCCTCTCCCCCGTCGATTCCTCTGAGTCAGCCATGGACAAAGTGGTTCAAAACATCAAAGTTCATTCCTAATAATCCAGGTAAAAAAAAATCCAACAATGTTAAGTCAGGTGCTCTGGCTGGTTTCTTTTTTTGGTTGAAACATTTCGTCCCTCATTCACAGGACTTCATCAGTTTAAGGTACTACAACAAACTCAGTCCCACAAGCAGCACACACAAGATAACCATCTTATCACCATCAAACTGGTTGGTCTACATGTGAGTATAAGCCACACATGGGACTGAGTTTGTTGTGGCTGCTCGGACTGATGAAGTCCTTTGGATGAAGGATGAAACGTTTCAACCAACAACAAAAAAATCCAGTGGACCTGACTTAACTTTGTTGGATGTTTTACCTTATGCCTTTATTCTTCGGCATCTTTCATCTGAGTCCTCGGCTGACTTGCTCTTGTATTTTAAGTTGGCACTTTTTACATACAACTCAAATTCTGACATAGAAATGAATATTACTATTGTCAGCTATGACCCATACACAGTTTAAAAGTAAAATGTGTAAGAATTGTTACACAGTATTCCCTTTAGATATGGCAAACGGGTCATAAAAATAAGTAAACCAATGTCAAAGTCACTTAGACCCTGACAAAAGCAGTTCTTTATTAGTAGCTTCATGAGAAACTCCTCACAAATATCTGTTTTTCTCCTTTACCGGGCTTTTTAAAGTGCTTTTACTGATGCAGCGTATGTAGCACTGACTGTCAAATCCATTTGCACAACAAAATGTCATGCACGTCTGATTTTTATGTGCCTTTCACTTGATACTGACTCACTCGCTTTAAGTGTCCCAGTTCCCGCCACTCAGCAGCAGCAGCAGCGGCCTCCCAGTACACTGCTGCCACCTCATTGCCTCACCGTGGGGATCTGGTAAATGGGCAATGAGCTTTGCCCGCTCTCCTCTAAATATAGCTCTTTCAGTCACGGCTGAAGAGTTTACTTTTTGTTTCATTAGGACACAAAACCTTTGGTTTTGAGAGGGTTTTTGACCGCTTGTTGAGGCTAAATGCAATTATTTTTATATTAAATAATGTTTTTTCACATCTAAACTTTAACATTTTAAGAATTTGTGTAGTCTACTTGTTGCGACATGATCTCCCTTATAAGTGTAGCATTGCAACATAAAATCAGATTATTTCTTTTTCACCCAAAAGATCTTCTCACCTGTTGCAGCATCTCTTCAGTTTCACTGTTAGGAAAGTGGAAGTAAGAGTTTTCGAACAAAGTCTGTAAAAAAACCAAAAAATGATCGATTTAAAACTCAGTTTTAAGCGGCTTAAGTCTGAAAGGCAGTCAGAGCTGTAGATTCTGATCTCAGCATTGGCTTGAAGAGATATTGATGAAGGTTCTGGTGAGCTGGCTGCAAATTACCTGTCAGTGGAACATCGAGCCCTTTCGACACACACGATACCTGCCCGGACTTACTCGTGTTCGCTCAGGGAAGATGGAGGGATAAGGAGGCTGATCCGGACTATTGAGATGCAGTCATTAAAAAACAGGCTGTAGAATCTGTTGCCTTGCCAACCAAACCCCTCAGAGTGTGAGGGTTAAATATAAAAAAAAAGCTCTGCCAGTGCAAATATAGGTTGCCATCTGTTTTCATTACGTTCCCTTTGTTACGTGTTCAAAAAGATGCAAAAAATAGAAAAATGTTCCGATCACCGGCTTCTTGCAACATGACCCTAATAGATTATTTTTCTGTCAGTGTGTTGCGCTGATTGCGCAATCGTAGGGATCAATAAGTGTCATCGCTATTATATGGCTTAAAATGTGTGTTTAATTAGTTGATATTGCCTGTTGACACTGTGCTGCGGATATTAAAACTCATAAATTTACAAACATTTAGTATGAAATGCAATGATCAACATTTCTCACCACACGCTGCTCCACTAGAACCAGCAGAATACTGAGGCATAATGCAGTAATCTCCATACAAAAGGGGAAGATTTTACATCTGATGAGTTTTTTTCCATCACTCCCTGCGGTGCCACTGAGTTGACGGCAGCCTTTTTTTTTCTGCCTCCCTCGAACATAAAGCGGACTTATGAAAAAATTGCTAAAGTTTTGCGGTCAGCTTAATTTCTGTTTCTGACTATTAATCTCCAGCGGAGCCGTCGGAGATACAGCGGAGGCAAGAAAACAGCCAACTTGTTGCTTAGGAACAGCGAGAAATAACCCCAACTTTTCTTGAAGCGTCTGATCTTGTCTCCTATGGTGCACGTAGCTGTGTGCACGTGTGCATGTGTGTGTGTTGAGGGTGGAAGGTGGTGGTGGTGGTGGGGTGGTGGAGTCAGGTTTAGCAGAGGTTGTTCCTAAGCAACAGTTTTTTTTTTCCTCCTTTTTAATTCGAAACTTGTTTGTGTTTCGGTGTTTTCTTCTTTTGTTCATTATCTTCCACTTTTTTTTCCCCCCACAAGAGTTTTTTTGTCATTAACATTTGCTTGGCATAAAAATGTGACCCAGAAACAAACAAAACATAAAAATAAAATTCCCACAATGCACATTTTTAAGTTAACTTCTCTTTTCAGCTTCCCTTTAACCGTCTTAAACCTTCGCAAGAGTAATAGTTTTCTTGCCGTCTAATGTTCTTTGTGAAGATGCATCCCTGCGGTGTGCATGAACTGAACGTTTGACCTGTAGCAAATGTTGGCTTGGCGCCTGCTTCTGCTTCAGCTGCGAGGAGTTCATTCCATTCCAGCTCGGGCTGAGGTAAAGCAAACAAGCAGACCAATAAACCTTTTCTTCATCAGACTTTTGAGCGATCCTAAGCCTGTTGGACAGCTGTTAGGATGCGTGCTTCATGTACAGCTTTGAAATGTCATCCTGTGACCTTATTAGGTTTTAATTAAATGTGTGTGGGGAGGCGGAGGTGTGTGTAACTGCTGTGGATACATTTTAACTTAATTTCAAGGAATTTGTTGATGAATTCAGCTCAATATTTCAGTTTTGCCACTACGCTTATGAAGAAATGGAGTTCCCCAACACACTTGAAGTTATTAAACACTGATTTATTCAGCACTGCTAAGTGCAAAAATTACCTGCAAAGCAGAAGCGAGTTGTATTATTTCACGTTGGTGCTCTGACAGTATGCAGAGCAGCTAATTGCTGTGTGTAACCCCTGCATGTCAGCACACACTCACGCTGCACTAATCACACTGATGTCTTTTTGCAGAAGAACCCCTTTGATCCATGTTCTAATTGGCTGCGCGTGAAGTTTTTAATCATGATCTTCACTCTGGATGTTTCAGGTAAAAATCTGTGTTTGTCATAGTCTAATTAACAAACGTCACCCTAAGAATTTGTGATTACCAAAATGCAGCCAGTTGGACTGATGATGCCAGCATTCATAAGAATGTGTGTGCACAGACTCAGTATTCATCCCATGCCCTCATGATCAAGATAATTGTCAAAGAAATCCCTTTTTACTAACAAATAAATCCACTTTTGCTGTTTATTCACTAGTTTAATGTAAAAGTTTTGTTTGACCGAAAGGTAAAGCTGGGTGATTTTGTTTTTGTTCAAAGTATCACATGAGCCTCTGGATGAGTTTTAACAAAACTTGCAGAAAGTAGTTGTGGGACGGACATCAACAAGTTATTAACTTTTGAGTCAGCTTGGGTCAAGACAGCTGCCTCAGCCAAGTGACCGTAAGAGCACATGCAAAATAAATAAAACTAAGACAATTTTAAGATGGGTTAAAATCTGTTGTGGTACTGGCTGAGACTGATTAACATACATAGTGCAAACAGACTGCATATGATTTTTTTTTTTTAATACCAATTACTATTTAGAACTAACTTTTAATGCAACTTTCACAAGGTAATTATTACATGGACAGCTACACCTGAATAACTTTTGGAGTCAATCCAATTCAAAACGGCCACCACATCTTGTTAACGGCAACCAACACAAAAACAACTATATCCCAGAAATGTTTTTAAAAAATGCAAATAAAAATTGTTGTAGTAATAGTAGTCTTTTTCAACACATACTCTGAGTGTGACTTATTTGTAATATTGTATGAAACTGCACAAAATGAGGTTCGGATTAAAACAGCCACACATTTGTCATTTCTCAACAGAAGACAATTTTAGTCTTAAACTCTGGCATGAAAGGCAAAAACAGTAAAAATCAGACTTCATATTCAAGAAATATATGTTTTGATATCATGATATACAGCAAACTACTACCATTAAAACAGGAGCTGTAACAATTTGTTAAAATATATTGGTCTGAACTGTAATTTCAACCAAACATCACTAATCTTGTCTTAAGATCACTCAGCAGGAATAAATAGACGTGCTTTTCTCCAACAGTCTGGTGTGCATTCATGAGTGAGGTATTTGTGTGGTATCCTGTTCACTTTTCAAGTTTCAAATACGTCTAAATAAAAACTATCAAATTGTTCCTTCATGGGATTTTAATATGTTTGACATCAAACTAATGGAGTCTGTTTGGTTTTGTGGCACAAAAGTATAAAAGATTAACAGTAAAAATGAGGAAAATACAATTTTACATTCACTTTTTCTAGTTCAAAATATATTTATTCAAAAACTTTTTACATCCAACAACAGAGGATATAAAGCGGATTCATTTTTTCAATGAACATCTATGACATAAGCTTGTGTATCTGCTCAAATACTTGATAACTTTATACTTTCATGTCTCCTTCAGGGTCCACAGAATCTCATGTTTGCTCCTCTATTTTTGACAGTGGGTGTGTATTTGGTTAGAATTTAGATGGGATGCAGAATCAACTGCACAAATGTGTAATGAAGTAGTGCCACCTTTTGAACCAAAGCATGAACTACATGTTTTGCAAAGTGATTTCTAAAGAAACAACTAAGAAACTAATTAAATAAATATATTATAGATCTTATAATACACATGCTGCTCGAGACTCTAAATTTTCTGTAATCTATCAGATCTAATTTTAATAACGTTTGATGTTTTAATATGCCCTGTGTACCAGATATGAGGCTAATGATCCACAAAAAATAAAAATATTATTAGTGAACTCTTCTTAAACATCAATTAACTGTCATTGATTAGAAAGATTGTGCTTTCTTACATCTGATGTAAATCCCCCACTGACCTTCTGGTGACACACACATTCTTTTGAATCAGAAACTCATGATGTCACACATTTCCTAACAGACATTCCATGGTTTCTTCATTGTGAAAGAACAACTTTAACACATCACACTGCTGCAAGGAAGAAAAAAAAAGTCTGCTCATGTCAGATATTTTGTCTTTACATTCACCCATGCTTAATTGTATAATGTTGGATGTAAAAACTACTTGTTTGTTCCCCATTTGTTCTGTATTTATCTTAGAAACATAGGTTCTTTTGTTAACCATGCTGTCTAAAACAATGTGTATTTTATTTTCAAGCACTTAAGACCCAAAAGTCCCTTTTGAGCCACCGTAGAGCAAAAATTCAGCCAACTCATTGCGGATTTCGATGAGTTCGATCACATCTGGATCACCATCGATTTTAGCGATCTCCGTGATGAACTAAATCATTTTGATATGGTAATGATTATTAAAATGTTTAAGAAAACTAACAAAAGTTACGCTTTGGTGGGCGGGGCTACAATCCATTAAGGAGCGGAGCCAATCAGTCACGTGACATGAGCAGCCATTATGTGGCTGCGTCCGTCACTTCTGCTTGGAGTGTTGGTGGGCGGCAGGGGATTAGTGAAGAGCATGGTAGGTTCACTCTAACCTAACAAATCTGTATTTTTAATCAGTATTCTTTCACCAGGTTCAACACTAACTGTGCTGTCTGAATGCGGATAAACACGTAGGTGACATTGAGGACTGACTTCCTTTAGTTGCGGTGCAGCGGACAAATGGGTCCGGTGTTGTTCGTCGCATTCACGCTAGCTTGATTAGCCGCAGCTGCTGCAATAATAACTTCACCATCTCAGCATTCTGAATAGGTTTGAGCTAGAATTTGCTGCTTTCAGTCAACCCTTGATTTGTTTAGTTTACGTGACGATAGCATGACTGGGTTGTGGACCGTTTTATCTGATTTTACATTCCGCTAGCTGCACCCATCAACAACAGAGGGTATATCTAATCCATTAGTGATTCAAGGCGATTATGTGGCTGTTGTGATTTAGCATTAATGTTGACTCAAGTCTCTGTTGTTTTTCTCTGCTCTGCACAGTTATTTTGTGTGTAAACTGTGGGGGTGGAGGCAGAAATGATGACACGAGGGGCCAAAGTGCGTAGAGATGTATATAAACATTAATTAACTTCCTTTAATTGCTTTCCAGGAAAATGACTCATAGTCTTGCTTAAGATTAATTTATTTTACCTATTGATTTTTAGACTCTATTGCTGTAAATCTGTATATCCAGTGGTTGTCTTAATGTCACCAGTGTGCCCTGTCCCTCCATCTTTGATCAGTGTGCTCAAGTGGGAGACTGGCACAGTGCCAAGTCCATCTACGAGTTTTCTGCCAAAGACATTGATGGGGAGGAGGTTTCTCTTGAGAAATACAGGTAAAATGTAAAATTAGTTTAAAACTCTGCTTGTTATCAGCACTTATTCCAGCAGCTATCTGGTACGACTAGTTGAGTTAATTTTCTTTCTACATTTGGTGAAACATTTTCTCATCAGTCTTAATCTAATCTTGTTCTTTTCCCCTCTCTCTCTCTCTCTCAGAGGTTATGTTTGCATTATTGTAAATGTAGCCTCAAAATGAGGAAAGACTAAGGTAAACTACACTCAGCTAGCGGGAATGCACGCCTCCTACGCTGAGAAAGGTTTACGCATCCTGGGCTTCCCATGCAACCAGTTTGGAGGCCAGGTAATGTTGGGAGCAGCTCAGTGTTTCTGAATTTTCTTCATTTTTTTTGCTACTTGAAAAAACGTTTTTCAGAGTTGCTTTTTGGAAACACTACTAGCTTTTCTTTTTATATACCACAGATCTTAATTATCTGTACTTTTTTCCCCATCATTCAGGAACCTGGGACTGAAGCAGAGATTAAAGAGTTTGCCAAGGGGTACAATGTAGAGTTCGATCTCTTCAGTAAGATTGAGGTGAACGGTGACAACGCTCACCCTTTGTGGAAGTGGATGAAGGCACAGCCCAAAGGAAAAGGAACCTTCGGAAAGTGGGTCATTATTCTCCTTTTTATTTATTTTTTTTCTATTCTAACCGTTTTAAAATCGTGTGCAAAAGTCAGTGATCATATTTTTTCCCCTCTGTTCACAGCAACATCAAATGGAACTTTACCAAGGTAAATTGAGTATACCAATGGAAAGGTTTATTTACATAAACATTTTAAGTCACTAAGTTTTTATTTATGTCAAAATTACTGAGATTTTTTTCTTCTTGAACAGTTTCTTATTGATCGGGAGGGGCAGGTGGTGAAGAGATACGGTCCAACAGATGATCCAAGTGTAAGCTACATGATCATTGTTTACATATTTCTCTACATGATGGGATTCTGGCACTCGTAAACATAACTTCTGAAATTCTCAGCCCTGAAAGCAACTTGTTACAGAGTGAACAATTTCTAAAGAATTGCAAATATTTGAAATTGGGGTGGGTGTTTATGGTGTTTACCTTACACGATGTTTCCACATTTTTTTCTCTATGCAGGTGGTGGAGAAGGACCTGCCCACATACCTGTAATATAACTCTGTTTGTCTGATTCCTGACCTCTCACATGGACTTGAGGGTATCTGTGCGTGTGTGTGCCTGGACCAGTGACGGCTCGGTCTGTAAACCCATCCCTGGGAGAGGCAGAGCCTGATGATCCTAAGCGTGCAACTTATCTCCAGAGCCCACTCACAACAGACCTTTATAAGACCATGTTAAAGGACATTTATTAGATGGCCAAAAAAGACAGTTTGTTTAAAACCTAAAAACAGTCATTCCTTTTATATCTGTTAGGGAACGAGTTTTTAACCATCTGTAGCCCTTTTCACATGTCAAATACATGTTATTAGCCATACAAAACCAACGTTGTTCCCATTTAGTAATACACTTGTGCTTCACGAACACTCAGTGACCACTCTCATGTCTGTGTGTGTTTAATGAAGCAAGCATTATGGAAATAGTAGCGTGACAGCAGCTCTATTGATTTAAAGCATAGAGCTTCATGCTCACCCTCTCATTTGGCTCTGTAACTGCTACTATTCCTAATAAATAATACAAAGGCATCTCATGCATGATGTTTGAGAGGAGCTATTTTTATGAGAACACAGATGGCAATAATTACACAATTCTGTAAATCTACTGAGTATTGTTGGCTGTTGTCAAAAAGCTCATGTCCTGACTGTCACTAGTGATTACACTGGAAAAATAAATGCTGTCTTGCACATTTGTGTCCATTTTTTTTTTTGTGCTACAAAACTAGTTTAGGTTTCTAGAAATCAAACAGCTAAATGTATTTTAAGTTCATGTAAATTCAATCTCTATTACAGACTTGCAAATGTATTTTTGGCTTTTTTTTTTAAACTAGTACTGCACATTAAACATCTAGATTGTTCATTCTGCTAAACAGAATCAGCTGCTTTTATTAACATTTTAAATTGGCTCATTTTGCAGCTATAATCTCTTAAAGTAGGAAAGACTAAAACATTAGCAGGGTCATATTTTATGCTGACTCAGTCATACGTGTCTCAGTAGAAGCAGTAGGTGAGTAAAGGGTAATTGAGTTTGGTGTCAGGTGTGGTGTGTTAATGACTTTGGCATTAGCACTTGTTCTTTTCAGCTGCTCCTCCCTCCTGGGGTCACCACAGTGAGTGAACTCATGCAACACTTGCTGATTGGTTTGCTGGATGCCCTTCCTGACAACCTGGGCTCAAACCTGCAGCCTCTGCATTACACGGCTGCAGCACTGACCACTGCGCCACCACAGCCTTAAAGGACATAACTGGCTGTCGTGTCATTTTTGTACCATACTTGGAAAACGTTTTATGTTTGACCAAAAAGAACATCTCAAATCCACTGAAACATAAAGTAAATACTTGTGCATGTGTTCTGAAGTATTGCAATACAGTATTCTAGTGTGCATATTACTGTGTTTCCACCATTTTTTTTACGTTGGTTCCTTTTGTAAGTTTAGTAATTGGGTAATTTATGAGATATTTGTTAAACATACATTTTATCAGCTGCATGTGTTGGATGTAATTCGAAACAACTGCAGCCATGCTTTAGTTTTTACAATTCCAGTGTAATTATTGTCACAGATCTGTGAAAATATCTATTTAAATGTCTAATGACAATTAAATGGCAGTCGAAACAGCTGGCTTTGCATTATTAAATTGTATTTATCTACATAAATGTCGTACTGTACTTATTAAATCTAAAATAAATGAAAAAAAAAAAAAACACATTTGGGTTAATACGGTTCCTTTGACGTTGATGGAGCGGCACGCGCGCAGGGACGTTGACGCACAGCGGCGGAAGAGATGATCAAAGACACCGCTGGCTCTGCGCGTGACGGTTAAACATCCCAGTAGCCTGCTGCGGTAAAAAAAAAAAAAAAAAAAGAGTGGTGAAATGTCAGGGTTGTTTGTTCGTCTACACCGCAGCGTCTGGTTCCTGTAGGCTGACAGCGGCCGGAAGATGGAGTCGGTGGTGACCGCAGAAGAAACCGGGAATGACGGAAGCGCGAGCGAGTATCTCCAACCTGACGACGAAGACAGCGGTACGAATGTTAAACATGTCGTCGACTGTTTTTGATGGGAATTAAAACGCAGCTGCCGGTGTAGAAGCTATAGGCAGGGCCATTAAATGAGTCAAACTTTAATCCTCCAATACAGCTAAAGGAAATATGAGGCAGATGGATAATAAACTGTGCACATAGAGGATTCCAGTCACATTTACTCTATCGCAAATGTCTGAGCTGATACATTTACATGTTCAACATGAGTGTAGCTGCTGCGTCTACACCATCTGATGGTATTTTTACTCCCATCATCAGTCACATCTTCCAGTGTCAGCCTGCTCTTACGTAATAACGAATCTCCTGATATGAGCTGCATTGAAATAAAACGTGTTTAGTTCAGCAGGTCCAGCAATATGTCGCTGTGTATGATGCTTGTGCAGTTATGTTGGACATTTGTGCACAAATAGTCAAAGGATGTAAAATGCAGAGTCAATACGTTTGTGTTTGATGTCACATTAATGTCATAGCAGCCATCTTTTCAGCTGATAAAAGAAATGTTTAATCCTCTTCACCCACTCAGGCTTTAAGACGTACAAACTCGTGAAAAGACAGCAATAATAAAGCTGCATTTATCTATGATGATGTATTATCTTTCAGCTCACTCGTCACAAATACTATTGCCGAGTTCTGCCTGTTGCTTGCAGCTTAGTGACCCATTATTCTGATCTGACCCTAATCTCACAGAGACTCTGTGTATGCCTGTCCTCCTCGTGTTATAATCTGCAGGTCTGAATGTCCTGACAGAAGTCTTTTTGTCATGTATTCTCAGAGACCCCCCAAAAATGTTCTAATACATTCATACACAATTTGCTTAGTTAAGATTGCATGTGTACATTAGAAGGAATAATTCAGTTCAATCCATTTTATTTATATAGCGTTAAATCACATCAATGTTATCTCAGCACACTTTATGGGAACATGCACATACATAGAAAAGCCAATTAGTAAATATCATGATGCATGCTCAATAATCCAGGTAGAAAAATCTAAAAAAGTTAAATCTGGTCCTCTGGACATTAAAAAAAAACAAAAAAAAACCAAAGCAAAACAACAACAAAAAAAACGTAGAAACGTTTTGTCTCTCATCCGAGAGACTTCCTCAGTCTGAGGTGCTGTATTCAGCTCAGTCTCTTAAATAGCACCTTCTCAGAGTGAATCAACCAGTTTTGCTGCTGACAACCAAAACCAGCTGATCACATGCTCAAGAAGGACCATCAGCCTAACAATGGATCATTAGCACACTGATGGCCAATTAGTAAAGTTCTCTAAGGAATCCAGCAGACACGTTGAATCTTCACTTTGTTGCAGTCTCCCATCCTGAGCAAGCACAATGGCAACAATGGAAAGGAAAAACTCCATCTGGGTTTGAGAGGAGAGAAAGAAGAGACAAACGAACACAGAATGGCAGGTCCAGATGTTGGTGCAGGTGTACCTAAAAGACAAAAACACATGTCAAGAATAGAAAAAAGAATTACAAATACAAAACAGGCTGAGCAGACTCAGTAAGTAAAGACAGAAGTATAGTGAAAAAATTGTGGTCAGTTTGTCCTCCAGCAGTCTAAGCCTATAGCAGCACAACTAAGGGACAGCTCCGGAAACCCAAGCCAACCCCAGCTATAGGATTTAACAAAACTGAAAGTCTTAAGCCCAGTCTTTTCAGTGTTTGTCTTTTATATATTTGTTTCTTTAGGGAAATCTGTGCATTCCAGATGACAGCATTACTTTAAATTTAACAATGTTCAGTCAGGTCATCTGGACAATTTCTTTTTTTGCTGAGACGTTTCAGCCATCCGGCATGACTGTCTCAGAGGAGTTGACAGGGGAGAGGGCGAGCCCCGGAGCCCATCTTAGCACGAGCAAATTGTTTTGTTTTTTCCCCCACTATAGAGTATGCTGTTTGTGGGAATCAAGTTTGTTTGGTGGCTCCTCAGATTGAAGAAGTCCTTTGGATGAAGGACGGAACTGTCCAGATGACTTGACTGAACATTGCTGGATTATTATTATTATTATTTTTTTTTTAACCTGGATTATTGAGCATGAACTTTGGTCCTTTAAATTTAATTAATAACCATCAAATTTTGCACAAATATCTGTAATCTTTAAATCTTAACATCTGTAGTGAACCTTGTCATTGTCTCTGTAGCAATTACAAAACTTACATTTGTTGTTTTTCATAAAATGTCTGTAAAATTATGCAATTGTATATGCCAAAGATCTTTGTGCATTATTTTAATCTAAAAAAAAAAAAACCTGTTTATATACATTTCTGTTGAGTTTAAGGTGAGCTACATATTTCTGATCTGTCTTGTGACTGTAACGTTGCAGAATCATCCAGGGGAAAGAAACAACACAATAGTTTGATTAAAAACTTAATAAATCTATAGGTTTACTGCTCCCATCCGCCTTGGGTTGAGTTATATGATAATAATCAAACGCTTGTCTGCAAAGGCAATGCGATTTGATGCAAAATCATTTGCATGTTGGCGTTTTATAATTACATTTTTACAGTCTGACTGCATTCAATTGTATTCTAGTTGGATTAAATTGGATTGGATTTTAATCTGCTGAGAATCTTCACTGTATGAGCAAAGCTAAACAGAAAAATGCTGCGTTCGCCTTGCAAGGAGCAGGACAGAGATAATGTTAGCATGCAGCTCAAAGTATTTCTGCACCAGACTGTGATGCCGAGAGTCATAGTCCGGCCTAAATATCTTTAAAAACATGCTGTTAGGAGAATTTCCAAATCAAACATGCTCCATGTTTTACAGCGGCGTTTGTGGAGCTCCTGTGTTTAGTTGCGTGTCGTCTATTAGTGGCTGCACCATCTGCTGCGGCGTTTGTTAACATAGCTTAAAAATTCATCCTCCGAGCTCTCTGAGCAGCACTCTCCCTAATCTTCAGCATCAGAACCTGAAAGTTATCACTGTGATGTCATCCTAGAGCCAAATGCCTCCTTTCCATTCACCTCCTGCTTTCTCGTCCTCCACATGCAGACACAGTTTAGTTTCTCTTGCTGGTTGAAAAGAGTCTTCCTAATCCTTGTGCGTGTTTAGATGGTGATGTGATTTGGTGCCCTCAGCCAATGGCAGCTCTCAGATTAGAGAGGGTGTCAATCCAATAGAGTTTTTTTTAACTCATCTGTACAAATCTCACTGAGGGAGGAATCCCACTAAGGACAGAAAACATTGAACAGAGCCTCAGTTCTGATTAGCAAAGTTTGCTTTGACATATTATATGTTTTAATCTATATATTTATATTTCCATTCTGGATTATCAGACAGCTGGTAAGCTTTAAGTACTGCACTCCTCTGCTGGTGAGCTGAACCACAAGTTTATCTGAATCAAGTTTAAAGAAAGCTGTTAAACTGGCATTTCAGCTTTGCAGTATTGTTTACGTCTCTGTTAAAGAAGCCACAAATTTTCGTCTAAGCAGTACTGTAATATTATGTATGTCTCTGTTACTGTAGCTGTGAAAAAAGCCTGGTCATTTTTACACACTTATGGAAGTATCTTATCTGTGTTTATGATGTTTCAATTTGTCTGTGTAATCTTTACCAACAGTGTGATCCTGCGTCCAGCGCCACAACAGCCCGCTAAATAACACCTGATGATAAATAATGCATCGAATGGACACCTCTTAATTGTTTTTTTCTTTTCTGTTTGTCTGCAGATTCAGCCAAGAAGGTTCAAATAACAGAGGTGAGGGGTCACTTCACATGATACTCCTGACTCTCTCATCTGCACGACCTTGAATGAGACAACGAATGCTGTTTGCTTTAGTGGTATTTATTTTTCCTTGTACCTTCTTCGTAGATGCCCTCACTATTTGGAGCAGACTCGTCTCGTGAGAAGAAGATCGGCCACAGGAGGGTGGATGCCTCTGGAGAAACAACTTACAAAAAGGTAGTTTGAAGTTGTTTAGATACTTGTAGTATTCTTTACTACTGTCTAGCTACATTTGAGCTTGTTCTTGTCTCTGCTCTTCACCTTCAGACCACCTCGTCTGCCTTAAAAGGGGCCGTTCAGTTGGGTATTGGATATACTGTGGGCAACCTCAGCTCCAAACCTGAGAGAGATGTCCTCATGCAGGACTTCTATGTGGTGGAAAGCATCTTCTTCCCCAGGTGTGATTACACAAGTTGATGTTTATTAATGAGTGTGACGTATTTATTTCATGTTTTCAACTTCTTTTAATCTCTTTGCTACAGTGAGGGGAGTAACCTCACTCCAGCCCATCACTTCCCAGACTTCAGGTTTAAAACCTACGCTCCCGTGGCCTTCCGGTACTTCAGAGAACTTTTTGGGATACGACCAGATGACTACCTGGTGAGATACTTGTCTTTCATCAAACATATACTCCTCAAAAGAACAGTTAAACACTATTAAAAGGATTCTGTGTTATGGTTAAAATTATAATGAAAGAGCCTGAAATTCATTGTTTATTAGCACTAAGCCATGACATTTGGCAACACAAGATACACAATGTTGACAGAAGCTCACATTTTATTGTCTTATCTCTAAAAATAACAAGCAAGATCTAATAATAAGTATTCCACTGTAAATTAAAGTGTTTTTAGTTTTAAAATTAACTTTAAATAAAAGAACATAATAAAGCCATGAAAACAACACAGCATCAAACCACAAAATTGGATTAAGCAAAAAAAAAAAAAAAATCCTTAGTCGCATTTAATTTTATTCCTTATAACAAATGATTCATGTGCGTTTGAGTTTCTACACGAAAGAATTTGGTCAACGATCAGTTAAATTAGTGCATGTAGACGGTTAGTAAGAATTTGAAAGCATAAGAAAAGTTTGAAAATAAGTACATCAAGCCATGGCAGTGCACAAAGTTGTAAGTACTCACAGTGCACACATACCTCCACCCTTGCCGTGACTTACAGTGTGCTCAGCGACAGCCTACCTTCGCCAAGCAGGGATTAGAGTTCTTATCTTCCAATTCCTCGAAGCAGACAGTAAACAAAGCTTGTGTTTGCGTCTGCTTGTGGAGTATAAATGCATCATTTTAACCAAGTCTCAATGTGTCTAAACACATTGTCAGTGAAATAAACTACATTCTTCAACTTCATCTTTTCTTTATTTCCAGTTTAAGTCTCAAACCTGCAACTAAAACATAGAAGGAATGGAAGCTGTTGAGAGAAAATTGAAATGGTCTGTTTTTACACATTGAGTTCTTTCAAACAGCTTCCTTTAGGAGCTGAGGTGTCATTGTGGGAATGTTTATGAAGCATTCACACTATTGTGATCTAGTTTTCTTTCGTACATTTTTCGACATCTTTCTCCCGCGGCTTTTAAGCTATTTCAACAAATCATATATAAATATATTCAGCTCTTCAGGACAATCCTGCTATGACTTTTGGTATTGGGGCAACTTTAGCTTCTTTTTTTTTAATATTTAGCCGTTTCTTCCACTTTTTTCCTCGTAGAAAATGAATTGAGCTCATTTTGCATCCTTCATATCTTTAGATGTGTTTACAACCTTTTACTGTTCCTTTCACATTTTGTTCTGCTTCAGCTTCTTTCAGCTTCCTTGTGCAAATTTAAACTTTGTTTCCAGCTACTTTTAGCTGTTTTGTGCTCCTTTCAGATTATTTCTGCTAACTACAACATTTTTGTGCTTCTTCTAACTTATTTCTGCTAATTTCAGCTTGATATGTTCCTTTCAGCTTATTTATGCTAGTTTCAGCTTTTTCTGCTATTTCAGCTACTATTTAGCTGTTTTGGTGCTAAATGTAGCTTTTTCAGGTAATTCCACATTTTAGCTCATTTCAGCTCCTTCCACTTAGTTATTTTTTTTCCCCAATTTGAATTTTTTTTAATCTAATTTCTGCTCATTTAAACCTTCAGCCATTCTTTCTTCTTCCTTCTGATAACTTAGGCTTGTTCTTCCATTTCAGCTACATTTCACTTGTTTTTAGCTATTTTCAGCTGTTTTTTTCAGCAGGTTCTTCAGCAATAAGCATCCACACTGCATTTTTGCAGGAAATGCAATTTCTCTAGTTTGAGGTAAGTTGTAGTTAAATGATAATTTATGTGTCCTCTGTTTCTCCTTCCAGTATTCACTGTGTAATGAGGCTCTGATTGAGCTGGCCAATCCAGGAGCTAGCGGCTCCATCTTCTACGTAACTCGTGACGACGAGTTCATCATCAAAACCGTCCAACACAAGGAGGCAGAGTTCCTACAGAAGCTGCTCCCTGGATATTACATGGTGAGAGACAAATGTCATTCCAGTGTTTTGCTTTTAATGTTTTAAATAAAGTGGTAAAAGTACTATCTGAGTGAAAATACCAAAGTGCTTGTGGGTTGTTTGTGTATACGAGCACATGGCTAAGAGTAGCTCTGTAACTGAAGCTTCTAGTTATCTTGATCCGCTTGAGCCACCCTCCTGGTGTTGACCCTCTGTCAGCTGTGACATCAGTAGCTGTCTGATCGGTGAAAGCAAAGATCCACGCTCAGAACACTTAAAGGTTTAGCAGCTCACAGTTTTCTGCTTAGGCATGACAAGTCACGCTGTCTGGCAGATGCATGCTCCTGGTTTTGCTACACATTAAACAAGCTGAATTACAAGAAAATAAAAAGAAATTGCTCTTTCTTCTTCTCTAGAACTTGAATCAGAACCCCAGAACTTTGCTGCCAAAGTTCTTTGGCCTGTATTGCATCCAGTGCGGAGGCAAGAACATCAGAATCGTTGTGATGAACAACATTCTGCCGCGTTCTGTAAGCATGCACTTGAAGTTTGATCTGAAGGGCTCGACGTACAAGAGACGAGCCTCCAAAAAGGAAAGAGAAAAGTCCAAGCCGACTTTTAAAGACTTGGATTTTTTGACGACTGTTCCCGAGGGCCTCACGCTGGACCAGGACACATTCAGCGCTTTGGTCAAAACATTGCAAAGAGACTGCCTGGTGAGAAAGAGAGAGAGAAAATGAAGGAATTGGTTATTTTATGCATATTCCAAGCTGCAAAATTCAAATGCAAAATAGAAAATAAGTATATGTTTTGTTTCATGTTAGGTTCTGGAGAGTTTCAAAATTATGGACTACAGTTTGCTGCTTGGCATCCACAACAAGAACCATGCAGAGAGAGAGCATCAGGCCCAGGGTTCCCCCACAGGAGGGGGGGACGAGAAGAAGCCTGCAGGGCAGAGAGCCTTGTATTCTACTGCTATGGAGTCCATTCAAGGAGGGTCCACATGCAGGGACACACTGGACCAAGAAGACACGTGAGTCATCATATTTAGCCACACCATAATATCAAACTGACACATGATGCTAACTTGTCAGTTCTGTTTCTAGGATGGGTGGGATTCCTGCTATGAGCAGTAAGGGAGAGCACCTCCTGCTGTTCATTGGAATTATTGACATTCTACAGTCCTACAGGTAAGGATTTAATCTTTGTTGCAATTTAATTAGTAGGCAAATAAAGAGATACGAACATGAGTTTTAGCTTTATGGCTGAAGGTGTTTATTTCAAATTCTTAGAACAGATTTAAATACTTGAATTGACTGTCTAAGTGAAAGAAGAACAAATAAAGAAAAGGTGGAGGTACCAATGAGAAAAAATAGGATGAGTCTGTCTCATAACAAAACATGGTAAACATGTAATTGGTACTTTTAAAGTTGGACATGTTTATGTAGAGGTTGACAATAATCCAGACATGATGCTTTGACTTAAAAAAAAAAAAAAAAACAATACGAGGCCAAAAAATAGTATCAGGAACATACAACACATAATTTTGTCTTTCATTAAATACAAATGATGATATCAGGAGATGGTAAATGCTAATAGAGTTTGTTAAATAGATATTTAACATGTGCATCATCAGCATGGCAGGTGGGGTTATACTCCCAGGACATCCTTGTAAGAGATTAATAATCTCAATGGATTTCTTTCCTGGTAAAACAAAGGTTTAAATACATTTAAAAAAACTCACAGTTTTAACACTCAGCTAGCAGTAAATTGATTTTCAATACTTTTTCTGACAGAGTGATCAAGAAATTGGAGCACTCCTGGAAGTCACTCATCCATGATGGAGTAAGTTACTTTCACGTGTTGTATCTTCCTCACATCAAACTACATTATGTTTTCAACATATTTTCAGATCTGTTTGATTCCATAATGTTCTGTGATTATATTTTGTGAGAAATAGCAACGTAGATGTAACAATCACCC
>NC_056506.1:35797477-35834201 GCF_014905685.2 Nematolebias whitei
GACATGACCGTGTACCCCTCTCGACACTCACCCCCACAGGACACAGTGTCAGTTCACAGGCCAAGCTTCTATGCTGAGAGGTTCTACAGATTCTGCAGCACAGTTGTCTTCAGAAAAAGCTGCTGTGAGTCTCCACACGTGTACACGGTCATGCAAAGAAACGAAAAGCTGACATCTGACTTTCTGTGAAAGACAAAAAGTGAAATTATGTCCTCCCTCCCTTCACAGCGTTACGATCGTCTCCGTCCAAGAGAGGCAGAGGGACGTTCTCCTTGTCCAAGTCTGGTGGACAGCGTCCCTCACTGAGCGATGAGCGGCAGGAGAACTTTGACAACTTGGAGAACCTGAGAGGAGCCCACAACTTTCCTTTGCTGGACGACAATGGTACGTTACTCTTTAAATGTGTAACACTCTGAAGGGACTTATTGTAGTATTCTATCAGTCTTAATGCGTTCTTTTTAAATATTATAAAAATGTTTAATGATCAGTGAATAAATGTGTCTTGGCTCACGATGATGTATTTTATGTTATTCAGGTAAGGAGCCACCGTGCACCCCTCCTTCATTTGAAGATGCTACCACAGCCTCTATTGCTACCACTCTATCATCCAACAACTCTATACCCACCACCCCATTCGATACACCAGAACATCCACGCTCCAGAAGACAAATGGCTTCACCAAATGTGGCTAGGTGGAAAAATTTGCATCCACTTGATGATTTACAAGGTTATGCCGTCACGTGAGCTCACATGTTGTGTGTTCTTGTGTTGCACGAAGATCCCAAAAAGAGGTAGTTGAGGTTCACGGTGATCGACAGGAGACCATAACAGTGGAGGTGGAGCTGAGGTACACATTTGAACAAAGTCACAATAATAAAACAACAAACCTTTTTGTATGTTTTCACAGTTATTTGTCTTCTCTTCTCCAGCCAAATCCCACAGAGCACTGAGCTCACGCAGATGACTGAAGACACCTCTCCCAGCCAGCAATCATTTGATCGTCCAACAGTCGCTTCATCCTCTGCACATTCCTCCGCCACCCTTCCTCCTTCCTCCTCCTCTCCTCAATGCGTTGCCCAGTCATCTGCTACACTCTCTTCATCCATCCATCCATCCAACAAACCGCTCGCCTCTCTGGGAGCTGCTCAGTCTTTAACTCTCTCTTCTCCGGTTTCTCAGTCAGCCGTCACATCTGCACTCACAGAGTTGACTCCAAACACCTCCTCTCTACCTCCCACCTCAGCTTTTACCCCTATTTGCCCCGCGTCTACTCGCTCCTCCACCCAGAGCTCCTCTCACCATATCCCATCAACACCTCCCTCCTCTGCCCCCTCAAGCCCCCAGGCACCTCAGCAGGTGCCACGTATGTCACAAAATCAGCTTTCGGTGTCCAGCAGCCACAACTCGTTGGACGGAGAGGTGCAAGTTTCAGACATTTATTTTGTAAGTTCATACCCAGTTTTTTTTTTACAGCTTCAAGAAAAGCTAAATTAAAACTCGTTTATATAGAACAAACTAAAATGATTGGATAGATTACAATAACACACTAAGCACAGTTTCTGAATAAATGAGTATACAGTTAGTAAAGATCATTTGCATTTTGTTTCTCTTTGATCTATGGGGTGTTTTGCAGTGGTCCAGTCAGGAAAGCGTGGTAGAGTTATGATGGTGAGGAGGTCTGGGGGTGCTGCAGTGTGCATGCACTTTAAGAGCTTTTCTTGCTTTTTTTTTGTTCTCTTTGAAGCTCAAAGCTTTAACCAGGCAACACTTGTGCTGTTGAATGTCTCATAAAACGACAAGCTGCCTCACCTGCACAGCATGACGTCTGTTCATCTGTCAGCTGTTCGTGTCTCGTCTCGATTATTTTCTCTTCATTATCATATTCATTCTGCAACAATACATCCTGGTTTGTCTATAATGCAGTAATTAATTGTCATTCTTTCACTGTAGTGTTCACGTGTGCTCATCTGTGTGTGTGTCCAACCATCAGTATGCAGATGGAAGGTACTGGGTGTACTCTCCGGTTCTCGGTCGTCGTAAGCTTAACTCTAGTTCAAGTTATAACGTAAGTCCCCTGTTAGGTAGTCATGTAGAAGACTGGGAGGTTGTTGGTAGTTGCACTAGTGGGACTGTTCCAAGCACTGCTGTTTTGGATCATCACAGTCAAGTTCATTTCTCCTCCCCACTAAACAATCATTTGAACGTTCTGGATCGTGGCTGTGCAGGTAGTTTGTTTTGCTTGGATAGGCTTAATGCTTTTTAGTGATTCCCTAAGATGCTGCTTTTAGCTGGCAAGCCGCTGACAGCCGTCTTTGCTTTGCTAGACTGAAACCTACCTTTCTGATGTTGGAAATTACCTGACTAATAAAGTTGCACTTCGCATGTTTTAAGTATGCTGATTAAATTAACATGGATACAGATATACTTAGTATGACTACAGTGCTGCACAGGTGGTGTCAGTTAACTTGTAAAATATTACAAACTTGCACAGTGCAACTTTAGAGTAATCCATGTTTGAACAATGATTTTAAATCTGTTACCTCTTCTCGTTTCCTCTCCTGCTGCCCTCTGCTGGCTCTTTCTTCAAACTACAGACTCAGGAGGACCAGAGCTGGGTGAACTGCAGCTCAGAGTCCAGAAGAGGCTCCGATGGGGAGAGTGAGACAGTAAGTCTGCAGTTCGTTTATGATTTCAACACTGGGCGTAGAGATAAGCTGATCTTTTTGTTTTTCTCCTCCTGTGTGCGTCTTTGATATTAACCGTATCTATTTCTCCTTCAGTAATTCCCTTGGGAGACGGCAGCGATGAGCCATGGGTGGAATGTTCAAGTACAAAAGCTGTGAGGTTTTAATGATAAAACCACTGAAGATTTACTGCTGGAGCTGCATGTTGGAACCTGCTTTGCAAACTGAATAAGAGTTCAGCTTAAAAAAAAAAATCATGCTGAGACACTAAAATGAAAGGAAAAGGCAGAACTATAAAAAACATGATAAAAAATGTTAATCTTCGGACGATCGGTCCAAAATGTAAACATAAATCAGGCACAATCAGCTACGTCCCACTGTGAGTATGATGTCTGGCAAAAAGTCCAGTTTGGCTGCTTCCATCAGAAGAATTCATGCTTGATGGTCAAACTTAGATTACGCTAACTTACAAATGCGTAAAGGCTAAATTGAAACTCCAAACATCGGTCCATTCTCTCTTTTCTTACACAGTTTTGTTGCAAAAGCAGCGAGTTAAGGAGCAGAGTGGGCCTAGACTTTTTTCTTCCCAGCTCCTCCTATGCAAAATGTGTCATTGATTTCTCTTACTGACGCAAATCGAATTACTCACATTTGTTCTGCATTCATTTTTAATTAGGGACGTAAGTTTTGTAGAATATTTTTTTCTCTGTGTTTATTGTCAGTTGAAAACACTCAAACACAGTTAATGTTTCATGTGTTGTGCATACAGTTTTTTTTTATTCTTCCAGTGCTGTGTGGTGGTCCACTTAGCAAATTTTGATCCGATGTCAAAGGTTAAGTTAAAATGGCCTTATTTACTTTTTACAAACGACTTAGCGTAACGTTTTTTAAAAGTATTTTCCAGTAATGCGTTATATGGTTAAAGCAACTATTTTTTTGGCAGAGTTCAAATATAGGAAGATAATAAATAAATAAAAAATCAAAATGTATTTTGTAAATTGTGTATTTGCATGTGTTTGTCATGACTGTGTGTGTGCATGTGTCTGCATGGGTTAAGATTGGGAGACATACGCAGAGTTGTCTGTCCTTTGTTTATGTCATGTTGTTATTGTTTAAACCAGCAATAAGCATGTTGAGTTCATGGGGGGAGGGGTTTAAGAAGAACAAAAAAAAAAAAAAAAACCTGACAATTTAAAGTAAAGTGACTTGTATCTAAAATGCACAAGGTCTACTGAACTGAAATATCCTCTGTTTTCCGTACGGTTTATTTAATGAAGATAGTCAATCTGCTGAAACACAACTCTGTAATTTTCCTTCCTGTATGAGTGTGAAAGCACTGCTTTAAGACTGCTGATGTTACCCTGCTGTTTGTAGGTTATCACTGTGAAAATACAATAAATCATATATTATATTGTCTAAATGTTATTGATGAATGTCTAATTAAAAAAAAAAATCATCATCTTCTTTTAATCATTTTTGTCTCAAAGCGTAACCCACCAGATGGCACCACAGAGCTTCAAAAAGGCACAGAGCTCAGAGTTGATTAGAAAACTACTCACTGTTTTTTGGACGTCCACCCTTCGGTTGCATTGTGAAATTAAAATGCCCAGTATGCTACAGTATGAGCCACCTGTGCAGGTCATGATTCTCTTTATTGTGCTACTGATGGAGCATAAAACAGGCACATTTTTAAAACCTCATAGCTCAACTCTCCATATCATGCTGACATTTTAATGCACACAAAAATAATGATATAAAATCTTGATTGCTGGACTTGGAATGAATCCATTTGATTGGCTCAGGTTTTGCTTCTCAAAAATATGATGACAAGAGAGAAAAAAAAAAGAAAAGGGGTCCAGTCATCCTTCACCAGAGGCGCTTAAGTTTAAGTAATGCTTGTTCTCATCTATAAAAATGCACTTACAGTATATCCAGAAAGCAACACTGAAGTAAAGTTGGGCTATTTCCTATAGACTAAGGAGAGGAAATGTGTGTGTGTGTCCTTGTTTATGCTACTTTGTAAGGCCCATTTTTCCAACTTATAATACATTGTGAAGACAAACTGCGCCTTATAGGGCCCAAAGCCCTGGCCCCATAAGAAGAAGTCCCGTTGGTGGGTTAGGTTTAGAACTAAGGTGTGAAATGAGGATGTGTTAGGTTGAGGGTTAGGTATGTACTGGTAATGGTTAGGTTTAGGGTAAAGGTCAGGGTTAGGCTATAGAAATGAATGGAAGTCAATGGAAAGGCCCTATAAAGATAGCTAAACAAACCTGTGTGTGTGTGTACTTGTTTATGCCACTTTGTGAGGACCATTTGTCAACACACACACACACATTATGGGGACCAAAGCCTGGTCCCCATAAAGTTAAAGGTCAAGGTTTCTTTATTGTCTTTCGCATCACATTTGGTACATGTGGTGGAATTAAATTGTGTACACAGGGTCCCAGTTACATCCAACAAAAGTATAAATTGTAAAAGAAAAGCAGTATCTAAGATATGAACTAAGACATACGCTCAACTAAGAATATGCCAAACACTTAATAGTACAAAAACAACACGTCAAACAACAGCAGCACGAACATGAGTCTGTGTGAGCACATGAGTACGAATGAACCCATCAGCAAGCAGTGTGAGATCAGCAGCGTGAGATCAGCAGCATGGATAGTCTGCAGCATATATCAACAACCAAATGGCATTACAGTGATTTTTCACAGTGATTATCCTGGTCAGGGATTTATGAGTCTAACAGCTTCAGGGTAGAAGCTGTTCCTCAGTCTAGTGGTTCTACACCTAATGCTCCTCAACCTTCTGTCTGAGGAGAGCGGGGCAAAAAGTGTGTATGCTGGGTGAGCGGGGTCCTTCATGATGCAGGTGACCCTATTCCTGCATCTGGAGGTGTAGATTTGTGATGGTGGGGAGACTGACTTCAACGTGACTTCAAGTGTCCGTTAGTGGGTTAGGTTTAGGACTAAGGTGTGAATTGAGGATGGGTTAGGTTTAGAGTTAGGTTTAGGGTCAGGGTTAGGTTATAGAAATGAACGAAAAATGAATAAAAGTCAAAGCAAAGTCCCTGTAAAGATAGCAAGACAATCCTGTGTGTGTGTCTGTGTGTGAATATGTGTGTGTAGGTAAAAGTCAGAGTTGTGAACGTCACTCATGGTGACAAGTCAGCCATGTGTGCCCACGAGCCTTGATGGAATGTGTGATGGACAAGGATCAGCAGCCACCTGACCAATTGGTCTGGAATTAAATTGTCTTACACACCCACACACACACTCTGTCTCTCTCTCTGTCCTGTTCCTCCTTCCCCACCGTGTCCAATCACCTCTTCCTTATTTTCCTCCCAAAGGACATTCCAGAGGTCCAACCAACAAACTCCAGCGAAAAGTGATATTCAAAACTGTTCAGCAAATCCCCAAAATAAATTTGTCCAGCTAAACTTTCACAAGAAGACAATTCATCTTTATAAGGAAAACTTTAGATTTTTTTTTTTTTAACTCAGCAACGTGCCTCACCACAGCCAAATCTGACCAGTTACATCATAACGACGATCATAAAACCTCAGTTTAGCTTGCGGTGATCGTCGGGACCCCACCACGAGTTGTGGAGCACAAAGTGCAAAGGATCCCTAGAAATAAAAGTAAATCTAAAAACAACAGCTAACCGTGTTTTTTTCCCCTCCCACTATAATTATTGCAATTGATTAAAATGAGTCATGAGTGGATAAAAATAAATTGATCATTGAATCTGCTCATGCTGTCAATATGATCTTGTTTAATTGCCTAATTAGAAACATTGTAAGCCTCAGCCAGTGATGGTCAGAAGCTGAGAGTTTTTTAAAGAACATTTTACAATATTTATAATGTTTATATTTATTCAGTAGAACCACGCTGAGGGCTTAGTGCAGAAACTAAGGGTGCAGTATCTCCATCAGGTCTGGATGGAGCCTTCTTGTTCGCCAAGCATCCGCATTAATCTGCTCTAGCTGTCCGCCGCAGGCTGATTCCTTGCATGTCAGATGGATTGAAGACAGTATAAATATCTCTCTTAGCTTTTTTTTTTTTGTCCTTTTTTGCTCTTTCTCCCACTATTTGCTTCAGTCTAAGCACCAGAATAAAAATGTGACTCTGAATAGGGGTAATTTCATCCTGATGATCACAGTGAAACATCTGTGTAGAAAAAGAAACAAGGACAAACTAACCAGTTATGTTGATGTATTTATTCTAATTTCATAAAAATAAAAAAAAGTGGAGTGGCAGCACCTGTGCCAAAGGTGAATGGGTCATCTCAAAGCCGAGCTTTCATCTGCAGGGAGCATAAACAAATGTCTTTGTTCTTCTAAAGAAGAAAGGGGGCGAAAGCCTCAACTAACAGGGTGAGTGTGCAGTTTGTGTGTCTGCACGTGAAAAGCAAAAAAAAAAGAGAGAGCGAAAGACAGAATGTAGAGACAGATCAAAGCAGGGGGTATGTTTTTGAAACCCTGTGTGGGAGGTGAAGCCTCACCTACCCAGAATGCCTTGCCTCTCTCCTTCCAGCCCACTCAGGTTTTTCGGAGCATCACTTTTCTTTGCAGCTACCTCTTCATCAGTCATCTCCGGCTATTCTCAGAGAGTCTTAAGAAGGTGATTTGATGCGAACCAGCAGTCAATCTGATCGGTATAAGCTGCATCTCCCACACAGAGTTTTAACAACAGAGCTTCTGCTGCTCTGACTGCACAGTTATGTACTGTGTTGAACAAAAAAAATGTCTGTAGACTGTCAAATTAGAGGCTTGGCTGAATACCACTGTATAAAATGCCTTCTAAATTAGATTAGCATCCATTCCCCCTTTTTCAAACCTCGCCAAGGGAGAAACGCATATCCTTTTAAGTGAGCGTGAGAAGCTGTAACCAGATGTGTGTCTGTCCAACACAGAGGAAATGTCATGCCCTCTAACACACATGAGAGCTGTAAAAGACTCCTCGTTGCATCCTCACTGTCTTAAGGCAGTGTTTATCTTTGGTAAATCGAAGAAAACAAAGCCATCGATTTCTAATCCTAATCCCCTTCCACTGCTTCGCCTCTATTGATCGTATTGATCATCCTTCCTTTGTTAATTAGATTGGGGATACAGAGGAGTGGAGGGATGATGAAGCACAAAACTTTCCTTAATAATGGGCTGCTGTGTTTTGCTTCTTCTCATCCTTTTTTCACTCCGTGTCTGTCTCGATCACGAGGTGATTGCTAATGCTCTGGTACCTTGGAGTGATTTATCAAACCTGGAAATCCGCAGAGATATTGAGGATTTTATGCAGCTCACATGACTGAATGCAATGGATGCCAAACACTGGTTAAAATGGATCCAGTTTACAGTTGTATCTTTTCTGTATCGGTGTGGCATCATGGACTATAAAGACATGGATATAGAGCGCAATGCCGCACATTGATTTTTATACTTTTGTTCCTGATGCCTTGATTCCTTTGGCCACCAGTATCCCATCTTATCTTTTTAGGCACATTGTTTTGGTAGCGGCCATCAAACTCAAGGGTCACTCAGCTCCTAATCAGGAAGAAAGATCAATCTTTGTGTCTAGAGGTAGTCATCCAAGACTCACTTAACTTTAGAACCAGTATGGAATGACAATTTTCATCCATCCATCAATACATACATCCATCCATACATACATCCATCCATCCATACATACATCCATCCACCCATCCATCATCTTCTGCCTATTCCCAAGTCAGGTCACGGGAGTAGCAACTTGAGCAGAGAGGCCCAGACATCTCTTTCCACAGCCACTACTTACAGCTCTTCTGGGTGGATTCCAAGGTGTTCCCAGGCTAACTGAGAGACGTTGTCTCTCCAGTGTGTCCGGGGTCTTCCTGAGGTCTCCTCCCAGTCAGACATGCCTGAAGCACTTCCCTAGGGAGGTGCCCAGGAAGCATTTTTACCAGATGCCCAAACCACTTCAACTGGCTCCTCTCAATATGGAGGAGCAGCGGTTCTATTCTGAGTCTCCCCTGGATAACTGAACTTCTCACCCTATCTCTAAGAGAGAGTCCAGATACCCTGCGGAGGAAACTCATTTCAACCAACTGTATCCATGACCTCATTCTTTCGGTCACGACCCAGATGCTGCATCAATCCGTCTGTCAGTCTCACGCTCCATTCTTCCTTCACTCGTGAACAAAACCCCAAGATACTTGAACTCCTCCAGTTGAAGCAGAATCTCACCCTTGACCTGAAGAGACCAATCCACTCTTTTCCACCTGAGGACCATGGTCTCAGATTTGGAGGTGCTGATTCTCATCACAGCCACTTCACACTTGGCTATGAACTGCTCCAGTGAGAGTTGAAGATCACGGCACGATGACGCCAACATGACCACATTATCTGCAAAGGGCAGAGCTGGAATCCTGTGGCCACCAAACTGGACACCCTCCGCCCCCTGGCTGCACCAAGAAATTCTTCCCATAAAAGTTATGAACAGAATTGGGGACAACGGGTAGCCCTGGTGGAGTCCAACTCCCACCCTGAAGGGGTCCAACTTACTACAGGCAATGCGAACCAAACTCTCATACCGCTTGTATAGGGAGCAGACAGCCCAAAGCAATGAGCCCCCAATCCTATACTCACAGAGCACTAGCTAGAGGAACCAGCTTTTATAAATCTAGTTTTTAATTTCCTCATAGAAACTTGCTTCTGTGTAGGCATTATATATGGTTTAACAACACCTGCAATGGTTAACGATTGATTCACGGATTTCAAAGGGACATTTCTCAAAAGCACATAAAACACCAGCAAGCAAAATTTATGCAGCAATAAGGACTGTTCAAAAGACTTGGCAGTCTTTTGAACACTCATTTAAATACTGTCAAAACAAACGTTTATGTAAAATCCAATGTGCTGTGGTTTTATCACCTGAAGTCTATTTGACACAGTCAATAACAGCTGAAATGGTTGAGTCTGTTTGCAGCTTTGAATTCTTCGTCACCCCTGTTTTTTAAGCTCGAACCTGCACAGACCTGATGCAAAACACTGAAGTTGATTCTCAGAAGAAGAGTTAAGACCTGGAACGTCTGCTGTTGATGTTGCAAATCCGGGGAATTCTGTTTGTGTTGCTTGAACACAATTTGTAGGATTAATCTTAATGACAACAGCATTCTCTTTCCGATGTGGGAGGTCTCCAAGCCGTAACCCCCCCAGCACTCCTCTTTAAGGAAATAGCCCCTGACAGCAAAGTCACAAACATTCTGCGTTAGTCTTGATGTAATATGCAATTCAATAAATACCAATCAGGCTTACAGCTGCAACCCAGAGCCGCTTTTACAAATAGAAAAAACACGTCATGTCATGTTCGAAAACAGCTGCTTTATCTGCAAAACTTGAGGGAGAAAAAAAAATCAATGTTTTTGAATATATTGCATGCTGCTGCAAGATTATCCCCTCTGGGATGTTTCTACCTAAGTGTTTGATAATGGTCTGAATGAAAGTCATTTATAGCAGGCTAATGTGTGTCAGATGCTAGCTGTGCAGCAGCAGCAGGCGGAAGAGAGCCAGGACACGAGTGACTGGCCAGCTTAATGAGAGGTGCATGGCCTGCCAACTTGGGCAGCTGCTTCTCCTGTAGGCCTGAGGTGTGAGCGGTGTGTGTGTATGTGTGCATATGTGTGGTCCAGGTATTATTACGTTGTGATGTAAATGTCACATTTTGGTATTTGTCTTCCTTATAGGAAACACATGTACACGCATTGTTCAAAAAGGACTTTTCAACCAGGCCTTGTTTCAGGTTTACAAATAGATAAATTATGGAACTCAGCGTAGTGTCCATTGAAGTCAGATACAACCGTGGGCAAGTTGCTGTGAAAGTTTCTGAATTGATTTGTCTCATGTGCTGTTTCCACTCCTTATCTCAATTTATTTCTCATCTAGAAATACCTCCACATACACACAAACACACTCTCTGAGCACTCAGTCGTGCACACAAACAGACACCGTCACCAGGCTTACCGTGGGAATGCCTGTGGCATTATGTCAGTTATTGAGGTGATGCTTTTAATCCTGAAACAAATCTAGACTTTACGCTGTGTGCCTCTGCCTGTGTGTGCTCAGAGCGGGCTCCTGTACAAAGCCCAATCTCGCAGCCATTAGATTACGGCTGGCCGCACAGCAAAGACACCCCACTGCCACTCCCACATGGAAGCGCTGGCAGGATTAACCAGCTCTATACCCGCCCTAATCTGGGAACAAAAAGCCACAACTGCCTCCCACTGAGACGCGAAGACAGAAAGATTCAATTTGTTCTGCCCTTCTCAGTTTAACAAGAGTGTCTTCTGTCGTTAAAATGACTACTGCTCACTCTACTCTCTGTCGGTGTGGATTTAGCTCTTAACTGTGTCTATTTGATCTCTATGATCAGTACCTTTAATAACAATAAGGAGCACCTACAGGCAATGCTTTGTTCCAGTAAATGAGAATTTACTTCAAAAGAATTCATGGAAAAAACTTTGATTAGTGTTTGTCTTATGCATGAAATAAATTGAACAATTATGAATGTTCTCCTAATATTAAATAGGTACACTTTTTGCAGTTAAAACAGTCCTAAACTTTGTAGACACCATTAGATATTTGAATCTACAATGCTCTATAGCAGCTAGATTGAAGTCCAAATGATTGTGAAGTGGGAGTTTTATAGATCTGGGCTGTATAAGCACCACATCCCTCAAATTCTAGACTGGATTGAGATGTTGAGAATTTAGAGGTCAGGGTAATACCTTGGATGCATTGTTATGGTTTCTAAAGCTACTGAACCATTTTCCAATGTGTGAAGCTGTTGTCTTCTGGGACACTGTTTCAATGAAAAGGTCAACAATGTTTGAATATATACATGTAGGTGCATCTAAAAATTTTTGAACATTATTAAACAATTCAATTTTTTTGTCAGTCATTTCAGAAAGTGAAATGTGTTACTGTACATAGATTCATTACACATAGAGTGAAATATTTCAAGCCTTTATTTCTTGTAATTTTGATGATTGTAGCTTACAGATAATGAAAAACAAATCTCTGTTTCTCAGAAAATCAGAATATTCCACAGCCAGCTTTTGGTACATTTGGCAGTGTGGGCAGGAGCAGAGTCCTGCTGGAAAATGAGATCAGCATCTCCATAAAGCTCATCAGCTGAAGAAAGTGCCCTAAAATGTCCTTGTAGATGCTGTGTCCACTGTGTTTTCTGAAGTCCACACAGTGGACCAACACCAGCAGAGGACATGGCACCAAATCATCACTGACTGTGTAACCCTCACTCTGGACTTCAAGCAATGTGGATTCTGGACCTCTCCACTCGTCCTCCAGACTCTGGGACCTTGATTTACAAATTACATGCAAAAATTACTTTAATCTGAAAAGAGGACATTGGACCACTGAGCTGGAATGAGACATTTGTAGCTCATGTCGAGGACTTAATCAGCGGATCAGGGTTTGACACCAGAAGTTTACAATATTGAACCTCTTCACAACATTCTACTTTCTGAGACTCTGAATTTTGTTTTTTCATTATATATAAGCCATAATCCAAAACTGGGTTCTTTCTGGGTGAATCCAACAAAGTTAAGTCAGGTCACCTGGATGTTTTTTTTTTTTTTTTGAGACATTTTGTCCTTCATCCATAGGACTTCATCAGTCCGAGGAGCCACAACAAACTCAGTCCCACAAGCAGTACACTCACATAGTGGGCCAACCAGTTTGCTGATGATAAGTTGGTTTCTGGGGCACGTCCTTTCCCTCATTGAGTCCTCTGAGGCAGCCATAGCCAAAGTGGTTCAAAATATCAAAGTTCATGCTCAATAATCCAGGTAAAAAAAATCCAACAAAGTTAAGTCAGGTCATCTGGATGGTTTCTTTTTTTTGTTGAGATGTTTCGTCCTTCATCCAAAGGACTTCATCAGTCTGAGGTGCCACAACAAACTCAGTCACACAAGCAGCACACTCATAAAGTGGGCCAACCTGTTTGATGGTAATAAGATGGGCTCTGTGGCGCCCCTCTGGTTAGCACACTATTCAAGTGTGCTGCTCACATATAAATAATATAAAAATAATAAGTTAACACTCACAAAACTCTCATACTCTCATTACACAGAGTGAAATATTTCAAGCTTTTATTTCCATCCATCCATTTTCTTCCGCTTATCCGGGGTAGGGTCGCGGGGGTAGCAGCCTAAGTAGGGAGGCCCAGACTTCCCTCTCCCCAGCCACTTGGGCCAGCTCTTCCGGGGGAATCCCGAGGCGTTCCCAGGCCAGCCGAGAAACATAGTCCCTCCAGCGTGTCCTGGGTCTTCCTCTGGGCCTCCTTCCGGTGGGACGTGTCCGGAACACCTCACCAGGGAGGCGTCCAGAAGGCATCCTAAACAGATGCCCAAGCCACCTCAACTGGCTCCTCTCGATGTGGAGAAGCAGCGGCTCTACTCCGAGTCCCTCCCGGATGATCGAGCTTCTCACCCTGTCTCTAAGGGAGAGCCCAGACACCCTGCGGAGAAAACTCATTTTGGCCGCTTGTATCCGAGATCTCATTCTTTCGGTCACAACCCAAAGCTCGTGACCATAGATGAGGGTGGGAACGTAGATCGATCGGTAAATTGAGAGCTTCACCTTTTGACTCAGCTCTCTCTTCACCACGACAGACCTGTACAGCGCCCGCTTCACTGCAGACGCTGCACCTATCCGCCTATCGATCTCACGCTCCATTTTTCCCTCATTCGTGAACAAGACCCCAAGATACTTGAACTCCTCCACTTGGGGTAGGACCTCCTCCCTGACCCGGAGAGGGCACTCTACCCTTTTCTGGCTCAAGACCATGGCCTCGGATTTGGAGGAACTGATCTTCATCCCGGCCACATCGCATTCGGCTGCGAACCGCTCCAGCGAAAGCTGTAGATCACGATCTGATGAAGCCAATAAGACCACATCATCTGCAAAAAGCAGAGACGCAATCCTAAGGCCACCAAAACGGATCCCCTCAACACCTTGGCTGCGCCTAGAAATTCTGTCCATAAAAGTTATGAACAGAATCGGTGACAAAGGGCAACCTTGGCGGAGTCCAACTCTCACCGGGAACAAGCCCGACTTACTGCCGGCGATGCGGACCAGGCTCTGACACCGGTCATACAGGGACCTAACAGCCCGTATCAAAGGGCCCGGTACCCCATACTCCCAGAGTACCCCCCACAGGGCCCCCCGAGGGACGCGGTCGAACGCCTTCTCCAAGTCCACAAAGCACATGTAGACTGGTTGGGCAAACTCCCACGCACCCTCCAGGACCCTGCTGAGAGTGTAGAGCTGGTCCAGTGTTCCACGGCCAGGACGAAAACCGCACTGTTCCTCCTGAATCCGAGGTTCGACTATCCGACGGACCCTCCTCTCCAGAACCCCCGAATAGACCTTACCAGGGAGGCTTAAGAGCGTGATTCCCCTGTAGTTGGAACACACTCTTCGGTCCCCATTTTTGAATAGGGGGACCACCACCCCGGTCTGCCAATCCAGGGGAACTTCCCCCGATGTCCACGCAATATTGCAGAGTCGCATAAGCCAACACAACCCTACAACATCCAGAGCCTTAAGGAACTCTGGGCGAATCTCATCCACCCCTGGGGCCCTGCCACCGAGGAGCTTTTTAACCACCTCGGTGACCTCAGCACCAGAGATTGGAGGGCCCGACCCAGAGTCCTCAGGCTCTGCTTCCTCAGTGGAAGACGTGCCGGTGGGATTGAGGAGGTCTTCAAAGTATTCCGCCCACCGACCCACAACATCCCGAGTTGAGGTCAGCAGCACACCACTCCCACTATAAACAGTGTTGGTGGCGTACCGCTTTCCCCCCCTGAGACGCCGGATGGTGGACCAGAATCGTCTCGAAGCCGTGCGGAAGTCGTTCTCCATGGCCTCTCCGAACTCCTCCCATGCCCGAGTTTTTGCCTCAGCAACCACCCGAGCCGCATGTCGCTTGGACTGCCGGTACCCATCAGCTGCTTCCGGGGTCCCACAGGCCAAAAAGGCCCGATAGGACTCCTTCTTCAGCCTGACAGCATCCCTCACTGACGCTGTCCACCATCTGGTTCGAGGGTTGCCACCGCGACAGGCACCGACAACCTTGCGGCCGCAGCTCTGGTAAGCCGCCTCGACAATAGAGGCACGAAACATGGTCCACTCAGACTCAATGTCCCCCACCTCCCTCGGAATATGTTCAAAGTTCTCCCGGAGGTGGGAGTTGAAACTCCATCTCACAGAAGACTCTGCCAGATGTTCCCAGCAAACCCTCACAATACGTTTGGGTCTGCCAGGTCTGACCGGCATCCTCCCCCACCATCGGAGCCAACTCACCACCAGGTAGTGATCAGTTGACAGCTCCGCCCCTCTCTTCACCCGAGTGTCCAAGACATGTGGCCGCAGATCAGATGAGACGATGACAAAGTCGATCATCGAACTGCGGCCTAGGGCGTCCTGGTGCCAAGAGCACATGTGGACACCCTTATGCTTGAACAAGGTGTTCGCTATTGACAATCCATGACGAGCACAGAAGTACAACAACAGAACACCACTCTGGTTCAGATCAGGGGGGGGCCGTAGGGTAGTAGGGTCACCCATGACAGACAGGTCCTAGGTGAGGGACCAGACAAAGTGCAGCCCAAAGACCCCAATGATGAGAAACACAAATGGACCTAGTGTTCCCTTGCCCAGACGTGGGTCACCGGGGCCCCACTCTGGAGCCAGGCCTGGAGGTGGGGCACGCGTGCGAGCGCCTGGTGGCTGGGCTTTTACCCATGGAGCTCGGCCGGGCACAGCCCGAAGAGGAGACGTGGGTCCCCCTTCCCATGGGCTCACCAACTGTGGGAGGGGCCAAAGGGGTCGGGTGCAATGTGGGATGGGTGGTGGCCGAGGGCGGGGACCCTGGCGGTCTGATCCTCGGCTACAGAAGCTGGCTATTGGGACGTGGAATATCACCTCACTGGTGGGGAAGGAGCCTGAGCTGGTGTGTGAGGCTGAGAGGTTCCGGCTAGAAATAGTCGGACTCACCTCTACGCATGGCTCGGGCTCTGGAACCAGTTTCCTTGAGAGGGGCTGGACACTCTTCCACTCTGGAGTTGCCCCTGGTGAGAGGCGCCGAGCAGGCGTGGGCGTACTTATTGCCCCCCAACTTGGTGCCTGTGTATTGGGGTTCACCCCGGTGAATGAGAGGGTGGCCTCCTCCCTCCGCCTATGTGTGGGGGGACGGGTTCTGACTGTCATTTGTGCTTATGCACCAAACGGTAGTTCAGATTATCCACCCTTTCTGGAGTCCGTGAAGGGGGTTCTGGAAAGTGCACCTTCTGGGGACTCCCTTGTTCTGCTGGGGGACTTCAATGCTCATGTGGGCAATGACAGTGAGACCTGGAGGGGTGTGGTTGGGAGGAACGGCCCCCCTGATCAAGCTTTTATTTAATATAGATAATTATGGCTTACATCCATCCATCCATTATTTTGACCCGTTTCTTCCTTTTTGGGTCACGGGGTCACTGGTGCCCATATTTAGCAGACACCCAGGGACACCCTGGATAGGCTGCAAGTCCATCACAGGGACAGAGACAAACAACCATTAACTCTCTCACTCACACCTAGGGACAATTTAGTGTTACCAGTCAGCCTAACATGCATGTTTTTGGTCTGTGGGAGGAAACCAGAGTACATGGAGAAAACCCACGCATGCACAGAGAGAACATGCAAACTCCACCCAGAGAGGCCCCAGCCGGGATTCGATCTGGCAACCTTCTTGCTGAGAGGTAGCAGCTCTACCAACTGAGCAATGAGAAATTATTTTAGTCATAAGGTTATGTCTAACTGACATGACGCCATCTGTCAAACAATCCAGTAGACTCGTCAGCAACTGACCAATCGGCGATCGCAATTTGTCATGAAGTGAAACACCCCTTACCTCTTTTACCTCCAACAATGCCATCGGGATTTTGCATTACGAACGCTTTGCAGTCATAGGGATTTTGTGATAAATCATCTTTAAAAATTGTGAAATGTTGTCACTGCAGTGTCACATGCAATTCAGACATGTTACCCTGAGCGTTTAGAAGGTGGGCAGTTAATTCCATTTCCAAATCCTCAACGGAGTCTGGAAAAATGTAAAAGATGGATAAAGGTCGGTGGGCAACCTCACCAGCAGCTGAATACAACACACACAAATGGGAACTGCCACATGTTCATCTGTATGACGGTAATTGCAAGTAAATCCTCCATTTTTGTCATCATTGTATGCTCAATGGTTAATTTAAAGGTTATTGCTAAAAGCTAGTTGTGCTTTGTTTTGTGTGCTTTGTGGGTAGATATATGTTGCAACTTCTGGTTGCATAACTTTAGTCTTTGTTTGCTATGATCAGTAAACACTAAACCAATTTTGCACAAAGCATTTTCTAGGTTGTGTAATGTAAAATTTACACTCTTGCATACTGAATTTCACTGTAGGGCAAAAATGCATCATAAAATGCCTCAGGTAACTCTGAGAGTTTCACTAACTCTGCCATTACAGCTGTCTTGTTTGTTTGTTGGTCGGTGGTTAGCTCTGGTACATTTCCACGTGGGCGGAGCGATCTTACCGTTCTTCTCATATCAATTGATATAGAGCGTTTCTCACATGTAATGCACCAGGACCTTTAGTTTTATTTTAAAGTGTGGTGCTTATCACCTCACAGCAGACTGAACAGGAAATATGGGAACTAAACAAAATATAATGATTTGTAGTTACTGGTAGTTTGTTTTAGTGTTCCGTTTTAAATGAATTATTCTTTAATTTTCTTTTTTTGTTTGGTTTTGTACATTTTATCCTTAATTATTCTGGTAGTGTATTACCGTTCAATGTCTATTTATTTCTGCTTTTAGCACCAAACTCACTTGTCCCTTGTACATTCAGTAAACCTGGCGTCACTAACTACCCACCCCAGTGGTTTCATTCAAATGACTTGTTCATTTCCTTCTATGCTTTTGCTGGTTTTCTGTTTCCTTTCCATCCATCCATCCATCCATCCATCCATCCATCCATCCATCCATCCATCCATCCATCCATCCATCCATCCATCCATCCATCCATACATCCATCCATCCATCCATCCATCCATCCATCCATCCATCCATCCATCCATTAAATTTACCCACTTCTTCCTTTTCGGGTCACAGGGGTCACTGGTGCCCATTTCCAGCTATCACTATGTAAGAGGCAGGGGACACCCTGGACAGGTCTTCAGTCCATCACAGTGCCACAAAGACAAACAAGACAAACAACCATTCATTCTCTCACTCACACCTAGGAACAATTTAGAGTTACCAATTAGTCTAACATGCATGTTTTTGGTCCGTGAGAGGAAACCTGAGAGTTCTTGGAGCAAACCCACACATTCATGGAGAGAACATACAAACTCCACCCAGAAAGATCCCTGGCTGGGATTTGATCCGGCAAACTTCTCGCTGAGACGCGGCAGCTCTACCAACTGAGCCACCGTTTTCTTTACAACACCTGGCAAAAATTATGGAATCACTGCTCATGGAAGATGTTCTTTCTTTCAACTACAGGTATTTAATTTTGTACGAATAAATCCCATACATGCCATAAAAACACACTTTTTCCAAAATCCCAACCTTCTGCCATTAAAAAAACTATAATAACACAGGAAACATGATTATTGTTTGTGTCAGTCACAATTGCTTTTTTTAAATCAGAGGGAATAATTTGAAATCACTCAGATTTGAGGAACAAATAATGGAACCATGAGAAAAACTTTGCCTCATTAGTATTTTGTTGCACCACCTCTGGCTTTTATAACAGCTGGAAATCTCTGAGGCATGGACCCAATGTGTGACCCATTATTCTTCATCAGTCTGGTTCCTTATTGCTGTTGCCAGATTAGCAAATAGATTTTGTCAGTAATAATTTTTGTCAGGGGCTGTAATCCTGATATTCAACATTTTTGCAACGATTTGAAACTTACCTTCTTTATGACTACATTTGGCTCCTTACAAAAATCATGAGGTATTTTTTTTAATCTTGCTAAATCCTTCCAGCTCCTTTAACTTAAATTTATTGAAATGTCTGTTGAAGACATTATAAAACAGATACATAATTAAAACATCCCAAACAGAAGATGAAAACAAGACAATCTCAATAAAAATGTGAGCTGTTCTTCGGTGGTTTCTACAGTTAATTGTTAAAATGTACCATCATGCAACCTGCATCCTGTTCTGCCTCCGTAAATTCCTTTGGTTCAGGTAAATCCATCCGTTATCTTTTACCTGCTTCTTCCTTTTTGGAGCACAGGAGTCACTGGTGCCCATATTCAGCCATCACTGTGGGAGGGACGGGGGACAGGTTGCAAGTCTAACTTAAATTATAGCTATTGTCTGATTGTCTACGTATCTGTGAGTTTTTACTCTGATACTCTTTTTTATAATTTGCTGTTTTTACTTTTTGGGGTTGAAATCCTATTAGAAAGCTAAAGCAAGAGGAAAAAGCTTAAGAATCACCAAAAATAAGCATCATTTAACCGTACTGAAGCTGAGATGTAAACACTGATTTCCATCTAGAAGAAGTAACCAGCAGTAACCATGGCACAGTCAAAAACCATTAAGTGTAATACACCCAATTTGGAAATGTACATTTGCAGTTTTATTTCTAACAGTAAAGGTGCCATTCTGATGTATTTAAGCTGGGTTCAGTGTGTTGTATCACCCCATGCAGCTACCTGCAAAATGTGCTGTCAGTGTCTCATTACGTGACGGAAGCTTTCGGTGCCTTCAGGCAAGAAGACTCAATCTCTCCACCTCTTTTCCTCTGTGAGTCTCCAACTCAGAGGCATCTGCCTCATTAACCACCATCAGCATTTTGTTTGCTGTGTGTTATTTGGATGTACTAGAAAGGAGGCAAGGGTCTGTAAATGTGTGTGTGTGTGCATTCACTTGTGTGTAAGCAGACAACACTCATTAGGCTAAAAAAAAACAACATTGACATTGTTGCCAGAAACCAGATCATATCTTTTCTCACTTTATAAATCAAAGGATTCCTCCAATCAACTCCCTGGAGTGTGTGTGTTGTGTGTTTGTGTATACAGTGTGCATGTGTCTGCGTGTGGGAGACAGATGTTTGCTGATTCGACAGGTTTGCACTGCAAACTCAGCCTAATTTAGCTGACAAAAACTGTGAAGCCACACAGACGCTCGTGATGACAGCCCACTCCAAGTTTCCCTGCCTTTTAATTCAGACTCTCTTCATTTTTTTTCCTTCCCTCCTGCTCTTCGTCCCATCTTTCTTTCCGTTGCCTCTGTTCTCCCCTTCACAAACACTCATCCCCATGTGCCATTCCACCAGCAGCGTTTCAGCGGGGTGTTCTTCCATGATTTGTTTTCCTCGTTAAAGAAACCTCTCAGTCTCAGCTCTCACAGAGGACACTGTCTTGTGCCACAATTAAAAGCGCAAATCAATTTAAATGTTTTGGGCATTTTACATTGCGCGCTTTACACACGACGTGGCGCAGAACGTTGGTTTGAATACAGAAGAAAAGAACACCCATCGATGAGTTTGGCATTTATTGCAACGCAATATGGCACTCATTACAATCCCTCCTCAGAGTTTCTATTTTACAATGTACAAACTTGATAAAAAAGACCATAAATAAACAAAAAGCTTCAGGTAGCTAATTTTCCGCATCAAACAAGAGACGTATGTACAGACACAGATGGGTGACGTTCTAGATCTAAACATCTAAGTCAACAGAAACAATAATCCATACAATCTGAAATAAAAACAGAATAGTAAAAATACAATCAGATCATACTGTTTGTTAACATAACCCTCCTTTATGATAGCAGTAGGAGACTAAAATGATACATTCTGTCCGGGTCCTCCTACTATCTCTTTACATTTGCATATTAAGATTACCTAAAGATAGCTTCACACTGAATGCACTCATGCACACACACACCCTTACAAGCACTCTCTTACGCACATTAACATCAGGGAAAAAACAAACAAATTTAATTCAAGTGAAGCGCAACCTAAAATAAGTTGGAAGCCATTCTGCTTATGCACATGTCAGCCTTCACCAAACAGATAAGAAAAAAGAGGAAAAAACTGCTGGAGAAGGAGAACAAGGCTTCAGTTTTAGCTCCTGGAAAGTGTTTCTGTGGCCATGTCCCCATCATGGTTTATAGAAAACTCCACAGGACGCAAGTCCAGAAAAGGTCTGCTTTTATTTTCTCCTCTCTTCTTCTGTATTTGTGTCCTCCTTCAAAACTCGCTGAATTTCCACTGGTAAACGATTCTTCTAAAGTGCACAGATGAGGTAAATGAAAATCTTCTAAAAAAAATAAAAAATAAGAACAGGTTTGTACCTGTACGCCATCTCAGACAGGAACCATAGAGTGTTGCATGTGTTGCATCTGAGACAACATTTCTTGCTGCACACTAGCAAATAGTAAGTCCTGATGTGATGGGACAATTATTCCAAGTCTGTCCATCTCCCTGTGGGTGCACAAACACATGTGATCAGACACAGTTTGGGAACATCAGGATTTTTTTTTACATTTTCATCCAGTTTCAGGAAACTTACAAACTTTTATCCAAGTGTCTAGTATTCATCAAAATGACCTGAGAACGTAGCAAGTTCATATATACTGTAGTAGCCCCTTGTTACTTCGCGGTTCGACTTTCGTGGACTCGCTCAAACGGGGTTTTTCACAGTAAGATTGAACACGAGAAAAAAATTTGTTCACGACACATGATTGTCAACTTTAATATTACTACGTGATTGATACAGTATGGGATAATGTACAGTAAAAAGTTAACAAAAGAATAAAATACTTTAGACAGGCACTGACATTTTGTAGTTTTCGCGCAATAAGCCTATACTGTATCCCAGCTCTTAATGACTACATTTCCCAGAAGGCAACAGGGCCCCTCCTAGAAGCCCTGTTGCCTTCTGCTGAAATAGAGTACAGGAGGGAAAGTTTTGATTTGATCAGAAAAAAGTTTGATGCTTATTATAGTGACTTTGGCACCCAGTGGATGCAGAGAGCTGCACGGAAGCACAGAACCAAAGCAGAACCGGACCTCCAGACCCATCGGTGAATCTTGAGAACAGGTAGCCAGCCCCCGAGCGGGACCTGCGCTGCTGAAGATCCGGCACTCTGGAGCCAACGGAGACTTTTTAAATCTCTTTCAAGATTTTTTTGTAAATTTTTCTTCATTGAATGTGTTAAACATTAATTTCCTTAATTATTGTAAATTTTACTTACCAGCACACCCCCTCCAAGCGGGGACACTCTGGTAAGTAAAATTTAGAAGCTACATATACAGTACTGTACGCATGTTGTTAACATGATGTAGGTTTGAGTTTAGAACATTGCAAGAATGTGGGAAGGGTTTTTAAAGCCTTAATATATATATATAAATAATAAAATAAATATAACATTGCTACTTCGCTGATTTTCACTTATTGTGGGGTCCAGAACGTAAGTCTCGCAATAAACGAGGGACTACTTTATTGTTCTGTATGTGTTTACAGTGGTTCATCAGGTACCTCGGAGGACAAGCATAAACCAGATTTTATTGACTGTGTAAACGTGACATGCACACAATGAATGTGCAATAATAAAAGTCCAACTAAAAATGGTGCCGAAACACTCAACATACAAAGAAAACTGTGAGTCAAACCACAAGGAAAAAAACAAAAGCAGTACGCCGATGTTCCCGATGAGGATTTGAATAGTGAATGTTTGTAGTTTTTAAGATGAGTGTTTTTCTGGACTGTAATTTAACAGGGATTGCAAGTAAACCTTAATGTCTTTGGTGCAAGATAATTAAGTGAGTAAGAGTTACACTGTGAAGAAGAATGCAATAAGTTTATTTTTATTTATTTGCTTGTGCAAGGCAGCGCAGAGTGACAGATCCTAGCAAGTGGATAGTGCAATTTTATCCACCACCAGGTGTAATGGTGGAGTCTGGGGTGGCCACTTGTGGCCTTGGCCATCATAGATTAATATTCTGCCACCCCAATCATTTGAGGAAACTATATTTTTAAGCAATATAAAAACTAGAACGCATAATTTCCTTAAATGAGCGGGGTGGCCAGTTTACATTTATGGTGGTGGCCATCTTGGATTTTAGCTTGACAAACCAATTTTTGATAGTGACATTTTTTACACATTGCAGCCACTCACCAAAACGGAAGTTGAATGTTGCTTTTTTCCCCAAGTTATCTCACTCATAACATGCACAGATGGACGGTTCCCCCCCTTCAGTCCACACAGGGGGGCAACAAAGGACATTTGTTTTGTATGAAAATGCTTTTTACTGTAATCCACATTTAGACAATAAAAATCTAATTTAATCTCTTCCTTTCATCTTTAAATAGACAGTTGACAAACCAGTTCACAGGCAGATGGGAAGGCCCCATAGCTGTACACACAGATCCAGACAAGCATGTTGAGTCTTTAAGAGGAGAGTAAAAGTGTTGCCAAATAACAGTAAAGTTGAAAAGGATATATGAAAAAAATAATACTGTGTGCTACTTATGCTTAACTTTAGCCAAAAAAAAAAAACCGTTTAATGTGAAATTTAATGGTAATATATAGTTAGTTTGCATCATCATGTGTTGATCAGGTTCTTTATTTGAATAAATGTGACTTGACCATATTTTGAAATTATTGTTCTAGTTAAGTAAAGTTTATTTAAACTTTTCACACCTATAAAACACAAAGTTCTTCAATAAAATACCACACCCCACCAAACAAATAAATAAATAAAACAGTAAAAAAAAAAAAAAAAAATAATAAAGCATTAAAAACATTATTAATTTAGGGCACAAAACCTAAATAAGTTTTCTTAAATAATTTTTTCCTCTTTTGTACCCTTTAATGTTTTATGTATGGATGACAAGAGGCTGCAAATTTAAAGGTAAAACGCTAAATTAAACACAATTTGCACAGCAGTATTTTTTTAAAATTTTTTACAATCAATCAAGATTTAACAATTTATAAGACAGTCTGCACCATCTTGGTATCGTAAATGAAGTGAGTATCTCTACACAAAAAGCTGCACTTACTGGTGTGTGAGCGTTAGCAGGCTGTCCAGACTGGTGTATCCTGCAGCTGCGAGGACGTCTCTGTACATCTCCAACCCAATGGACTGTAGCCAGTCACACACTGACCACTGCTGCACACACACCTCCGGTACAACTGAGACACACACCTCCGAACCCACCCTGGACTCCAACATTGTTCCTGCAGGTCTGCAACAGCAGGCAGTAGGATGACACCATAATTAAAGGGTGAAACATCACTATATAAACGGTAGTTGTGTGTAATTGTGTTTTATGATTTTCTACAGTGAGGTCTACGGATGTTTCTCACATGTGCTGTATGTACCTGTCCCCTCCTGTGCGGCGCAGCGTTCCAGGGTTACGGATGAGTTTATCCAACATGTTGAGTATCTGGCTGAAGGTGGGTCTCTCTGCTCGCTCCCTCTCCCAACAGTCCAGCATGAGCTGGTGCAGCACCACAGGACAGTCCATGGGAGCGGGCAGTCTGTAACCTTCTTCTATTGCTTTAATCACCTAAACGATGACAAATGAAGAAGTTACTTGTTTAACTGTTTCAATCAATCAATCAATCAATCAATTTTATTTATAAAGCACCCTTCATACTAAAAGCAGCTCAAAGTGCTGTACAGAATTATAAACAATAAACCCACAAAATAAATGCAAACAGCACACACAAAATAAAATTGTATGGAAAATGTATAGACTGAACAGAAATGAACCAGTTCAGGAAATACAGTTAAAAAGATGGGTCTTGAGCCTGCTCTTAAAAACAACAACATTTTCTGCGGCCCTCAGGTTCTCCGGCAGACTATTCCACAGACGGGGGCCATAGTACTGGAAAGAAGCCTCACCGTAAGTGTGAGTTCTGACTATTGGAACTTTTAGTAGTCCAGTGCCAGAGGACCTTAGTGTCCGCGGGGGTTCATAGGGTAATAGCAGCTCTGTTTGAATCCAATAACTTGATCTCCAAACATTTTATAACATGATTTAAAAAGTGCATTAGTGCAGAAACTGGATTATTTGTTAGTGCATTTGTCAGCAGGCCTCGAACGCTGGTTCCTTACGTTTACCTTTAACTTGACAGTACATTTGTGTATGGGAATAGCATAAACTTCCAAGTATGAATTTTGACCGTCTTGACTTATTTAAATGAGCTACTCTTTACCCTCTTGACACCCTGGCTTTTTACTGTCACTCTGCTGCCAGGGTTCTGGGTGCTATTTTTTAATAGTGCCTTTAAATTGCACAAACAGATTAATGCAGTTATGAAATCAAGTTTTTTTTTCTTCCAGTTAAGACTCATCACCAAGGTGAAGTCATTTCTCTTTACCAAAGACCTTGAGAAGGTGATTCATGCTTTTATTGCCTCTCGGTTGGACTCTTTAAATGCTTTGCATGCAAAATAAATCATCTCTACGTTGCTTACGAACTGCCCAGAATGCAGCAGCACCTTTAACAGGTACTGAAAAACATGAACACATAACCTCTTCTGGCTCTGTTCCCGGAGTGATTTTAAGATCTTACTGCTTCCTTTAAAGTTTTAAGAGGTTTGGCCCCATCATACTTATGTCATCTCCTTAACATCTCCAGTAAGAGCACTTTGATCAACCAACAACTCTTAGATGTTCCGAAATACGCACTAAGTGATGCAGTTGCTGCTCCAGATATGTAGAATAATTTTAAATGTGAGCTTAAGACACGTAGATCTTCTGTTTTAGGCAATCCAATCAGAGCTGGTTTATGGCGTGTTTTTGTAATGTATTGTAGTTTTATTTGTTCTTTTAGTATTGCTTTTCTTTGATCATTTTTATAGTTGTTACACATTTCTGTTTGGCTGAATAGTATAGTTTCATCAACCTTTGTACTATAGAAATTAACTGAAAATCACATTACTTTAATTTCTTTGCTGTGCACTATGAACGTAAAAAACCCCAGCTCTTTAGTTGCAAAAACGTTTAACTAAAAATGAAGCATTATACTGGAATAAATAGAACATGTTGTATACTTCACATATACATTAAATTACTGTATTCTGGGTATTTTTTAGAAAGTATATTTGCTGAAAAATACAAAAATATCACTTTTTAAAAAAAAATCAACGTCAGTTGACCCTTAATCACACAAGTACACACATAAAAAAACTGTTTTTTGATGCGTCTCAGTGAAATGTGTGCCTGGGTTTCACTAAGCAAAAGCCACTTTCACACAGGCATCACGCTACAATACCCCAAGGAGGACCCCAAGGAGGATCATTATGTTGCTGCTCCTTGTTAACAATGAAGGAAACAAACACAGCTCAATGGCTTCCCAGTGTGTGATTTTAGAGCGCATGCTAATGTTCTGAAATCTGAGGCTGATGAGGCGTGCCACGTTGACACACCTCGACTACCTCTCCCACAGTCAGACTGAAGAAGCTGCATAAGCTAGAGTACAACTAATAAACTGAATTAAAAGAGCAGGACTGCTCCTAAAACAGACAAAAAATGATGGAATTGAAATGGCTCACCAGGAGAACGTATCAGCTGGGTGGAATCACTAATGCTGACCATTTTCATCCACCATGGCATCTTTTGACCATCTCCAAACTGTTTATAAAGTTACATTTGTTCTTTAAAAGGAAAACTTCTCAGATTTCAGTAAAGAGACTTAAACACCACTAGATTAGTTAAAATATTGTCCAGAATCACCATATTTCCTTTTATTCCCTCCACAAAATATTAGATTAATGCAAACGTTCTTGGTTCATTGCCTTATCGAGAAGCAAAGTTAGTTTTATAAAACTTCAGCATTTAAGGTTACAGACCAGCATGCACTACCCCCTTGAATATACAAAACAATCCTGTACATTTGTTTAATTTATGCCATTATTTAAATTAATGCTGATGAGCAAGGCAGAGTACATTTTTATTTTCATGGATAAAATTGTCACGTTTTGTGCCCCTTCCTGCCACAGACTGTTTTCATGCCATGTTTATTTCCAAGTTCAACTCTGATCATGTCACCTTGCACCACGCCCACTCTGCCCTGTCAGAATAATCAGCTCTCATTATATTCACTTGCTCTTCACCCTTCTTACCCTGTCAACTCACATTCAGTGCCAGATTATCGAAAACTCTCAGCCAGTAGATGTCCAGTGTACTTTCCATAGCCTTGTATCCTTGCCTCGTTTTGACCCCTTGTCTGTTTCACAAATTCTTCACATTTCCTGCCACTCTTTAGATTTTGATTCTGCATTCTGACCACGGTACAGACTCTGCCTTCCTCCTCTACGACTACGCTTCACGGATCACGTCTTGGCTCTGGTTTATGCTCTCTGCCCTCCTGTGTATGACCCCTGCTTCGACAACTGGACTTCTTTTGGATTCAACCCTCACAGACCACGTACAGCACCTGTGTGCATTGCTGTTGCTGCTCACTCACCACAAGTGACGTCATCCTCATCAGCCTGACAACAGTGTGTCTCGCTCTGCAGACTGAGAAGGTTAGTGACAGCCACAGAGACTCACAGAACCTCCTCAGCCCAGACCTGTTCACTAACCTCTGTCTTAACAGATAGGATTCCTCCTTGGACCTGGACCTCCACCAGCAGCTGTTTTCTAATAAAATGTTTAAATCATTCCTGGTGTTTGGTGTTCTGTGCTGATCCAAAACCCAGGTCTTGTCAAAAATATTACAAAATTTTATTTAGAAGGAGTCCAGAGAAAGAACAATTTAAGGTGTATGAAGTTTGGGTAGAATCGTCATGTCTTTTTATACCAATGTGAACCAAAGTCAAATGTACAAGCATTATTTTGTCTGTAAGTTGAGAGAGAAGTGACTCACATCTTGGTTGTTCATGTCCCAATAAGGTCTTTCTCCATATGAAACCACCTCCCACATGACGATACCGTAGCTCCACACGTCACTGGCTGTGGTAAACTTCCTGTAGGCTATGGCCTCTGGAGCCGTCCATCTGATGGGGATTTTCCCTCCAGGGGAAAGATAGGAGCTGGTGGCCTCCTGAAACAGCAGCAGAATAGGTTTGTTGGGTACCTGAACTGATTTTGACCTTGACTTGTGACTGACCAGTTCAAGATTCAAATAATATTTGATTATGTTTCTAATCAGAATGCACAAAAGCTAAGCAGCAAACAAACAAAAGAAAAATTCCAAGAAAGCAGAAAATTTGTAGTACAATCAACATATTTCAAACTTTACATTTGCATCTCAGAATTGCTGTATGATGACTAAGGTAAAAAAAAAAAAAAAGGGAGCATGCCGCCTACATTTTAAATGCAAAACAGGGAATCGAGACAAGAGTTGGGCCCCTAATTATTGTTGCATTACATGTGCAACTGATTTACTTCATTGGCTTAATGAGAATAAAAAGTCTCTGCCAGTCTCAGTGGTGCAGAAGGAACCCAACAATGACTGTAGCAATTGATATTATTACATGGTTCTTCCAATTAAAACATTACTTCAAAGAAAGAAGAGGTAGACTGTGGCTTTATATAGAGCTATTTATAGTTTTAAATGTATCAGTAATCAAAACCATCTGAGAGAACTGTTTGCATCTTTGCATTTATCATTCCTAATAATTACACACTCCCAAAAAATAATTTTTGCACTTTACAAAATTCCACCAAAAGCGTAAAAAGTGTAAAAGTGTTTTCAATTAGTCACACGTCTTTGGCATCACCGAAGTGCGTGTGAACTACGGTGTGAAAACGGAACAGGACAGCTTGTAAATATTTGCATGATAAAGAATAATGAATTCTTGTATTTACTAAAAAACAAAGATAAGTTTGTTCATGTTCAGATCAGCTGGACTTCATGTACGTTTTCAAAAGAGGTGTAGGTGGGGTAGTAAATTTCTAGGGAGGTCATTGCTCCCCTGGCCCTCTTTTAGGTCGTTTTCACACCTGATAGTCCGGTAGACTCGGTTCGATTGGGGACCAAAATTCATAACATTTCACATTTTCAGCTGATGCCGTTCACATGTACACTGCAAGTCAACTGAGCCAACCTGTCCCCCCCACCCTCTCGCCTGTGGTGGCACTGCACCAAGAACTACTGAAGAAAATAACCCAAAACCTCTGAAGAAGACCCTGAGTTCAACTTACTTCTGGAAAGAAAAAAATGGAGTGGCGTCAAATTTTAGTGGTTTTAGGATTTAAAGTTTGTCTGTGGCTCATGTGCCAAACAAACATTTTTCAACAATGGACTCAGCATGAGCAGAAGATGAGGCAGAAAATCATGGTGAATGTTGTTTTTCACACAAGGCGGCTGAGACGGCACCGTATGAGGTAAGAGAAATGTGTGTTTGTTTTGTTGTATTTACCCAGAATGCCCTGCGCTCTAGTCCATTTCCTGCTTTTGGAGCGGTCTCCGGTCCGCTTGCATTCACAATGCATTCAAACTGCTCCTTCCTTAGATAGAGAACTTTACTAATTGGCTTTTATGCATGTGAATGTTTCTGTTCAGTGCCCTGAGACAACTTTGTTGTGATTTGGCGCTATATAAATAAACTGAATTGAATTGAATTGAATTGAATTTAACCAAACCGAAACCTAGGTAATTAGGCGGACCAGAGCTCGCTTTTTTTGGTCCGCATCAGATTTCGATTGCACATTCACACATCCACCCCCCAAAAATGGACTTTCTAGGCAAATGGACTAGAGTTTGAATACAACAGACTAAACAGGGCTGGTGTGAATGCACCCTTAGTGGCACCCCAAATTTAAAGTTTTCTTACCCTTGTTGTGTAGGCAGCCTCAGGATCGTCCTCCAGAATTCGACTCAGGCCGAAGTCCGACACCTTACACACCAGGTTGCTGTTGACCAGGATGTTGCGAGCGGCCAGGTCTCTGTGGACGTAGTTCATGTCTGCGAGGTACTTCATACCTGAGGCGATGCCACGCAGCGTGCCCACCAGCTGGATGACTGTGAACTGGCCGTCGTTTTTCTAAATTGTGAACATTACGGCAAAAAAGGGCAGGTTAACAAGAGCACCTACACCTAATGCAAACATGAATAATTGCATTCGACCTATTAAAGGGCAAATAAATCAGCTTTCAAAATATGCCACTGAGAAGTAGAATTGGGTTTGTTTAACAAAAGAAAACTCAAGTTTACTTACTCGAAGGAACGCATCCAGCGAACCATTTTCCATGTATTCTGTGATGATCATCAATGGCTTGCCTAAAGAGGGGAAATGATGAAAATTAGGATAAACCACACCTAACACGTTATTTTAAAAGCAGAACACAGGCAGTGCTCACATCTGGTGATGACACCCTCCAGCCTGATGATGTTGGGGTGGTCGAACTGTCCCATGATGGAGGCCTCGGATAAGAAGTCCCTCCTCTGTTTGTCAGAGTATCCCGCCTTCAGACTCTTGATGGCCACATAGATCTCCCTCTTTCCCTGCACACGCAGCCGTCCGCTGCACACTTCCCCAAACTCTCCTACACAATCCCGCACAGTGAACGTCAGCGCCAAGCGAGCATGTGTGTGTGTGTGGGTATGTGCGTGTTTGAGTGCCAAAGCCGACCCTACCTATGCCAATAACCTTCTCGATGTGAATACTGCTCACATCAATCTCTTTGGCAAACTCATGGATGGCCTGATCCGGGTCTTCGTAGGTGAACGGGTCCACGTAGATTTTGACTCCTGCCAGGGAAGAGAAGGTGGGAGTGGGCAGGAAGTGAAGGAGGAGAAGGCGGGATGAAGAGGAGGGTGAGGAAAAACAAATTGTATAACTGCATATGTTATGTAAGTGTTTTGAAAAAGTGTGTGAAGGAGGATCTGTTAGGAAAGAAAGAGCATCTATCTGTCTGTGTGTGCGTGCAGTACCTGGGTTCAGATGCTTCTCCTCCTCTGAGTCCTGCTTTGTTTTACTGTACTTGCTCCTCCTAATGAGACAAAATAACAGACTTTTAACACGGAAACAAAGACGACAAGCAGGACTGTCGGGATCCCTGCCACATTCCCCCTTCACTTCTCACATGTTTGTTAACAGTGTAACTACTGAGGAAAAAAAAAGTGTCACAGAATTCAATTGATTTTTGTACTTTTTCTGAGGGATTTTCCTCAGCTGCGTTTTTTTGATGGTTTTGCTGCAACAGAAGGCAATGACAATGAGAACAGAGAGCGACGGGCTGCAGGGAAGCTCAGAACGACCAGATGAAAGCATTTCAGGCAGAGGGGGGAGCAGGGGGATGCCTCAGGTAGAGAGAGATAAAAGGTGTTTTTTATTAAACAAAGAAACTGTCAAAACCACCTTTGTGTCTGAACAGGTGCGGGTGTGTGTGTGGCTGTGGGCAGTTGCGCGTGCGTGTGAGTGCGCACGCCAGCGGAAGCTGACACACAAGCCGAAGACATTAATGATGAATCAGGGACAAAGGGATTACCACTGTCTCCTTTCTGTTCCCCTTTAAATAGCTGCAGGTAACACAGCCCCACAAAACTGGTACAAATATATGTGCTGAGTGTGCGTATAGGTCAAAGATAGTGGTTTAGATAAACCTTGCAAACATTTAAATCAGACAAATCACAAGTTGTGAATGTGTGTGTGTATACCTGCGGCTGATGATGAAGACGGCTGCAGATATGAGCAGTAAAATTCCAACGGCGCTGACAGACAGCAGCAAAAAGGCAGAGTTAACACCTTCTCCAATCAAGGGGAAAGGATCTGATGAGCAAAAGACGAGGAGATTACCATCCATAAGATAATGCTGTGTTGCATTTGCCTGGAAAACAAAACTTCACTCCAGGAAGGATGTTGTGGTGAATTTATCTGGCGTCTATTTCCAGTCATTGTTGTGCATGGTGACAAGGATAACTACAGTTAGCTTTATTTAATGAAATGCCAATTAACAGAAGTGTTGGTGCAATCCATTTGCACTGAGAAGTGAACATTTTACAGTTCCAAATAAAAAAATAATAACTGAGACACTCCTTGACTTAGGCAGTTGCAAGTTTTTCAACAGGCAGCCACAATCTCAAACTCCAACATAGCTGTCTTGCACAAATAAAGAGTTAGCATTGCACATATTGTTCCATACTACCTCTATTAGCAAACATGCTGCTATGGTGTGAGAAAATAAAATGTTATCTGCTCAGATTGTTAGTCTGGTCAACTGACCTTTAGCAAATCCCACTAATTTTACATTGTTTGTAAAAAAAAAAAAAAAAAAAGTCTATCTTGTAAATGAGTCCCCGAGGCTCAATGGGATTAACCTGTATAAATAAAGGTTGAATGAATGAATGAATCTTACCACTGAAACACATTCTCAAATACAAGTTCCAAGTTATGAGTTGAATAAAATGCTGCGTGTGACTAAAAAAGGTGCATTAATGCAGACTGCCACTTTAATTCAGCCATGTTGGATCTTGAAGTTGTGGTTGGCAAGAAAACTTCAACTTTCCAAGTCAGAATTCAAACTTTGAAGAAGAGGTCTAGTTTATGTCTTTTACTTGCAAAGTTAAACAATTCTCACTTCAGAGGATGAATGAAATACATAAAAACCTCCAACTTTACAAGCTGGAATACCAACTTCATGCACTGTTCAACTAGATGTTTCTGAATAGGTTTATTATTTATGAGTAAAAATGAAACAAATCTTAAAGAGATAGTCTGGTCAACTTTGAAGTGATGTTTTGCCAAATAATTATCACAAGTCAGACTGTGACATCAGTCATAGAGCACAAAGCCATTAGCAAAAGTCCATGTCCAGGCTAACAGTTAGCCAAAGGAGGGCCTGTTTCTTTTTCAGTCCTTTAAAACAGGTCTTTCTTAAAGTTGACAAACAGCTGCGTAAGAAAGCTACATTAACTAATATTACACATCTGCGTTTTTACGTAGCAGCCTTTGTTTGGTTTGTCACAGTGGTGTAGTCTACATTTTTGTACTGGGTATTCTGTGCTTAGAAACTGAAGTACACTTGCTAGTACAATGCAATCATCAATTTATTTTGATTTTTAAGCATATTGAACATTTCAAAATTTCTCTGATGCTTATATTTGAGTATATGTACAACAAACTTTGTACAACAGTTGGTTTTGTATTAAAAACATGTTATAGAATTTATAAAACAGTATCAAAGCAAAAATGTTCAAGTACTAAGTAGTACAGAAGTATTACCTGTGCAAAAAAACAGGTTGAACCAACTCAATGTGTCTATAAAATGTTCCAGATGTGTTGACAATTACACTTTTTAAGTGGGTATACTGTAATTTCCAAGCTTTTCTAATGGGTATACGCCGTATAACCGCATATCACATAGATTACACCACTGGTTTGTTACTGTTAGCCATCAGCCAGCCTGGATGAAGCCTTTTGCCTCTTTCTCCATGACTGATAACTTTTGATAACGATTTGACAGAACATCACTTCAAAGTTGACTGAACTATTTCTTTAAGTGCTTTTACACGTGATCATTACAGTCCAGCTACCTGAGTTGGTGGAGAATTCAAACGGAGCACTGTACTCTCCGTACCCGGCAGCTGTGCGAGCACGCACATGAAACACGTAAACGGTGAGGGGGTTCAGACCCGTAACGTCAACACTCCGTAAAAAGGTTCTCATAATTCGGTAGGACCTCTCCTTCTGGTCCTGATTGAATGGAACAAAAAACAAACAAACAACTGTTAGCACCTGAAAGAAAGGCCACCTATCAAAAGAAACTAACAAACAAGCTAAAAACATATCAGCATCATAACATATTGATATCCACTCAGCTACCTGAGCTGCATTAACCTGCCAGCAGCTCACCTTTTCATAGAACTTGACCTCATATTCCAGGATGACCCCATTTGGTCGATCAGGCTGTCGCCAAGACAACGACAAACTGTGTCTAGTCACATCTGTGACTTGAATGGACGACACCGGGGAAGGAGCTGAGGAGTAGAAATGAAACAGTAACAATTTATGTGGGACGTAAAGGTCACGGATGTTTTTCACTTACTAATGTCAAATGTTATACTGTAGAAACACATGTGTGTGTTAGAGTGTGTGTGTTTTGTCTGAACAAAGTGGAGCCTGCAGGAGCACAGAGCCTGCACACCTGATAAACTTCAAGGCCCTAAGCTGGAAAGCAGCGTTGTCTTGACCTGGCCTTTTCTGATAAGCATATAAGTTCATGCTCCTTTATACTGTCCAAGAGCAGACCTTGAAGACGGAGCGGCATGTAACACCTTGTATGCTTGTCTTTTTAATTGCCTCTCCTCTTGCAAGATTAAACCTGGGTTCACAAGATCTTCTAGTTTTCCTTGCGTGACTTATTTATTTAATGAGTTGATGATAGAATAATTATCCAACAACTCTATACATTGGCCTGCTGTATTAGTCATAACGCTGTTAGTAAAATGAACGTTTTCCAGTCCAGAATAAAGTTTAAAGTGTTCATATTGTGCCTAGTTGTTCCCTTTGACCCAGTGCACCTGAGGAATGACCTACATCCTGTTCCCTCCTAATCCGTAGAGACAAGGCTCATTCTCTTTTTCTCCTCTTACATCTCTTCATTTTGTCTCAAATTCCCAGGATTTGTCCTCATTTGTGACTGCTTTTATGACATCGGACCATATGGTAGCACAGGCTGGACCTGACACAACCCAGGCAGGCTCTCATGGTGTACAGCAACTTATTTCCCCTGGGCACCATGAGCTAAGCAGGTGTGCTGGTACCTAAATGCCACCCTTAAGACTAAAAGCAATGACACTTGAGATGTAACAGCATGTGAAAACAGATGTCAAAAAAAGTACACACTAAAAACCAACAGGGTCTATGTGTGAGGAACGCCACACGTCAGCTGACTCCTTCACAAGTAAAATGAAACACTTCATAAAAAGTGAGTAATATTTTTAAATACTTTGGTGGTTAGGCTCAGAGAACAAGAAGAACTCCAAAGTTAGGAGCGCTGTCAAATCTCAACATTATGAGTTTCTATTATTCTGCATCTGACTGTTATGATTTTTTATTTTTTTTTAATTATCCTTTATATTGGTCCCGTCTACCATCTCAGTCTAATTGTATTGAAGTCAATGATTTACAGTTTTCAGAATACTTTGGCATCCTCTTGAGAGCAGCCCTATAATTAATTCAGCTGCTGTTAAGTGTAGGAGGACAGAGTAATAACTATGGCAACTACAACAGTGATAGTACGAGCTAAGTTATCAATGAGGAAAGGGCAAGAAGAGAGCAAATAAAAATCAAATGTACAGCGGGTATCACTGCAGAGGGAGTTTTTTCCTTCCCTACTGTCAGACCCTACGTTTTAGGCCAGTGGGCTTTGAATTAATTGTTTTTATCCATTTGTTTTCTGAGCCAGATTATTTTTAAATGATTTAGCGCTGTTGTAGAACTGGTGCCGCATACATGAAATGAAATAAATTAATCAACTGAACAGGTTAAACTTTTCCCGAACATTTTATTCTTCTTATCAAATCCATTTGATGATGATAGCTCAGATCCTTGCAGATGGGATTCTGTCGAATGCTTGTAAACAATTAATATCTTACCTGATGTGGATCGCTTCAAGAATCAAGAGTTTAATTCTGACTGGACAGAAAAGCTTATGGCTAGTCCAAGCAAAGAGACTGGAATGGACAACAACTCCTTAAATAATTATATATACAGCCATCGGTTTTAAAATACACTGGTATTTGTAAACAGTTCTTTGGTTTTTTACAAATACCAGTAGCAGCAACAGCAGCTAGCAGTAGCCCTTCTGGTAAAACTATGAGAGATATATACCAAAATAATTGTGTAATGCAAAAGTAAAAGTGGTGTAAAGGTTTATAAAATAAGATTTGTATAAATTGCTATTTATTACTTTTAAATTGCAATTGTTTTAAAATGATAAAAATCCACTGTAATCTCAGCCCCGCCCTTGAACTAGCCGTTAGCTCGTCAATCCAGTCAATTTTAAATTCTGTTTCTCCAAACTGACTTCATTTAAAGAGATATATGCAACAGGTAAGATTTTTTTTTTTTTATTCACAACAACATATTCAAAACCTTAGTCCAGAAGATTTTAACTAATTCCTTTGATTTTTTGTTTTTTGAAGAATAAAATTCCACTATAAACAAATGGTCTGTGTTAAAACAAACTCCAGTTAGTTTCGTCTTGGCAGATAATTATATCCATCATGCACACAGCCATCCAGAGCATGTGCATTTCATGGCACAACAGCTTTGTCCATTACTCGCGGGACCTTGGCCCTTTTGCAGCAGTATATAATCGGCTGACCCACTTTCAGGGCCCGTCCATAACCAGATGTGGTTTTGCTGCTCAATTTAACAATGTTACATATTTTTCACACATGACACTTCTCCTCACCTGCTTGGTTGGTGGTGACGCTAACAGACACACTCAGTGATGCCCCTGCGCCGCTGGCCTGAGAAACCCCGTTGAGTGCGTGGACAATAAAGGTGTAGTGCGTGTGGGCTCTGAGCTTGCTCACCACCACCCTGGTGGTGTGCAGGCCGATCTGGCCCGGAGAGAAGAGCACATCTGAGCTGCAGGGCAGGCAAAGCTGAGAGTTAGAGATGGAGTCAGAACCAGGCCAGGGGTAATCTCCAGTCCTGCTCTGGAGAACCCCTCTGCCTAATTGGACTTCAGGTCCCACAATCCCCTGGTCTGATTGCATTCCTATTCCACTGTGCTGAATCTCAGGCTGGGAAACAGAACGATTCCTCTGTAAAGTTCGACCGTCAGTCTGAGCGTGACTCCCGAGTTGACAGATGAGACACTCCAGACTGTAACTGGTGTCACTTCGTCCTCCCAGTCGACGAGGGGGGGCCCACTCCAAGACAACCGATGTCTCGTTCACAACAGAGATGAGTTGCTGCGGCGCTGATGGTGGCTCTGAGGATAAAGGGGGTAAATGTAAGCATAAACTAAACATATCACATATTTTTTTTTTTTTTTTTTTTTTTTTTTTTTTTTTTTTTTTTT
>NC_056506.1:35834601-35846563 GCF_014905685.2 Nematolebias whitei
ATGTGTGTGTGTGCGCATAGCATAAAGAAAGTGAAGGAACAACAACATGGAGAGATATATGTGTGTGTGTGTGTGTGTGTGGGGGGGGGGGGGGTCAGGGTGTTCTTCCTTTGGCATGTTAACATCTGGCACAAAACTGGAAACCATGTGGTTATGACATGCGTTTGATGGTTTGGTTGTTTTTTTCTGTGGTATTAAATTTTCTCGTGTGAGAAAGATTGTGTGTAAGTGTGTGTTTCACTTTTTTCTCAGGCGAGAGGAAACCATGTGCTGTACATCGGCATAATTGAGTTTAACACACACAAACCATCATCTCCAAATCTACGGCACAGACATGTATTCTTCCCTCAATGTCTTCAGTTATCACTGCCAGACAGGATGTAGATGGGAGCTTAGTCATAAGTAATGGGATCATGAAACAGGGGTGGCATTCAGACACGTTTGTGTCGCCTCCTGTTCGGACGAGATAGAGAGTTTGCAAAACAATGATCGCGCTCTTTCCTTTTATTGGTGAAAATTGCGCACACTCATTGTCAGTGTTTTTCCTTCTGCGTTAATTGTTTGTGTGTCTGGGTCTTTGCTCTTACGGGTGCAGGCCATGGAGGGAGGGTCAGCGTCGGCACGGAAGAATCCCATGTGGCACTCGCACACGTTGGCCCCGTCCCTGAGTGAGTGGCTGTGAGGAGGGCACTTGGAGCACTCATCATCTGAAGACTTGGCCTTATAGAAACCAGCAGAGCAGGCTGCAGAGACATGGAAATGAAGAACATGCATGACTCTCAAATAAATTAAAAAACAGTAATCCAAAGTTTAGAAAAAATAAACCAAAAAAGACATTTATAATTGTGTATTTTTCCATATATTTCCCACATAAATAGTAATTTAAAGAGGCAGCAGGGATATACTGTATTTTTATAAACAGTGATAATGTTGTGGAGTAATATGTAGCTCACATTTTCTGTCTTGCTTGTTTGGTGTGCAGGAACAAGCGTGAAGAATATGTCTTTCCAGAAGTGAATTATTGTATTTGCTTTATTGATTTATAAATACTTGGTCACACAAATTACACAATGCAAGTCTTTTGTAATAGTTTCTATTCAGAAGAATTCATCCGTCCAGCCTGTATTTTTACACTCTTCTTCCTTTTCAGGTTGCGAGGGTCACTGGTGCTCATATTTAGCAGTCACTGTGCAAGAGGCAGGGTACACACAGGTCCATCAAAGTCCATCAAAGAGACACAGAGACAAACGAGACAAACAACCATTCACTCTCTCACTCAAACCTAGGGACAATTTAGAGTTATCAATCAGCCTAACATGCATGTTTTTGGTCTTTGGGAGGAAACCGGAGCACCTGGAGAAAACTCGCGCATGCACGGACAAAACATGAAAACTCCACACAGAAAGGCCTCTGGACCGGGATTTGAACCGGCAACCTCGCTGAGAGGCAACAGTTCTACTAATTGAGCCACCGTGCCGCCCATTCAGAAGAACTGAATTAATTTAATTTAAAATTTTAGAAAGTTTGTCACATTTTAAAATGCAGGATGTATGAGCTACACTTGGACCCCCCTCTCCATCCCCCAACCCCCCCCCCCCACACACACACACACAAATTTAGGATCTTTACTTAAAAAAGTTTTAATGACACTAAAATTAGTCGTATTTTGTTTGCTGTACATATATCAAGCTCTTAACAAACAAAACTCTCAGTATGTTTTTCCAATGAAAATGTTTTTTGACATAATAACCACTGTAGTGTCTACACTGATATACTGGTGTATTACATTTCTAAAGTATCCTTTTCAAGCTTAAAAATGACAAAAATGACATAATATTTTTCCATTAAAATATTATTTTGTATCAACAAAGGCTTAGTTTAGTCGGTTCGAATGTGTAAATTTGGTATTCATAGTTTTGTTAAAACAAGCATGAAAAATTAAAGATTGTTGCAGGTTTGAGAACTAGTTTTACACACCAAGTATGGACTCCTGAGGCTGCATCTGTAAAAGGTATTGACCTAAACTGATGACACGTTGACTTCTTGAAGATGTTTCCTTTTTAACAACATAATACTTACATCGTTACACTTTCTGATTTCAAATCAAAGACCAGAGGTAGTTCAACCATATTGGTTTGGCAAAAGCTAAGAAATGGTATTCAGCCTTAATGAAACACAAGTCAAACTAAAACTGTGGAAAACAAATTGTGACTAGAGAAACAGTCCTGTCAGCAAATAAAACCAGTGGACAGCAGAAATGAAAGCCTTTAAACTGATGAATAAACTTACACTGAGTAATGTCAGAGTGGTCCAAGGTTTGCTATCTGCCCCCACCTTTAAATTTTCTGGACTTCCCTGACCAGGTATTATTTGCATATTTTATCTGTTAACACAATATCTCGTACTACTGGAAGCATTTTAATGAAACTCTTAGAAAGTAATCATTGGATGTAGTTATGTCCAGGTGTTTTAGGGGTAACTGTGGTTGAGTGGTTAGAGCAGTCGTCCTCCTATGGGAGAGCTGGGGGTTTGATTCCATCAGCATTCACACGATGAAGTGTCCCTGGGCAAAACACTGAACCCCTCATTGCCTCTGATGTGTATCTCTCTGGTGTATGAATGTGATAAAGCTCTGATTAGTCACTACAGATTCAGATTAGCTTTGCAGAGATTTAGTAGAGTGCTGTATGAATGGGGAAATGAGGGCACTGGTTGTGTTGTAAAGCAACAGTGTCTTGACTAGACAGAAAGGTGCTATACTGTATACAGTCCATTTACCATTTAACATTTGCAATAAAACATTTCAAGATTGCTGACACAGCTAATTGGCCATAGCAACACAAACATGTCTATAACTTTGTCATGTTACAGACAATGAGCTAAAATTTGGTGTAGCTGTGAATTATCCCCAACACATACTTTCCTAAATCCTTGGTAAGCAAGGGGCAGTCAGTTTACAGTCTTTCAAGGAATGTTTGCTTAGATCATGAATATGATGTAAAGAGAAGAGACGACCAGTTCTGTGAAGATGAACTGTGCTGGTCATCTCAACTGTAAAAATAATCTTCTTCTTCTTTTGGCTTTTCCCTCTTCAGGGTTACAGCAAGTCATCCTCCTCCATCTCACTCTGCAACTTTTGTTCTCACTTCAACAACCTCCATGTCCTCTCTAACAGCATCCATATATTTCCTCTTTGTCTTTTTCCTGGCAGCTGCATTCCTAACATCCTTCTACCAATATACCCACTGTCCCTCCTCTGGACATGTCCAAACCATCTCAGTCTGGCCTCTCTAACTTTATCTCCCAATTGTTCAACCTGATGATCTCATTCCTAATCTTATCCATCTTTGTCACTCCTAAGGAGAACCTCAACATAACTGTAAAAATAATAGAAAATAAAACAAAAGAAGCCCATATTTGTATGTGATTCTGTCCTCCAATATTGCAGTGTTTGTCAAGTAGTGCATATAACAACAATACAATGAAACTCCTGAAATTCTCTTGTTAAAACTGGTTTTGTACCACCCCAAGATTATTAAGTGAACTCCATCTGGAACTCTCCACTGAGAACTTTTGGAGTCGCTCCACGCTGAAGGCAGTTTGTGCAGTGCAGATAGTCTGAAATAAGGTCACTGACTCTTGATACCATCTTCGCTGTCTCCCGTATTGATTGCTTATGGAGTCTGAACAATATGTTAATCAGCATATGCAGCATTAGGACTCAAGGACAAACTACTGTAAAGAAAGATCCTGAGCTAGACAAAGCTATAGCGTGGGGGGAGGGGCACACTGACTTCTTTTATCTTGAATTTTGATGAGCCAAGAAAAAAAACACCTAAAAGAACATTTACTGATCAGCTCCCACTCACACACAGAGAACAGAAACACTGGAACCGAATACATCAAAACTCCCGAGTGCCGACAGCCCACACAAACATAACTGACATTTAAATATACGAAAGATGAGAAACGGAGAAAGAGAGAGGGTGACAGGGAGATGTGGTGGTGGTGGGGGTGGGGGGGGGGTGATGTGGGGATCCTCTCTCTGTAGACTGAGGAGTTCATGCATTGACAGATCAACAATGCAATAAATGAGTGCATAATTATACTGCTTGACATCCACTGGTGGAGCAGAAAGAGACGGCGAAGCGCGGCGGTTCGGAGCAAATTTTATTTGTGTGTTTAATTTCAGAGGAAAATCCTGCGTTTGTTTCTGCTGAAGGTCTTTTCAACAGTTTCTCTTTCATCATCACTTCCTATTCACTCGCAATCCCACCGTCTTTCCTGATCCCATCCTTTTTTTTTTTTTTGCTTTCCCCAACCAACCTTTTCACATCTCCAAGGCACACAGAGACATCCCAGCGGGAGCAAACAGGAATGTGGGAATGATGTGTTGTGCTCCGAAGTGTCAGGGTGCTTTATGACACTCTCATCAGTAAATGAGAGGGAGGAAGTCTCCCCTGTAATCTACTCAGACCAACCATCCTGCCCCATCTGCACAAGCCTCTACAGAGTTGCTCTTTCACACACCCGTTCGCCCTCCCTTTCACATCTCACAATCTCCCTCATTCGCTCCATCTGCACTTCCTCTTCGACCTCCCTTTATCAGTCTTTGTGTCTCTGATAACGCTGGCTGGCTGTATCTTATGGGGTGCCATTTGTAAAATTACAGTCAAAAATTAACAGCATTTTTTTTTTTGTTTATTTAGCCTTTCATAAGAATTTTTTTTTTTCAAAGTCATATTTTCGCCATGTTTATTCATACATTTATAAATGTCATAGTTCCAACCTAAATATTTAATTTACAAGATAAATATTTAGTTTACAAACTAAATATGTAACTTGCAAGTTACATATTTAGTTTGCAAGTTAAATATTTAGTTAGCAAGCTAAATATTTAGCTAAATATTTAGCTCCACGCTAAATATTTAGTTTACAAACTAAATATTTACGTCCAAGCTAAATGTTTATTTCATAAACTAAATATTTAACTTGTAAAAAAATATTTAGGTGTAAACTAAATATTTAATCTCAAAGCTAAATATTTATTTTGAAATCTAAACAGTTAATTTCCAAAATAAATATTTAACTTGCTAACAAAATATTTAGGTGTAAACTAAATATTTAATCTCAAAGCTAAATATTTATTTTCCAAGCTAAACAGTTAATTTCCAAAATAAATATTTAACTTGCTAACAAAATATTTAGCTCGAATGTAAGTTTGTAAACTAAACATTTAGCTTGGACATAAACATTTATTTTGTCAACTAAATATAACTTGCAAGTTAAGTATTTAGTTTGTAAACTAAATAGTTAGCTTGTAAATTAAATATTTTGTTTGGAACTGTGACCTTTATAAATGTAAGAATAACATGGTGAAAAACTGACTTTGAACAAAACAACAACCTTTTATTCTTATGAAAGACTAAATAAACCAATATATTGCTGTTAATTTTGGACTGTGTAACTTTACAAACGGCACCCCATATCATCTCCATACCCTCTCGTTTCCAAGTTTGGAGCCACAGAGAGAAGCTTTGAAGCTTCATTCAAGGCTCCACATTGATACACAGTTTAAACGGGACCGCACACAAAGCAACAACACACGCCCGAAACCTGTAAATTCATAAACACATTTTACAGCTGATAAGAGCGGCTTTCATCTGGTGAATGATTCATTAAATTGTGTCAGATGATACACGCAGGTGCGAGATAAAATGCAGTATTGTTGTTGTGCAGCTGTTCAGCACATTCCTTCGTTTGCAGTCCTCGGTGTTAGCGAGTAAGTCACAGTTGGAGGGGGAAACAGAGGAAAGGAGAAGTGTTTGAACTGTTGTGGACTTCGAGGTTGATTACAGGACTCAAGAAGAATGCTGGGGGTCTAACACACTGCCTTTGTCTCTGTTCCTTCCAATAGCAGGATTAAAAGAAAGAAACGTATTTGAAGCCACAAACTTCTGTCAGTGCCCTCTCATGTCTCTATTCTTCCCGTTTTCTGTAGCCTTTTGTGTCTTCTTTAGCCCTGGTTTTGACAGGGGGGGTTGAGTGCTAGTGACCTGGAATAAGAGCTCATGAGGGTGTCATTAACCCAACATTAACCCTACACTACGAAAGGCCGTGCAAGAAGAGTTTGACAACTAAAGTGGGGACGTGCGAACAGATACTGATCCTGCAAGGTGTATGTGTCTCCTTAATATTCTACCTGTCAGAAAAGGACAATAATTACACTGAAATCAGCTGTTTGCAGAATGTAAAAAGATGGGGAAGGTGGAGTGGAAGAGACAACACACACATACAAAGACAAATGAGGAGCGGGAGATAAAGAGGTGAGGAGAAAAAGACAAAAATGAGGAGGAGGAGGGAGACACACGAAGGGGAAGGTGCCCTTTGATTATTATCAGCATTGTATTCATTTGCATATGCGTTCTTCTGCTACCTAAAATGCAAATGCTGCTCAGTTGAAAATCCAACTAAAGAGCCTCGTCGGCACACTGCAGCCATGCATGTGTGTGAGGGTGTGTGTGAATTCTCCTTGACCCCATGTTATCTGTCATCGTCCCTTGTTCCTGCCCAGCAAAGGGGTGGAAGCAGAGGAAGTACCCCTGACTGGTCCAGTCTGACACCTGTCTGTATGATGGATGGAGGCAGGGATGGATTGATGGATGGACGAATTGATAGAGCGTGACACAAGCAAAAAGAAAGACTATTAATCCCTGAGGTCATGCCCCTTTTAATTAAAAACCATTAAAATGAGGAGATAAGACACAAGTCTTATTATTTACGTGCGTACACGAACATTAAGGGGACTTACAACTTCCTGCGTGACAAACGTATCTACAATTTTGAAGGGAAAATGCATTTTAGACTCTGTATTCCAAACCTCAGAGTGGAAAACACTGATTTGTTTAACTAAAATAAAAAAATATCACATAAAAGCACTTAAATTTCAGAGGTTTAAACAGTGAGCGTGCATGCCTACCCAAACCCAACAGGGTGAACATTAGCATCTGAAAGAGGCTCTAACAATAGCTCCTCCTCCCTATCAGGCACACATCAACCTCCCCACCAGCGGTAGACACCCCCCACCACCACCGACTGTGGATCTCGATGAAGAGTTAGCAAAGAGAAAGGAGGGATAATGAGAGTAAGACAGAAAGAGGGAGAGAGAAGCTTGTTCTGATGCCAGAGAGCTTCAGACAGCCTGGTGGAACTGGCAGAGCTCCTCGGTAATAAGACCAACCTGGGAGATGGAGACAATAACACACATACGTGCACACACAAACTTTGATTGTGGTAGTGGAACGCAAACCATTTCCCCCCCACCTGAGTTTGGCTCACATCAGACAATTACTTGCATCAGACTCCACCATCTTTGTTTGCATTGTCACCTGCACACACACACATACACACATGCACAAACACATGCACACACTGTGCTGTCTTCCTTTTCTGTTTGCCCCACCACACTCCTCTCTAGACATTCCTGGGCATTCCTCCAAACTGTGAATATTGGAGGGAAGGCTTTGTTGAGCAGGAAATCAGAGATCCAGTGCACATCCTCACTAGCATGCACACACACAAGCACACACACACACATACACACACACACACATACACACACGTCTAAATCAGCAGTCCAACATGTCCCGAGTCCAGAAATGGGATGCAATAATTAGAGGGACTGAATGCAACGATTACGCACTCATTCCATCATCTGCCTACCCTTTTTTTCAGTCAGCTCTCTTTCAGCATGCACCCCCCCCCCCCCCCACACACACACACACACGCACGCACACACACACACAGTGCCTCTCTACTCTCCCTCTTTCTGTTCAAATGCTGTCTGCTGTTGACAAGACACTGCAGGTGCATCGGAAAGACGCACAGGCATGAAATCGCTCTGGATGGAGGGAGCACAGGAGCAGACACATTCCAATCCTCCCAGGCAGCGAGTGCAGGAGAATCAGATGAACAAAGAGAGAGACGGAGGTCGGTCGACGGAGAGACAGTGAAACAAAAAGCAGAAGGCTCCTCTTTCATTCCGCCTCTCCATTTCAAATTCTCTCTGTTGTCTCTCCTCTCTCGTTTCCGATCATTCCAGACGGATCGCAGCTGTCAAACTTTTGACATCTTCATCTACTTCGGTCATGACCCTGCACTCTGCAGCTAGACTGTGTGTACGTGTGTGTGTGTGTGTGTGTGTGAGCAGCTGTCACTCAGAGTTTTTGACGTCTTCATCAGGCTCAGTCATGACCTCGGTCTTAACCAGGGCTTTTGAAAGGAGAGAGGGAGTTCCCTTTCACTTGTGTTTTCTCTACTTGCCCCCTTTGCACCCGGTGATGACCCCCCCACACCCCACAGGGGGGAGGAGCAGGGATGCATTGATGCCTTCTGCTGTCAGTGGCCTTCTTTCAACGCCCCCATTCCTCCTCTTGCCCCATTCAACATCTAATCCCTTCTTCCTCTCCAGAACTTCTCCTCTCCATCCTCTTCATTCTCATTACCCTGCATTGACGTCGCAAACAAACTTTTCACATCCCCTGCCTTGCCAGACTCCATTCATGTTTCAGCTCATTTTAGCAGAGGGGTAAATTTATTACTGATGTAGACATGTGGCTGTAGATTACAGTGGGCTGCACAATCGCTCTAACAAGCAACAAAGCAAAGCTATGCAACACTTCTCAGCAAACGTCAATAAAAAAACAAGAAAGTCTGCACAAATCACAAATCAGAATTATTTACAGTGCAGTGGAAAAATCCAATGTTCTGGTTGTACCACTGTTGGCAGCAATATCTGCAATCAAGCATCTCCGATAAGTGGCGGAGTGACTTAGTGGAGGAATTTTGCTGGTGAGCTTTGGGTTGCTTTCCTGTTACAGAACCAAATAATTGCTCAACATAATAATTGCTTCTCTTTCAGGATTTTCTGGTAGAGAGCAGAATTCACGGTTCAATGACCGACAGCGAGTCGTCCAGGTCCTGAAGCAACATAGCAGCCTCAGACCATCACATTGCCACCACCGTGTTTGACTCAGTTCAAGTCATTCGGATGTTCTTTTTCCAAAATACACCAGATGCAACAGCTCAGAACATTCCAAAAACTTCTTTGTTTGTTTCATCAGTCCACAGACTTTTTTTCCCCACAAAGTCTTTGGGATCATCAAGATGGATTTTTTTTTTTCTCGGTAAATGTGAAACAGGTCTTTGTATTGTTTTTGATCAGCAAGGGGCTTAAAACTTTCCAAGTTTGCCCTTTATCTCCTGTTGAATCATAATGACTTTGTGAGGCCAGTGAAGCTTGCAGGATTTTAGATGTTCTGGGTTGTTCTGGGACCTCTTGGATAAAGAGTTGATGGTTGACAAGCCACTTATGGGAAGGTTCACCACTGTTCCATGTTTTTTCCATTGGTGAATAAGGTTTTTCCTAAAGTGATTTCTTGATTCTACAGGTATGGAAGTAATCAGGCCTGGGTGTGGCTGATGAAGCTGAACTCGGCTTTTTCCAAATAAATCATAGATTATTCATGATGTCTCATTGGGGGCAAATACCATTTCACATACGGCCACGTTGATTTGGAGATCTTCTATCTCTTCATGACATCATCATTTGAAAACTGCACCTTGTTTTCACTCAATTTATCTTTGCCAGATTTAATTTTTTTCTGATTTGAAACAATAGTGTGAGAACGCTAAAACAAGAGGAATGGGGAAAATAGTTTTCACAGCACTGTATTAGCATTTTTTTTTTTTTTTTTGGTTTCGTCAACAGACTTTTCATAAAATGTGCATTTATCATTTGCAGTTGGGAATCTTCTTATAAGTGCACCTCTAACCAACTTTATTTAAATAATAAAAACAGGTGAAAAAGCACCCTTCTTATCTCTATTTGAATGCACCATAATCAGCAGCTTGTGTAACTTTTCCATCCTGAACACCTCTGCTCCGGGTTTGATATAAAACACAGGGATTACTATAACTAAAGTGGATGTTGCTTTTGTCGCTTTGTTTTGCTGCAATACATTTTGTAGTCCTGCGTCTGAGTTTTTGGCACATATTCAAGAATGGCAGTGTCACCTACTCAGTGTGATGAGGCTTTCATTTGCGTTCTAATTTATGGTTTAAGTAAAGTAAGTAATTTAGTAAGTAAAAACGTCAGTTTCTCAGCTCTCACTGGTGAGAAGGACAAGACGTCTTCACTATATTTCAAAATCCTCACAACTGTCCCTCAGCCACAGTAGAGCTTGTTAAGTTTATTCTGAGAATTGGAGCCTCGGGTTCTGCTGCAGAAAAGACAAATGGATACTGAAACATTTGATTCTATGTTTGTGTGAGCTTTTTTTAAATTCCTCATGAAGTTTTTATTTTTGTGAAAAGTAAAATTGGAACATAGCTTAATGCTCCAGGCTGCACAGGAATGGTACACATGCACTAACATGTGCACGCAGCTGGACCAGAACATGGAACAGAGAAGGTCAGATTACAACACACACACAAAGGAAGTCAGACTTTGATCTCTGGTGAGAACTGCATTCTTTCAGTGTATCTCAAGATAACAAATAACTGCCTGCTGCTACATGAACGTCTTTAATACTGTATAGTGCTGTGCAATATTCTTGCAACACTTCTTTTATTTATTTATATTTGGGTTTATTTGAAGAAAGCTGCACTTTTTGTATTATTTTAAATTCATTTTATAACTTTTTTAAGTTTTCTGAACTTCTTTCCACAGCTTTTCTTTCTTTTTCAGTTTTATTGCAATTGTACCCATTTCAGAGGATTTTCTGTTGTTTGTTTCAATGTTTAACCACCTACCGCTGACCAGTGAATTATTCAGGCATTAAGATAAAACCCAAGAGACTGATGAGATTTGTTTTGGCACATTCTGTGAAAGACTAAACAGGAAGGAGCCAGGTTTTAAAAGAACTAAAAAGAACAACTAATCTCAGGACGTTTTGGTGGAATGGAAACTAAATGAAAGAGTTATGCCTGAAAACTATCCAGCTGATAATCAGTATCTGAAAATCATCTTATATATACATATACATACATATATATACATACATATATATATATATATATATGTATATATATATATAAACAACTGCAAAGTATCTGAAAGAAGCACTATCATTCAGTTAATCATCTTTGGGTTTTCACATGACAACTCTAAGAATCACTATTTAGGAGCTAAAATATATATTTTAAATGTACAAAGCTGTTTTAATTATTGGTATTTTTTTAACCAATTAAACTAAAGTAAATTATTGCATGCATGTCTTAGAAACAAGCTGCTACAAACTGTCTTGAAAGATATTAAAAATGAAATTTGCTAAATTATTAATAATGTGAACCAAAAAAAGTTTTTCTTTACATATTTGCTTATTTACCTACTTATTTACTTACTTATTTACTTGTTTATTTACTTATCTACTTACTTATTTACTTACTTATGTATTTCTTTACTTATTTCTTTACTTATTTACTTACTTGTTTACTTACTTGTTTACTTACTTATATCAAAATTAACTGACTTATTTACTTATTTACTTACTTATTTACTTGCCTACTTGTTTAATTTTCTTTACTTATTTATTTACTTACTTACTTATTTACTTATTTTTTTACTTATTGACTTGTTTATTTACATATGTACTTACTTATTTACTAATTTATTTACTTATGTACTTAATTATTTACTTATTTACTTACTTATGTACTAATTAACTTACTTATTTACTCATTGATGTACTTATTTACTTATTTGCTTACTTATTTACTTACTTATCTACTTGTTTACTTATTTCTTTACTTGTTTACTTACTTATTGTTTGTTTACTTACTTATTTAATTATTTACTACTTTATTGACTTATTTATTTATTTACTAATTTACTTGCTTATTTACTATTTACTTACTTACTTATTGACCTATTTACATACTTATTTACTTACTTATTTACTAC
>NC_056506.1:35846963-35862284 GCF_014905685.2 Nematolebias whitei
GCCTCTCTCAAACCATCGTTCTTCTCTATTAAGGATGTGAACATCTTCATCTCTGAAAGAATGACCGCTGGCCTGCAGATGAGACCGCAGAACCTGATGATGTTGATCTTCTGTGCTGGACCATCCTTTTGGCGAGAGGCTGTTTAATTTCCCGGATGTATGACTGACCACAACACTCCTGCCCTGAACAGCATATACAAAGTACAATATTACTCTATGCCAGGGGACCGGATCTTTGGTCCCCTGATCTTTCAGCTTGCCTCAGCAACTCCAAACCACCACCTCCAACATCAGCAGAGAGGACAGGGACACATGGAGGTGGTGTATTATTTTTACAATAGATTATTTTCATTCTATCCTGGTTGTGTGTCCGTCTTTCTTTCTCTCAGCAAACTTTAAACTGAGAAACATTCAGATAACTATCTCCCACTGCAGCGTCAGAGATTTCCCTGATTCATCCAGACTTTGACGGATTTATACTGACGCAGCTGCTCCCAGCCAACATTCTGACAGGGAGCAGGAGAATGAGACGGCAGCAGCAGATAGATAGATGGCACTTCACATCTGCTGGATGGTCAACTGAGTCAAGGGGATCTCCTAAATCTAGCAACATCTTTCAGACCTCAGGGACGACCCCAAAAACCTCCTCCTCTTTTCAGCAAGAACAAATAGGGCAGGCAGGGTGGAGGTTCCAGAGAACATTAGTCACACAGAAAAGTTTGGCTTTGTTTTTTCCCATCGCATAGAAGTAAATGCTAAGTTCTTCCTCCTCGCTTTATTGCCAACTGGCACCGTGCTGCATCCCTCTTTTTATATCCATCGCTTTGCCTTTCCCTCTCTAAGCAAATCCTCTGTTCTCTTTTGAGTTATGGGTCTGTTTGTTATACAATTAGCCTGCTGGGATAGGCCTCATATATAAAGCTGAGGGTGTAGATCAGCAAGTCGTCCACCCTCATCTCTCTATTGGTCCCTGTCCATCTGTGTATGTGCATGTTGGAGTGAACACATTTGTGTCTGTTGCATGTGAGGCTGAATAGCGGGAGAGAGCTGTGCCGTAAAAGTGTCTCCACTCTGTCTGTTGGCCTCATGCACCCCACATTGTCACACACATACACACACACATCTAAAAGCCTTGACTATCGCAACCACCACTTCCAAATATTACATCTCCTCCATGCCACGAGTATGTTGGCGAGAGGTGCGAACAGCTTGGATGTTTGTCACAATAAAGTTCAGAACAAGTTTTTGACCAGCTGGGTAATTATGTCACTGCAGCTCACAGTTCAACTTATAAGTGTCTAACTGATAACGATCTGAAAACAAACCAGTTGTGGTTCAGAAGGTCCAAACTGGAAAAAAGATTCCCAACAGAAAGAAAATCCAGCTCCAGAGCTCACTCATTATCAACTCATGAATGTGTTCTGCAAATGAGGTGTGAGCAACACGTTATTTCTTGACGAGGAACATTTTTGATCGTGCCACATAAAGTTGCCAAGTAACCAGTGAAAAAACCATGAAACTTTATGTCTCAATCACTCAGCTGCAGAAATATCTGTAAACAGAGGTAAACCGATCGGTTAGCTGATTATTTACTATTTTTTGAAAATGATTGACAGTTAGGAGCCTATAAAGCCCATTAACATGCACAGTGCTGTTATACATGTCGTGAAAATCTATACGCTACTTTGATATGTTTGATATGACAATTGTAAGATCAACAGCGTTTGGGAGTTTGGATTTTTGAGATTTCTTCCTACATCCACAAACCTGTTTACAAAATAAGTGTGCAATGTATTTTCTTTGTTTGGTTTAGAAATGGTGATTTTCAAAAATGGCAGCTTTGTACATTAATGCTAATTGAATTTCAACTTTAGTCAATCACACACGAAGGAGCCGAAAACAAAAATGAGCGTCATCTTTTAGCCGTCCTGCTTTCTACAAGGTGGCATGGGTCAATAAAAACCTCATAAAGATTGAGCTCTACTGGTAAACAGATATGTATTAACCTGACAACACACCAGTTGTATCTCTTTCACAATTTTGTCCTGTGCTTATGTTTTTCATTTAAGTGCAGTCATGTGGGTAGAGCTACCATTTCTAACCTGAGCCCAAAGCCCGTCCCGACCTGAATTTGGGCTGGACCATGATAATGTGCTGGATGGGCAGGTCGGGTTGGTGTCAGGCTTTTGATTGCGTCAGCGGATCAGCTGCAATTTAAATATACAGCAACATGGCTTGCCATACATTCACCAGCCACACTTGGCCATTTCACCGCGAGCTGACCGGACTTGAAAGAGGTAAAATACAGTTCAGTTAAGCTTCAGATGGGACTAACGGTATAAGCTACTGCCAGGAAGCGATCCATCGCCCAAATGGACATTCAGCCACTGCACTCAGCGAACGCGTGCGGCCGACGACCCAAGCACGTGAGAGCCAAAAGCAGACATGTCGGAGCAGGGTCTGTGTGTGAATAATGCAGAATGCAGGCAGAAGCAGGGATTTAATGCACTTTGATGACCATAAAAGGACAAACACCCCCCACAGCTCCGACCTTCTGCCCCTTTTATTCAGCCGCACACGTCCCCCAACTGTTATTAACTATATAAGCAGTGAAAGCTTAATTAAAAACGTCTAGGGTTTTTTCGGGTTCTGACCTGTAATTACTGTTAAATCATTGGGTCAGGTGGGGTTCAGACATGATGGCTATGGGCTGGGGCCGGGTCAGATCAGATTTTTTGGGCCCAAATGCAACTCTACATGTGGGATAGTATGCATATACCTGTATATTGATTCTTCTTTTTTCTTCTTGCTCCCTTCTTCAGGGGTTGCCACAGCAAACTAACTTGCACAAAGACTTGGCGATTGTTTTTACGCTGGACACCCTTCCTGATGCAACCACAGACCACCGAGCTACTACAGCCCTCTGTGTGGAGCAGAGAGCTGCCTTCTAGGACGACTGGGGGATTAGATGGTGGACGTTAGGGGCCTGCTCAAGGGCCCAGAGTGGGGCAAACGAGGGTGGAGGCAGGTGTAGGAATTTTATCTTTCCCACCCACATATTGATGTTGTCGGTCTGGGGAGTTGAACTGGCAACCTTCCGATCACAGACCCACCTATAGCCTCTGTGCCACCACTTCCCCCAAAGCCATGTTGGACAGTATCATTTTTTATATTTACCACAAAAAATCACGCCTTTTCTTGTAAAAACAAAAAAGGTTCAATCGTGTCATCTGGACCAGTTTCTTTAAGTGAGAAATGTTTCATACCTCAGCCAGAGGACTTCCTCAGTCTACGGCCTGCCAACCAGATCTGCTCCATAAGTGGCCTTCATTGTTGTGTATCAAGCCAACCTCTTGTTAGAATTTACCTGGGTTGGCTATCTGGTTGGAAGGCCATAGACTGAGGGAGTCCTCTGGATGGGGGCCAAAACATTTCTCACTTAAAAAAAAACCTGGTCCATATGACATAATTTAACCTTTTTGTTGTTGTCTACCTGGATGATTGAGCTTACAACACTTTTTCTGAACCATTTTGGCCTTGGTTGTCCTCATTTCTGTGAGTAGCAAGTTGGCCATCTGGCCTAAAACATTTGGTTGTTGTACATGATGATTGATTGTTTTGCATGTGTTAACAGCTACTTTTGAGATTCTAACAGGAGGTTGGTTTGAGACACAGCAGTGAAGGCTACCGACAGATCTGGTTGGCAGGCCGTAGACTGAGGAAGTCCTCTAGATGGGGGACAAAACGTTTTTCACTTAAATAAACCTGTCCAGATGACAAACCTGAATGACGAGCTTACAACCCTTTTCTCGTAAAGTTAAGTTAATGCGCAAAAATCACGTTTTTATTTACAAAGTTGTTCCTTATCTTTGAAAGAGCTGGTTTTAATTTAATAATGAGAAGTGCTATGTGTTGTCATCATTGCATGTTCCCATACAATGGCGGAATTAGTTTTCTGCATTAAACCCATCGCACCTGAGATACATCCAGGTGGAGCAGTGGGCAGCTATGTAAGTGTCCGGGAAGCAATTAGGGATTAGGTGTCCTGCTCAGAGACACCACAGTGGGAATGTTGGGGGATCAAACCCGGGATTTTCGGGTCCCGAGTCGGCATAAACTACTTTTGTTGAAATACAATGTTCCACTTCATCATTATTAGCAGCAGCTGCAGCTCATTTACAGCAGGATTTCTATATGTATTATTTGAAATATATTAAAACTGAGTAATGTTTTGGGAATAATAAAATAGATTTTAGATCATTGCACACAGCAAATCACTGTATTTCCCAGCCTGTGAGCCTCACAGTCACTGATTGTTATTGATGGCGATATGGGAGTTTCAAGTGCTGACATAAAGAACCCACAATGACTGAGTCACAATGTCAAGAAGTTATCAATGAGTTTTTGTTAAAACAAAAGAAACTTTCTGTGCACTTCAGCATCTACTTACCTTTACATGCGCCTCCCTTCTCTTCATGTCCCGGTTTGCAGAAACATCCACCAATAGGAACCAACCACTCTCCATCAGCACCGCAGTACATTTTAGGCTCCTCTCTTTCTTCTGACTGGTTGACACATGAACCTCTCACTTCAACTAATGAGGACGTATCCGCGCCAGTGACCGTGTCGGGAAAAGTTGCCAAGTTCCGTACGGTGAGCGGGCAAGTTTTGTAGAAAACTCGAACAGAAACCAAAGCGATGCAGGCGCCAACATCCTGAAAGGCCAAGTAGAAGCCCTTCCGCGTTGTGACTCGAACATCTCGCACCTCTGTGTTCAGTTTCATGATGCGGTCTCCGACATCCACCTGAGTGGGAAGAGAACTGGGTTACTTTAATTGTACTGTGCAGGAAAATGTGTCTGTTCTTATTAATCCAATTTGTACGTTTGTGGGAGTTTCATTTGAGCCATGACTGATGTTCCCATTTCCAGCACTTTGCTCTCGTTCAGATTAACTCTGTATTGATTTCAAAGGTAAAAAAAGCTTCGATGCTCACAACACTTAAATCACTTGACACTAGCAACGGCTAAGCAAAAGCACCCTGCCAATAGTCCTAGGACAGCAAAACAGACATTCAAGATAAAAGTGCTTGTAAACCAAGTCAGAAAATTAGCGGTAAGTGCCAAAAGGTTTTATTTTCCACATGGCAGCAAATTAAAATGAGAGGACGTGGGAGGATAAAGAACTGAAAGCCTGACTCAGATGTTTAACGTTACCTGGGTGAAACTCTCGTCTGCTGCCACCGTGTCCACCTTATTGAAGCTGCTCTCTTTGATGTAGCTCTCTCTGTCTTCGTTTGACTCGTGATAGTACAGATTGAATGTTTCCTACAAGACACAGATTGCGTTGGAAAAAAGAGGAGCCGAGGCATCAGTTCATGAGCAGCAGCGCTCATCTGTTGTCTTAATAAGACACCAAGTCAGTCAGAGTCAGAACTGAGTAATCAGCAGGAGTCATACATTTAAAAGGTTCTCGAACAAAAGTCTGCAGATTAACCAATGATGAATGTTGGGAAAAGATTCAACCGTTATCAAAAATCGTCATTGTTGGTTATGTTCTGTGTACCTTGCAGGTGCCGGTGACGCCCGGCAGGCTGTTGCAGTCTCTCAAAGTAAACTTGACTTCAACGTAAACCCGCTGAGCACCGGACCGAGGGATCCAGTCTGTCCGCAGCCAGTTGTTCTGACTGGGTTCGAGGACGTTACACACCTGGTAGGTCCTGATGGGGATGTTCTTCTCATCCATGATGCTCACCTCCTCCCACTGCGAACACATATATGTCACCACACCAGTACAGGGAACATCTTACGTGTACAATATGTCACAAATGAATTCATGCTCATTCCCTTTTAGGCAAACAACATGAAAGTCATCTTCAAAGTAACCGTTATTCATAACCCATGGTTATGGGTTCATTCAGACCTGCTGAAGTGGGGTTTTAACTAACTAACTAAGTTAATTTACTAAAAGATAGTGCTACAAAAATGAAAGGCAAATGGTGATGAATTGTGTTAGTGTCAAAGTGATACATTTGAAATGTCAGAAAATGTTAGCATTTTGGCCAACGGTGTTGTTTTAAAAGTGCTTCACAAATAAAGTTGTATTGTATTGAATGTGTGTATTTTTACAGAAACACCTGCATACCTGTTGATGTCCTAATTGTTGTTCGCTGACAGCCCACTGTGGGACGACGCTGTGTGTGTATCTTTTTTGTACTATTAAGTGCTTCTTGTATTCTTAATTTAGCATATTTGTGAGTGGATATCTTAGATCTTATTGCTGTTTTACTTTTACAATTTATACTTTTGTTGGATGTAACTGGGACCCTGTGTACACAATTTCATTCTACCACATTTATGGTGCGAACGACAAATACAGAAACTTTGACTTTGAACTTCACACAGCACTGTCCACCTGCTATTGAATCACCCAAGGTAGAATAAAGTGACAGGTATGAACAGGACCTATCTCAATGGGTTATCTAGAACAGATAAGATAATAATTCCTACCCTTTCCACAGAACACTTCTGTTATTAAAGCTTCTTCTTAATCATGAAAGTAAAATTTAAAGTTAGTTATCATGTAACAGCCTTGTTGACCTTTTATATAAAAGGTTAGGAAAACTCAAGAGTCAGATAAGATCCAAACACTTGAAAACACCAAGAGAAGCAGGATCCCTGCTGGGCAGCTGCAGGGAATTTGGTCATTTTTTACAAAAAAATAAAATCATCAAGAAAGCAACCCCTGTCTGTGCAATGAAGCTGTGTTAGATTGTTTTTCCACTTTGTGCTCAGATGAAGTGAAACTGGCCACCTGAGACTCTCTGTCCTCACAGATGATGTAAACCAGGTTCAGATGCTGGTGTGCTTCCTCTAACTCACTGCTGTCACAGGACAACATCCACGGTGCATCAATATTCTGCAGTGGGCAGTAGTTCCTGTTTGTTGGGAGTTCAAGGCTTCTGCAGGGGCATTTAGGCCCAACCTCCGCTGCACCATCCATCTCAATAGGGCTGATTATTTGCCTTGTATTGTGACCCTTCAAATGACCGCAGAGCCTCTCAGCTCCAAATTGGCTTTTTATTGCCACTGAATAATAATCTGCTCTCTCCTTACGACTGAGAGCTGTATACACACTAAATCCAGCGTGTCCAGAGAGAGAAGAAAGAGTTAGGCCAGGAGTGGCAGACTGAGTGAGTGGGACGGTGGTGGGGGGGGGGGGGGGGGTGGTGATTTGCCTGTATCCCAGGCCTGATCGATATTTTGTCAGCGGTCCATGCAGGCCTATTGCCGACAAGCTGATAAATTAACAGTGATGTAAATTTTTACCAGACCTGCAGGAAGAGTCTGCACTGCAGTAAACATTAAAAAGATTTTAACCTTCTAAAGTCGTGATTTCAGCTTTAATGTAAATTAACGGTAATTATTGAGATATTATCAGAGTGTTCTTGTCCAGTGTGTGTTGTTGTGCAGTGTGTGGAAGAAGACATGGAGTATGATGCCTCCTTTAAAACTTCCTTTGGAAACAACAATCACAGCTGTCAAGGGGAAGAAAGCTTTGCATTTGACCATACAGAAATTGAGTTTTTTTTTTTTTTGTCTGTGTGTGTGTGTGTGTGTGTGTGTGGGGGGGGGGGTGATCTAAAGCTCAGTACGTGAAGACCAGGACCCCGTCAATCAAGCTGCATGTGATAGAACGAGAGCTTGGCAAAAGTCAAGTTCACCGAGAACTCCTAAACCAACAAAGTGGTTCAGGAAGAGAAAGATGGCGGATGTGTTGCTGCCTCATCACACTGACCAAAAAAAAAAAAGTATAAAATAAGCTGGATGTAATAAAATATAAAACAAATATCTCCAGGATTTATTCTGGCAAGTGTGCGGTAGTACAAATCCCTAAAAAATGACACCCACCATCAAGCTGGTTTGTGCTTTTGCTTGTGCCAAACGCAACGCCAGCAATCTCATATTAGCACTTAGGCTTGGAGAACAACAGCACATTGCAAAAGCTGTGGGAAGAGAACCAAGCGTGTGTGTGATGTGTGTGTTTGTGTGCATGAGGCAGAGATTGTGTTTTGAAAGGAGAGAGCAGGTTGTAAACAGTGTATCTGTATTTTTTTTAATAAATAAAAAATAAAGCTCCCACTCACCCCTCCCTCTGAGGGACTGGCTGCCCATTTCAGCTCTCCTGGCACTGTCCTGGTATCCAGCAGGGTCACTAAAATCACACATATTCACAAATACAAGAGGTTTTAGGAACAAACAGTCAAACTCGGCTAATAAAAAAAAAAGTTCATGGAAGACCTTCCATTTGGAAGAATAACTGCTTTACTTTGCAACTTTTCTTTTACAAGATATTAAACACAAATACGTTGCTTATAATTAATAACTTTTGTTATTGCACAAAGCAAGTACATCTTTTTTTTTTAACGTTTTCAACTGAAGCTTGGAAGAATGCGCAGTATTTACAACACAAAGGAACTTAGACAGCGCACACCAGAGTGTTGAACTCCACCAGAAGCCAGAAATATCAGAACATGTTCATAAATCTCACTTCTTCCCCTCGTAATTGTCGCTCCTCACCATCCTCGGATGCGCCCCGGAGCGCGCGCAGCTGACTGGAACCTGAGACACCCCCCCCCCATCCCCCCCCCCATCCTAACTTCCTTACCTTCATTGGGGGGATAGATCCTTGTCCTCGCGCTTGAAACGAGCGATATGATCCAGACGGACGTAGAAAAGGTTCGCCACCAGCTCGCAGCCATGTGTGCCGTGCGGACGCGTGCGACTTCTCCGTTGGCTCTGAACGCAGGCTGAAGCGCCTCCATCCCGGTGGGAAAAGTGCGTGCGTGTGCGTGAATGCTTGTGTGTGTGTGTGTGTGTGAGAGAGAGAGAGAGAGTGAAACCAGGAGAGACTGGGGCGGTCTCCACTCAGAAGCTTCCCTTAATGGTAAATGACATGGAGCTAACGACGCACAGCACTGTGGCTCCTCTCAGTCCTCATCTTCATCTTCATCCTCACTATTTTTATTGTTATAATTGATCTAACAGAACTTTGGTGATTGAATGACACAAAAAATTTGGAAAGTTACGCGACTTTAACCTTCAAAGATATAAAGTGCAAATATAAAAAGGAACAAGAAATTCTGATAGCTGCAGCTGACTCCAGATTTAATCCACAGTGAACATTGTTGCGCATCAGAAGTGGCATTTCGGTGATGATAACCTAAAGGGGAGGGGGGGGGGGGGTTTCATAAACAACCACGCTTTACAAAAGAAAGAGGGGGAGGAAGTCGCATAATTTCAAAAACATGAATATGTCATGGGCTGAGTTTGGTTCTTTGTCCTGAGGATGAGTCCACAGTGAAGAGTGTGACTGCAGCGCCACCTGTTGATGGGTGGATGGTGTTGGGGGTGGGGGGGAGGGAGAGTTTCCAGGCTGTTAGGTGTTTGGTGCTAATGATGAGAGTAAGGAGCTTCAGACAGTCTCCAACCATCTGTCAGCTGCACTTGCTAATGTTTTAAAACCCATATGGGCATAATTAAAAAAGACGAGCCGACTCATTTTTTAATAAACAAAAAGGGGTAAACAAACAGTTGCAGAGCAAATGGCCTTGTCTGGAGGCCTGCGGGGACGAACAAACAACGTGTCCATGATCTGACACTCTGCCCCCATAAGGGTTCTGGATAACCGTTACGCTTAATGGTGGCAGAGCCTAAAATGTGATTTAATGCTTCCATGAGAGGTAGGTATCTTTGTGTTTGTCTGTTATCAAACTATTTCTTGAACAAATAAACATAATTTAATAAAACTCTTAGATAGCGATCATTGAATGTAGGCCTACATCTACAACTGCTTAAATTCTGAATCAACTCAAAAATGACTGCCAGAGACAAGCAACCACAAAACAGCAAATATGGATATAACTCTGTCATTTTTACAGCTATTAAGCAAACTTTGATGTGGTAGTAGCTGAGGGTCCTCATCGACATAAACTCTTTGAATAAAAAGTTGTCATGCAAGACAAGCGAATAAGTTTCAAGATGGCGATTGCAGCTTACAGAACTTATATAGAAACATCTTACCTAAAAATCATGCAGAAAAACTGGTTCATGCATTTGTCACGTCTAGACTGGACTATTGCAATGGTTTATCATCTGGATGTCCAAATACGTCTTTAAAACGTCTTCAGTTGATCTAAAATGCTGCTGCCAGAGTCTTAACTGGAGTTAGTAGGAGAGATCATATTTCTCCAGTTTTAGCTTCTCTCCACTGGCTCCCTGTCAAGTTCAGAATAGAATTCAAAATCTTACTTCTAACCTACAAAGCTCTCAACAACCTGGCTCCATCTTATATTACAGATCTTATTGTTCCATATTTTCCTAACAGACCACTTCGCTCTCAGATTGCAGGTTTACTTGTGGTTCCTAGAATTTACAAAAACAGAATGGGAGGCAGATCCTTCAGTTATCAGGCTCCTCTGTTGTGGAACCAACTTCCAATCTCTGTACGTGAGGCTGAAACCTTATCCAGTTTTAAAACTAGGCTTAAGACTTTCCTTTTTGCTAAATCCTATAGTTAGGGTCGGCTTGGGTTTCCTGAGCTGTCCCTTAGTTATGCTGCTATAGGCTTAGACTGCTGGAGGACAAACTGACCACAATTTTCACTCTACTACTGTCTTTACTTACAGACCTGGACCTACCATTCTATGTTCGTCTGTCTCTCCTTCCTGTCCTCTCAACCAGCCGGTCAAAGCAGATGGCCACTTGTCCTGAGCCTGGTTCTGCTGGAGGTTTCTTCCTGTTAAAAAGGGAGTTTTTCCTTTCCACTGTTGCCACTGTGCTTGCTCAGGATGGGAGACTGCAACGAAGCCAAGATTCACCTTGTAGGCTGGATTCTTTACATAGAGAACTTTACTAATTGGCTTTTATGTATGTGAATGTTCCTGTAAAGTGCCCTGAGACAACTTTGTTGTGATTTGGCACTATATAAATAAACTGAATTGAATTGAATTATATAAACATTAGGAGCAAAGTGTGACCCCCCCCCCCCCCCCACCCCTCTCCGCATGTGCACTCTCTCTCTCAACCCCCCACACACAAAAGATTAAAGGAAACTTGTGAGTAAAAAGTGAAAGAGAAAAATAAAAGCACAAAAATGGCTACAACTCAATTGTTTTATAGATGTTCAGCTAAAATTGGGTGTGGTAGTAGCTGAGAGTCATCCACGACACATACTTGGAGGTCAAACAGATGGCACAGAGTCTTTGTTTTAAACTTTGGAATATAATTGCTAAACTTTTCATGTTAAAAACTTTTCTTAGCGTCCTATTTTTTTTATCCATTTCGACAAGTGAACCACCCATTTCCAGCACCAAATTGTGTCAGTTTGACTAGTTTCATGGAGAGTGTTGTGAACAACCAAGTGCATATGTGGGTGCATGTGCGAGTGTTCGTGCACTAGCATTTGCAAGTACGTCTTTGTGCACAACTCCATCTCCCTCGGTCTCCATCTTGCTTTTGTGTTTTCACAGTTGCTACGCCGAAACCATCTCAGCTCCCAGTAAGGCATCATAATGAACACAGGAAGAGCATCTGGCACTTTGAGAGGGCGGGAAAAAAAAGCGATCTCCCTGCTTCAACACCCCCCCACCACCACCACCGCGCCACCATTCACCATAAAACTGTTTTCACGTTTCATTCTCCCTCTACGCCACGATCGACTGCGCAATCACAAAGACCCAATTAGCCAAGAGAGAAACTCGATTTCGCTTTGGGGACCAACGACCCAATGGCATCATTCGGTGTCCGGCGAGGGCCTATGGGGGGTCGACAGCGCAGGTGGGTGGGACATGGCTTTTAGTGTGAAGGTGACAGTGACTTGGATGGAGAACACTTTGTTGTCTCTGGTCATTTGTGTCACCGAAGTTTTGATTGATGATGGCCCATGTTTTTCCCACTCTCCCCAGAGATTCCCAGCTCTCCAAAGAAGATGGGGGTGGTTTCCACAATGATCCCACCACCTTGAAACCCTTAAGTTTGGCCCTCATCCCTGCACCACACAAACACACATCTTATGCAGACGACTTTTTGCTTCTATTCAGGGCCCCACATGGTTGCTGCCCACACATCTGTATTGAACGGCACCAAATATAGGTTTGTTACTATACTTGCACATGCAGTCTTACATTTACATACGTTTAAAATCTCCTGGTGTCTGAAAGTGGAGAAGAAAGCCAAAAGGCCCGGAAGAATCAAACCGAAGTGTAGACAAAGTAGCCAAGTGTAAATTTGCGTGTGTAAAGAGAAAAGCCCGAGAGACCGTAGGTGTGTGGGCGGCTGAGAGAGATGAACAATAGAAGCATGGAAAAGAGATGAGGAGCAGCGTGTTGCCAATGAGAGTCTGATCGGGTGGGTGGGTGGTGGCGGTGTGGAGTGGGGTATAGAGTGTTGAAAGAGGATCTTCCCTCAAAGGCTCCCAAAGATATTCCTGGAACGAGCTAGGCTTTCATTTGGCTTGCAGTCCCACACCGAAGATTGCTTTGGGAGCTAAAACCATTTAAAATTCACAGGACCACGCTGATATTATCTCAGAAACCTGACAGATAACAGACTTTCTGAATCTGCATGGCGCACGCCTGTGTGGCTGAACTCCTCTGGTCGACAAAGCGTCATTAGCATGTCAGAGGCGTTCCGTTGCTACCCAGTTTTCTCCGTAACAGCTGCTATAGTCTGGTAAATTACTCAGCTTGCGTGTGAGTGCACGTGCGCCTGACTTCTGAGTGCTCAGAATAAGAAAAGGAAGAGATAGACGAAGGTTTACATCACAGTGCACCAACCCTTCAAATAAAGTTGTGCGTATGTTAAGCGTTTGTGGAAATCTCCGTTAACATCTTGCTTGGGAGCATGTACAGTAGAAGCGTGTGTGTTGACAGAGTGTTTGTGTGGCGTGTTTGCATGTGATTGCATAAACATGGTGTCAGAGCGATGAGATGTTCCTTCCATCCATCTGTTCTGCTGGCATTTACATCTCAGGAGCACAACAATGGAGGGGAGATAGGCAGAGCGAGATAAAGAGAGCTGGGAAGAGATGTTATGATGGTGTTGGTTTGTGTCTGTCAGTCATCAGAGGAAAAACACACCCAGGTTGCCTTTTGCAGCTCAGACTCTGTTCTGATGCGATCTTTTAACACAACCACATTTTCCTTTTTTTTGTGCCTATAAGAGGCCACAGGAGAGTCAAGCTGCAGTGTATCTTCCTGTGGATGTGGTTTTGTGTGTTACCGAGTGTGTATGTGTGCACCTTTGTGAGCACAGGAGTGTATGTGCAAGAGAAATCATTGTTCCATTGCTTCTTATCTCCAGTCTCGGTGGAGAGTCTGTGCTGTTCCTCCCTCCCCCTCAGCGATGTGACCCGTCTGTGATACAGCACAACCTTCCGTCTCCACAGATAACACAGCACCCTAAAAATACTCCACTTTCTAACACACTTCCGCTTTGTTCTCCTCACCTCTTCTGCCTCGGCGTATACTCCGAAATCTCCCCGCTAGCCATGAGTTGGCGCTGCCAGACTAAAACTCCTCTGGGTGCTTTCTAATGTCACAAAGGTCTTTTAACTCCACATCTTCCCCTCTTTTACTCATCTGCTATGCACTCCTGTCAAAGGTTGCCAATACTGTGTCAGTTTGATGGCAAAAAGCAAAGGAAAGATGGTTACATCGCAAGTTTTCTTATGATTTCTCCACAATAATGCCTCATCGCCCCCCACACACACCCGCAGCTACTTCGGTAACCCACAGTCTGGACACACAGGGCAGATGGCATGTAGGAGGAAACAGTGAAGACAGAATCTGCAGGCCTCACATAATTAAATATATCAAGCAGTTTGCCATAACTTCTCAATAAAGCCCAGACGAGCCCATTACCGTTCATGACACACTGGCTTGGCAGTGCAGAACAATGTTCATTATCATAAGCAAAGGGGTTTTTCTATAATATCACGCCACAGCCAACAGCTTTTAGATGATTTTTATAATCACTTTGCTGTTTAAACTCCCCTCTGTTGTGAAGAGCTTTTAAGAATACTCACAATACCCCTTTATGCAGCCAGGAGGAAGTTTCTCGCTAATTAAAGATGCTTTTATTCGGAGCTGCTCTGCCACTTTTGACATTTAGGGTTAGAAAGCAGCCTGTTCTTTTCTTCACTTTTTGTGAGTGTCTGTGCGCATCCTCGCCTTTTCCTTTCGGCCCACACCCACGCAGGTGACCAGAAGGGGGCCTTGCGTGGGTGGACAACTCAATGGTGACCCCCCTTTCTCCCTGCCCCTTTCTAGTCCTGCATTCAGCAGTGTGAGCTTAAAAAAGAAGAAAGGGGGCCAAAGAGGAGGAAAAGTCTGCTTGGTAACCTTAAACCCACCAAAACAACAACTGAAACTGAAGATGTTCTAAAAACACTTCTGTCTTTTGACTTTTGATAAGGAATAAAAAAAAAACAGGTCTCTCTTGTAAATTAATTTTCATAACTCAATAAGACTAACACGTATCAATAAAGGTTGAATGAATAAAGCAAGATGGTACGACGGAGCTTTAGGGCCACACTAAGAAAAATATATAATTAAAAGCCATAAAATTACGAGAATAAAGTCATAGTATTACAATAATAAAGTCGTAGTATTACGAGAATGAAGTCGTTGTATTACGAGAATAAAGTCCTAGTATTATGAGAATAAAGTCCTTGTATTACGAAAATAATGTTGTTGTATTATGAGAATAAAGTCCTTGTATTACAAGAATAAAGTCGTAGTATTACGAGAATAAAGTCATTGTATAACGAGAATAAAGCCGTAGTATTACAAGAATAAAGTCGTAGTATTACGAGAATAAAGTCATAGTATTACGATAATAAAGTCATAGTATAATGAGAATAAAGTTGTTGTATTACGAGAATAAAGTCGTAGTATTACGAGAATAAAGTCGTAGTTAGGGGTTGAACGAGTATATAATTTTTAAACTCGACATTAACATAATAAAACCCGAGTAGAACTCGAGTATTTGATGACGTCATAGATCTCAAGATACAAAACTAAATAAATTAATTAAACCTCAAAAAAGGGTAATTATTTACCAAAAAAAAAGACCAACAAAACATTGGGAGCGTATATTATGCTCCTACCATTTATCATACTGCAAATAAGTCACAGGAAAAACTAAACTATTAGTTATTATTATTAAACTGCAAACGTGAAGAAACATGCAGCACGTCAAAAACGAAACTTAACAGTGTGTGTGTGTGTGTGTGTGTGTGTGTGTGTGGGGGGGGGGGGGGT
>NC_056506.1:35862384-35867200 GCF_014905685.2 Nematolebias whitei
GGGGGGGGGGGGGGGGGGGGGGTCGACCACCCCTCCCTCACCACCGCCAGCTTTGGTGCGCATTAAGTTTAGTTTTAGAGAATATGTTTATAGATTTTTTTTATAGGTTTAGAGATGAATATGTTTTGCTTTTTGTTTGTGAAACAAGAGTAAACTGGTTCTGGTTCGGTGGATTGGACCCGGTGTTACACCATACTCTGTGACCTGCAACAGTGCAACACCGCCCCCTACAGTCATACGGTGGTCACATAATATGACGTCACTACGGATACTCGACGTTACATTTTTAACCTCGATAGATGTCCTAGCAATCGATGTGTAGATTACTCGAGTACTCTGTTAATGCCCTAATCGTAATATTACGAGAATAAAGTCATAGTATTACGAGAATAAAGTCGTAGTATTACAAGAATAAAGATGTAGTATTACGAGAATAAAGTTGTAGTATTACGAGAATAAAGTTGTTGTATTCCGAGAATAAAGTTGTCGTATTACAAGAATAAAGTCATTGTATTAGGAGAATAAAGTCCTAGTATTATGAAAATAAAGTTGTAGTATTACGAGAATAAAGTCGTTGTATTACGAGAATAAATTTGTACGAGACTTTTTTTTACTGTTGTTGTTTTTTCATCCACAAGTCGGATCCACGGTGCGACCTGCCAATCAATCCAGTAGGCGTGTCAGCAAATAACCAATCTGAAAATAAATGCTCCTATAAATGAGTCGCTGGGTCTCTTCAGCCTCTTTCTGGCATATTTATTGAAGACCTCGCTGCACGCACACAGTTTCCCTCACTGAGCGCCGTGTTCACACGGAAACAAAAACGAAAGTCATGACGTAATGACGTCACATATACGCATCCCAGAAGCAGCATACAAAAAACACAACAGTAGGTGGCAGTATTGGAACACGTTTTGAGTAAGCGCGTTAATAACAATAACGTTTAACAAACATTCTTCATTTTACCACAGTTAAAATGTGATGAACCCTGCTTTATCGTTTCGGAGTTCGGATAATATTACGACTCAATTTGCTTCGGATTGGTCATTTGCTGACACGCCTACTGGATTGATTGACAGGTCGTGTCGTGGATCTGACTTGTGGAAAAAAAAAAATAAGGACAACTGTAAGAAAAAGTCTCGTAAAATTTTATTCTCATAATTCTACGACTTTATTCTCATAATTTTATGGCTTAAATTTTTTTTTTCTTAGCGTGGCAATATAATTTTTTGTTTTTTTTAGTGTAACCCTAAAGCTCCGTTGTAAGATGGAGCTTCTTTTAGTGGGTATTTTGCCTCAAATCATTCCTCACTTCTTCTGATCAAAGAATAGTTGCAAAGAATGCACTAATCAAAGTATATTATATCAAGAAAGTATTAAAAGATCTGTAATGAAAGCTGTTACTCGCAGCAGCAAACCCACAAAGAAGCAACTCCCCTCAACTGTGCCAAACCATTTGGGTGTCTTTTTGGCATCATGGCGGTTGTACTGCCTGTAGCAATACTATTTTAGTTCCCTCTCACAGCTTGCAGCAACTTTATTTCCAGTAAAAGAAAGCTGTTTTTTTTTTTCATAGAGGGATGATTCATAAAGGGAACTATAGATCTCGTCTCACTGAATGACTTTAAACTAATAGTATACATTTTAAACTCAAATATTTGGATTTTATCTGACGGTTTCTCTTATTCACTTGTCTTTCATCTTGTAAGATTTAAAATTTTGTCTTTCATGGTTAAATAAATGTTAGATTAAAAAAAAGTCAGTGCTTGATTTGGAGAACTAGAGTTTATTTACATGCACTAACAGTTAATCTTGGAGGGGCCGGGTCATAAATGAATTGCTGTCATTTTAAAACTCAATAATTTCACAGTGATTCACATGAACATGGTTTCATAAACATTTACAGCACAATCAATTTCACATTGCATGGTCAATCTTGCAGACTGTGTTATATGAACCTGACAGCAGTGGATTTGTTTTATGGGGGCTCATAGACATCAATTCAACAATCAGGTCAAAAGTAAACTCTGTTTTTCCAAACTGAAATCCTTCAAAATGTTATTTACAACAAGCAAGATACTAACTATTCATAAACTTTAAACAAAACCTTTCTCACTTTAAAATATCTGAACTGTCAATTTAAATGGTGTAGAATTAGGAGATTAAAACAAAACACAAGGAGCAGTGATCATCATCTCAACACAACCTGAGAACATTTGTTATACATGCCAGAGATTTGGACAAAAATAAGTTATTTCACCTTCAGACATCACTTTGAGAATTGTTTCAAAATGAATTATGATGGATGTATTTTTATTTTTATTTTCTTTGGACTAAACGGTACATGGTCCTCTGGACAGATAAACAATAAATCTTTTGATAGAAACAAAAGAATAAGATATGTGATTTTTGAAAGGCAATGTGTTATCATATCTGGGGAGTGGTGGCGCAGAAGTTAGAGAAGGCGGGCCTGTGTCGGAAGATCACTAGTTCAACTCCCGGTACTGACAACATCAAAATGTGCATAGAAAAGGTGAAACACCATATAAAGCCAACTCTCCTGCTTACTGGAGAAACTGTGGAAATAAAAGTGCAAATCATTACCATATGTTTTGGGACTGTCAAGTAACTGGAACTTATTGGAAGGAGATACATAAAGCAATGCAAGATATTATTGGACGTCAACTGCCTCTAGAAAGTAAAGTTTTGTTTTGTGGACTCAAGCCTGAAGGATGGCCAAAGATAGATAGATATTTGTTTAATATTTGATTTGTGGCATGTAAAAAAGCCCTCACAAAAAAATGTCTTTCACTGGAGAGCCCAACATTGAACATATGGATGGACATCACAACGAACATATGCAGAATGGAGAGAATAACTGCAGAAGTAGACAACGAAAAGGACCCATTTATTTTACGCTGGAAGAAATGGACAGTTTATATAAAATCACGTAGACCAGGTCTAGATCTAGACTCCGCTCCACAGCCATCCTTGTGCACAGTCTTGTGACTTCCTGGATTGACTACTGCAACTCCCTTCTTTATGGCCTCCCCAACAAATCTCTCCAGAAGCTACAATTGGTCCAGAACTCAGCTGCCCGTGTCATCACTCAAACCTCCTCCTATAATCACATCACTCCTGTCCTGCAGCAGCTCCACTGGCTCCCAGTTAAATCGCTCATCGTCTTCAAAAATTCTTCTTCTCACTTTCAAAGCTATCCATAATCTTGCCCCTCCGTACCTATCTGACCTCCTACACATCTCCATCCCCTCTCGCTCTCTCAGATCTTTGCTACACCTCCATGTACCCTCTGCCCGCCTCTCCACCATGGGGAGCAGGGCCTTCACCTGCTCTACCCCTCACCTCTGGAACTCTCTACCCCCAGAGCTAAGAAACACCACCTGCTCTGAAAACACATCTCTTTAGACTCGCTTATCTTTAACTTTGCTGTATGTATTTTATATTCTTTATGAATTTTATATTCTTTATGTATTTTATATTATTTATGAATTTTATATTCTTTATGCATTTTATATTCTTTATGTATTTTATATTCTTTATATATTTTATATTCTTTATGAATTTTATCTTCTTTATGAATTTTATATTCTTTATGTATTTTATAATCTTTATGTATTTTATATTCTTTATATATTTTATATTCTTTATATATTTTATATTCTTTATGCATTTATATTTCACTTTATTCCTGTTGATCTTTGCACTGTGCTTGTTGTTTGTTTTTACACAATCTTTCTGACATGTTTCTTGCTGTAAAGTGTCCTTGGGTGTCCTTAAAGGTGCTTTTTAAATAAAATGATGATTATTATTATTATTATTATAGACCTAGTCATTTCTGAACGATATATTGACTGTAACAAAAAACACTTTCACTCCCTTTGTGCTATTTTGTGTGTGTTTTTTTTTGTTACATAAAAAAAAACCATTTGAATTGTTACTCTACTAATAATTAAAGTGGATTTATATGTCAAATACATTTATAAATGTCAATAAAATGTATAAATTAAAAAAGAAAGAAAAGGTGAAACACCCACACCTGCCTCCACCCTCATTTGCCACACTCTGGGCCCTTGAGCAAGGCCCCTAACCCCCACCATCTCCTCCCTGGGCATCCTAGATAGCAGCTCTCTGCTCCACAAAGAGGGCTGTGGTAGCTCAGTGGTCTGTGGTTGCGTCAGGAAGGACGTCCGGCGTAAAAATAATTGCCACGTCTTCATGCGAGTTAATTTGCTGTGGCGACCCCTGAATCAGATGAAAGAAAAACAAAGTATGTTGTCATATCTGAGAATCTAAAGCTGAATGTCGTCCCTACTTTCAAACAAAAACTAATTAGTCTAATTAATGCCACATTATTTTCAAATACAGATAGTTGAATTTTCATCAAATAAACAACCCATTTTCACACTCAAACACGCCGGGTATCGACCCGTAGTGAAACAACTGCCTGTGTTAGGACAGCTATCTCACAGAAAGTGTGCGGTTGTGTGTCTTTCAAGGAAAGACATGAGGATAAGAGGCTGTGTTTTATGGAGGATTAACAAGGATTAGCCTGTCAAACAAAACAATTATCCATTTTATCACATCACCTTTTTCTTTATCAGTACACACAATAGGTCACACACAGGAACACAAAAGAGATGAAACAGAAGGCGTGGTAAGACTGCCCCCGTTTTGTGACCCTTACCGTTCTTGACCTGAAGTGTACATAATTTATTGTTTGATAAAATATGATTGTTTTAAAAACGAACATATATATATATATATATATATATATATATATATATATATATATATA
>NC_056506.1:35867600-35889639 GCF_014905685.2 Nematolebias whitei
TATATATATATATATATATATATATATATATATATATATATATATATATAATTTCACACACTTTGGGATGCCAGCCTCTGGAAAAAAAATAAAAAATCAGCTGTGTCTCATTATCCAGCTTGACCAATGGCAACACTGCCCTCTATGGATGAAAGCAGTAAATGGTCTCTCCTGTTGGACTCCAGCTGTGTTGGGCTGAGGACAGCACAGGTTTGAAGTCAGGGCAAGTTGTTATGGATCAGCTCAGAACAGGAGAACATGATCGACCTTCAGAAGAGAGGATTTCTGTGACGCCTCAGCAGATTCCTTTCAAATGTTTAGCTACTAGCAAATCACTTTCAGGCATTAGACTTATTCAACTGGCACCTCTGTCTCCAGCTGTTAACACTGCAAACATCTGCAGCAAAAAACAATCAAACAATGAATCATTGTACATGATAGACAATAATAAAATAAGGGTTTGCACTTGTACCTTGCAGTCCGCCTTGATCCAATCAGGTAAAAAACAACAACACAAGAAACCACTGTGACAGCTCATATAAAGCACAGTGTTCACAGCACTTCAGGTGTTAATCGCCACGAATGGCTGACTACACATACGGCATGTAATGTTCTGATCAGGATGGTGAAGAGCATTAACAACCTGATGTTGAGCCTATCTAGGTCAGCTGAGCAAGATGTGAGGTTGTCATCGTTCTACACATAAAATAGGTCAGGTTAACGAGAGTGGGGTTTCATCATGCATCTCACACTCAATCACTTCTCACCACAAAACATCAAGAATGCTGAGTCTGTGAACCACTTGGCCAGGAACTGCACGGTGCTTGCCATAGCACTTTTGTGTGGGACTTAAAAAGATATGATCCTGTGCCACATATGTATAGTTATGAAACAAGGCCTGGAGGTGCAGGTTTGAACTAAAATATTAGCGATTTAAATTAAATGTTGTTTATGGGGAGAACTTCCCAGCAGAACACCTGGAAAATCTAACTAAAGTTCTTTAATTTAAAAAATAACCTTGCGGTGGGAGTGGTGTGTCAATGAAATGCATTGCATCACTTTAGTAATGATACGCAGAAGCCCACTTGCCACATAAAACCCTCTGTTATACAGGTACTGTCCAATGGCGTTCCAGTTTATTTCATAATCTGAAGTTTAATTGTTGGGTTTGCCTGCAGTGACGCAATAGTGAATTTCCTGTCCTCAATTTGTGAGCCACCAATTACAAACGACACCACTAGGACCACAGGCATATAAATACAAGTACGTACAAGTACTGGTGATGAGTTTAGTAAGTTTTCTGCATGTTCAACAAGATGACTCCCGCAGGGATCACCATGACGACCATTCTCCTCTTCTTCATAGTGGGAATACTCGGTCCAGCTCCAGCTACCAGTAAGTTTTCCTACACTGTTAGAATAAAACACATCTGATACAGATAATTTGCTTATCTTGTTAATGTTTTTTATGTATTTTAGGTTCCCGTCTGAGCAAAACTTGTTGTACACGATACAATAAGAAACCCGTGCCCTTTGCTCGTATAAAGGGCTACAGAGAACAAACCACCGAGGAAAACTGCCGTATTGATGCAATCATGTAAGACTCTCTATTCAAACAGTCTTATTTAAGTTTTGGTCATTGAAAGTAAATTCATTGAGAGGATTTATTCCCAATTACTCAAAAAAATTTTGGTAGTTGAACGTTTTCTTTGAGTTGTAGCTCTGCAACTATTTACACGATTAGTTAAAACTCAGTGCTGGGAAAATATTTATTTTATCCAGTTTGAGGATTTTTGCCATTTTAATTTTATGACTTTTAAACGGCAGCTGAAAAATGTACATGAAATTAATATGGCTAACTTTAGAATTTCTTTAACAGTAGAAAAAAAAAACTTTTTACACAAAAATGTTGCCTTTAAAACTTTTATATTTCATTATATATAAATTCCTTAAATACATCCATGATGTGATGCATCAACAAACAATAACTAGTCAGATATTAAACATGAATCCGCACTCATTTCAGCTTAAATAAAATTATTCTTGTACATTTTTTTTAAAGATGTTCAATTTGCTAACAATGAGTTTATTACCACTGCATTGTAGGAAACGTGCACTTCTTTAGAAAATGACAAAAAAAAGTATTTTTAATTTTTTTTAAATCATCAGAAGAAGTTAAATTACACAAATAGTTTCAAATCAGATGCATTAACTCTATGAACATGTGTTTGATCATATTTTTCATCGTTCCAGCTTCTACACCATTAATAACTATGAGGTTTGTGCGACTCGTCAGGATGAATGGGTGAAAAACGTCCTGTTTCTTCTCAGGTACGAGCTGTTGACTTAACTCATGATATCACCTAGTTTCAGATAAGACCTCAAGAGTCACAACAGGAATGTAAGAGTTTCATTTTAGGAACCTTTTGATGAAGAACTGCTTCTTTTTTTTTAGCTCAAAACTGAAGAACATGTCCAAAACCACCAAAAACACAAAAGAGGTGACGGGAAAATCTGAAATTACTTCGACGCACGATGGAAGTGGAGCTTCCTTCAACACAGCAGACGTCTTCGACAGTGAAAATTCTCATTAGCAAAACAAACAAACAACAAAAATAACCTAGTTATAATTTGAAACCACTGCTTCTGTGCTACAAAAATGCAAATTGAAGAAAACTGCTAGAAAAGGGAACTTTCTGTAGCCAGGTTATGTCAAAGCATTTACCCGTTTTTATGTATGTTTGCATTTTTATTTTGCTTTTTGCTTCTAGAAACTCAGTTGCATCAATTTATCACCAAAACTCAACGGCAACTTGAAAGAAAAGCTTGACACGCCAACTTCAGTTTTTAAAATTGCATTGAAAATGTTTGCAAAAGTCTGCTTTTTATGATTTTTTTGTAAGTATATAATTATTTACTACTTTTACTTCATCCAATTAATATTCTAAAATCATTCATCTAAGCTTATCCACAAATAAATTTTTATTGAGTTTCTGCATTTTTGTTCATTTTATTTCATCAAAGTGAATTTAATGGTAACCTTTAATGAAGCGGCTTCTGTTCAGGAAACATTTTTGAAACAATATAAGATATTTTTAAGGGGCATACTAACTAACTTGTGATTAGAAGTTACATTATTGAAATGAACACTGAAAAAAAATAAATAAAAAAAGTCCATGCTCAATAATCCAGGTATACAATCCAACAATTTTCAGTCAAGTCATCTGAACAGTTTCTTTTTTTTGCTGAAACGTTTCACCTTCCATCCGGAAGGCTTCATCAGTCGTGGAAACACACAACACAAACCTGATTCTTCCCCCAACAGCTTACTCCAAAGTGGAACAAACCAGTTATGTTGGTGCTAAGACGGTGTCTTTGCCACGCCCCCTCCTCTGATGCCGGCCCTCTTCCTCATCGACAGTCATATCAAACTGGTTCAAAAGAAACTGTCCAGATGACCTGACTGAAAATTGTTGGATTGTATACCTGGATTATAGAGCATGGACTATTTTGGTTTTGAACCAGTTTGACATGACTGTCGATGAGGAAGAGGGCCAGCATCGGAGGAGGGGGTGTGCCAAAGACACCATCTTAGCACCAACATAACTAGTTTGTTCCACTTTTGGAGTAAGCTGTTTGGGGGAAGAATAAGTTTTGTGTTGTGCATTTCCTTGCCTGATGAAGCCTTCCGGATGGAAGGTGAAACGTTTCAGCAGAAAAAAAAAAACTGTCCAGATGATCTGACTGAAAATTGTTAGACTGAAAAAAAAAACAACTATTAAAAACTACAAATAAATGGACTGTACTTATATAGCTCCTTTCTATCTTATCAAGATACTCAAAGCTCTTTACACTACAATCTGTGCCCTTATTTACCCATTCATACAGAGCTCTACTAGATCTATACAAAGAATAATCAGTGCTTCATCACATTCATGCACCGATGGGACACACATCGGACACAATGAGGGGTTCAGTGTCTTGCCCAGGGACACTTCGGCATGCTGGTGGAATCAGCCACAGCCGCCCAATACAAGAGTACATACAAGGTGATGCATTCTGCATTTGTTTTTGTTTCTGATGATCCATTCGATCTTATATGTTCAGAAACTGCTGCTCTGGATGCTTTCACTCTTCACCAACAGAGTTTATTGAGAAATGGAGAAAATATGCAGCCAGCAGATCTGTCAGTAAACTCTTCAGTCTTCTTCTTCTTCTTCTGACCGCTGAGGTTTCCCAAATGAGACTGCGAGGAGGCAGTTTCTATTTCAGATCAACACCCAAAGGGGTTGGCATCCCAGTCTGCCAAGGTGACACGCTGATGCACAGTAGCAGTTTAAAGTTCCCACTAGATGGCAGACAAATCTTATGGAAACCAGGCTTCAGAACCAGTCACATTTAAAAAAAAAAAAAAAAAAAAGTGCATGTGTTCTAAATCCTGGTTAAAAATATTTTGTTTAAATAAGTTTATTTTATTTTGTATTAATTACAAATCAAGTGGTTGTCAATTCTGTCTGCATTGACACTGAAACACGCAGAATTTGCATGAGAAAAGCTTTCAGTCTAAACGTTATAAAGTGATCTGAAATATCAGGAGATTAAAACAATCAAGGTTCAAAAGGACTTTTTTGTCATTTGCATCACATGTGGTACGTGAGGTGGAACAAAACTGTGTACTCAAGGTCTCAGTTACACCCAAAAAAGCAAAAATAAAAAGTATAAAAAAGAAACTGTATACAAGGATCTAAGATATAAGGTAAACAACAATAATATTTATATAATGTGGTATATTGAACAGCAGCCTGAACATGAGTCTCTTGTGAGCAGATGAGTATGAATACAGCAGCTTATGGGTAAGAAATCAGCAGCATGGATAATCAGCAGCACAGATAAAGTGTCAAATCTCCAATTAAGATTAAGGTTCAGGATTAAGATGAGAATAAGAGCAATTTTGACTGAGCCATGAACCGCATTTATATAAAAAAGAAAACAAAAACAAACCAACAATCTAAAGTAAATATAGTTGTGAATTTGCATAACTTCACAAGTGAAGTGATGAATCAGTTTGTGTGAATGGAAATATTTAGGGGTGGCACGGTGGCTCAGTTGATAGAGCTGTTGCCTCTCAGTGAGAGAGTCACTGATTCAAATCCTGGCCTGGGACCATTCTGGGTGGAGTTTGCACGTTCTCTCCGTGCATGTGTGCATTTTCTCCAGGTACTCCAGTTTCCTCCCACAGACCAAAAATATGCATGTTAGACTGATTGGTAACTGTAAATTGTCCCTAGGCGTGAGTGAGAGAGTGAATGCTTGTTTGTCTCATTTGTCCCTGTGTCCAGGGTGTCCCCTGCCTCTCTCACAGTGATTGCTGGACATGGGCACCAGTGAGCCCCATGACCCGAAAAGGAAGAAGCGGGCGGGTAAAAGGTAATGGATGGCTAGAAAAATTTAGGACCAGCATCTGAATTCACTGGTGGTAGGAGATCAAGTAAGATGACTTCTATAAAAGCTGAATCCTCTAAAGCAAAAACAACGTAGCAGATTCACAGGTTTATCAATGCTGTGTACATCTTTTATGTGTCTTTATAATAAATAAAAAGACACTATGCAACCTGCAGGAAAGCACTTGGAAAAAAAGCACTGTCCACAACAACCCTAAGATACTAGAGACTTACTGTATTCTAAATCTGAAGCACGGTGGAGTGAGCATCATTTCTGAAAATATGTTAAAATTGTCTTTTTTCAGCTAAAATAAAAATAAACTATCCATTCAGCTGCAGCTCCTCTGTCCACTCAAATGTCATCTGGCACCAAAAATGGCAGCGTGCCTAAAGTTTAATGTCTTTGTCCAGCAAGGACAAGAATATATAGAAATCTCTGCAAGCTATTTTAAGGCTGTGGCTGAGTGGTTAGAGCAATCATCCTCCAATGGGAGAGTTGGGGGTTTGATTCCAACTTGCTGAAGTGTCCCTGGGCAAGACACTGAACACTTCATTGCCTCTGATGTGTGTCCCATCAATGTATGAAAGTGATAAAGCACTGATTAGTCTTTGTATAGACATAAATTGCTGTATGAATGGTAAATGAGGGCACATATTGTATTGTAAAGCTCTTTGAGTATCTTAAGAAATAAAGGTGCCATATAAGTGCAGTCTATTTATCATTTGTCATTTTTTTAAACTTTATTTATTTACTTCCTGATTTGTATTTCAGGATATAATAATGCAGAGGTAGGATGACAGAGTTTACATGCTTCCCCCTACATGTAAACCTGAGAATAACCATCAAATACAATGATCAAATCAGTAAATGTGGATAGATAACAAGATGGTTTATTTAATTTAGTTGAGAACACAAGACAGCATTTATCTGTCACTCTGTGCTGCACATCACATACATTTTGTATCTTTAAGACTTGTATTCACAAAATACATCGCTAAACAGCAGAAGTAAGACATCATAAAGTTACAACTAATGGATAAATATAGTTAAAAATAAATATTAAATATTAAACCCATTACCAGGCATTTTAAATTAATTATAGATTGATGTAGTTTAGGTCATTTTTTTGTTTTTCAGGACGATGAGGCGTTCAGTCAAAGAACTGGTGGTGGTGGTTGTTGTTGCAGATGTAGTCTTCTTTGCTTTGCGAGCCTGCCTGTAAAATACACAAATAATAGACTTTTAAAAAAACATTAGTGTGCATTGCATTATGTGGAGGTAATAAGCCATTTGAAATTTATTCTGATTAAAATTATACTCACTCAAGCTCCTTGATCTTTTCGGCCACCCAGTCCTGTTTCCAGTGGCTGCAGACCTCTCCCTTTGTCGTGATAAATCTGTGCAGAGAAAACAGTTATAGTCCAAAAAATATGTCCAGATTATTACTGGATGAGAAAATAGTACAGCCGTTTTTTTTATACCATAAGTCAATAATTCTTACATGACTGCACGGATACAATGTAGGTTCTTCTTCTGGATCCTGTAGCCAATGATTGGGTCTGTAACGCTCTTCACACTGACCACAGTGCAGCAATTTGAAATCTTTATTTCTGTTTGTATGAAGAAAAGGTTATAAAAATTGTACTAACTGTATACAAGAATGTTAAAATAGTGATGAATCTTCAAGAAAAAAAACTTACCAGAGGTTGATGCTGCCATTACTAAAGCCCCTGCGAGGAGGACGAGGCACGTCAGTCTGACACTCAGCTGCATGGTTGGTTCAGGGAGTTTCTGCAAATGCTGCTCAGTGGATCTGCTTGATGAATTCAACTGGACTCCTCACAACAGACCACCAGATTTTATGCTGTGAAATGAGGAAGTGAGACAATCCAAACGGATGAACTTTAACTGTAACATGAGGGTGTGTCGGGATTTGGTAAATGATGCTCTGGATCACACTGCAGGCTCTTAGTTCCCTTTTTGAGATTTCATCACCAACCAGACCATAGTTAAGATTCTCCAAGAGATATGCACTGTTAGAACTTATAAATTAAACTAGATATCTACAGCACACAAATGCTTATGAATATGAATATATTTTATATTCATTGTCACAATAATTCAACTGTTTGGAAGACATCAAGGAAGCATTTCAGTTAGCTTATTCCAACCTTAGTGTAAATATTTCTTAAGATGGAACACATTATACAGCTGCCATCACTTTGTTTTTGCTTAAAATAAATTATCAACAACTTTTTAACCTGACAGGCCAAAGTTTGAGAAAACCTGGAACCTCTTCGGCAAGCCATGTCTTTGCAATGCTTCCAGAATAGGAAGTTTCTGGAAAGGGCATGCTTTTTTTTTTATATTTAAAAATACATATGTCCGGAGAATACCCAGGACACGCTGGAGGGAGTATGTCTCTCGGATGGCTCGGGAACATCTTGGAGTCGTCCTAGAAGAGCTGGATGAGGTGGTTGAGGAAAGAGATGTCCGGGCCTCCCTGATCAAGCTGCTGTCCCAACGACCTGACTCTGGAACAAGCGTAACATAATGTATGGATGGGTATATTTTAAAGGGTAATATTTTACTAAATTTAACACAGGTAGTAAAAATAGCTTAAAGTAGACATTTGTATTTGTCAGACTGATGGACCTCTGCCTTAAATGACTTTTTCACTCAAAAAGATTTGATTTAAAAACTTTCAATTGATGTAGTGAATCCTTGAGTACACACATTTTTATTGTTTCGTTTTACAGACAATTTCCTTTCTCCAAGGAGGGGATGACAAAAAAACATTTGAGTACCACTGCACTAAACCAGGGATATTGATTAATAAATTACCACAGGTGTGAAAGTTACCAAAGAAATTTCGATAAGTAAAGATTGTGATGCAGAGAACGTCTGATGGCTTTGACCAAGTTTCACGTGAGCAAACAAGAAGGGTCTCAAAGCTGATCCTTGATGCACTCCCACCTCTACCTTGAAGCTATGTCACTCCTACAGCACATTTTACCACTGTCCTGCTGTCCTCATACATGTCCTGTACCAGTCTAACATACTTCTATGCCACTCCAGATTTCCTCATGCAATACCACACCTCCTCCCTTGGCTCCCTGTTTTTTCTAAATCCACAAAGACACAGTGGAGTTCTTTCTGACCCTCTGTACTTCATCAGCATCCTCAAAGCAAAGATGGAATCTGTAGCACTCTTTCTTGGCATGAAACCATACTGCTGCTCACAAATTGTCACCTTTCATCTAAGTCTAGCTTACACAACTCTCTCCCAGATCTTCATCATGTGGCTCATCAACTTACTTTCCCTGTAGTTGCTACAACTCTGTACATCACCCTTGTTTGTAAAAATGGGCACCAGCACACTTTTTCTCCATTCTTCACACATTATTTCACCCTCAAATATGCCATTGAATATTTTATATAAAAACCTTACTGCCATTTCTCCTAGACATTTCCAAACCTTCAATGTTATGTCATCAGGTCCTACTGCCTTTCCCTTCTTCATTCTTTCAGAGCTTTCCAAATTTCACCCTCACTAATCTTTCCCACTACCTGGTCCACAGTTTTTATGACCTCTACTCTTCTTTATCTTTAATTATTTTCATTCAATAGCTCCTCAAAATACACATTATATCCTACCATCACAGCCTCATCACTTGCTAGACCATTACCATTTCTATCTTTAACAAGCCTAACCTGCTGCACATCCTTTCCAGCCTGATCCCTTTGTCTTGCCAATCAGTACAAGTCTCTCTCGCTCACTTTAGTGTCCAGCCTCCCATACAACACATCATACACCTTCTGTTTGCCTTTGCCACCTCTTTCTTTGCTCTACATTGGATCTCCTTATATTCCTGTCTACTCTCTTCAGTCATCTCACTATCATATTTCTGCTTGGCTAACCTCTTTCTTTGAATATCTTCTTGCACTTCATTATTCCACCACCAAGTTTCCTTAACATTCATTCTATGTCCAGATGACACACCAAGTACCTTCCTACCTGTTTCTCTAATTACTGTAGCTGTAGTAGCCCAGTCATTTAGAAGCTCTTTCTTACTGTAACACACAGACACTTTAACAGCTCCTCTCTGAATTTCTCACAACATTCTTCTTTCCTCAGCTTCCACCATTTAGTCTTATATTCTGAGTTAACTATTTTTTTATTCTTCATAACAACAATCATTCTACACACAACCATCTGATGGTGTCTGACCATGCTCTCCCCTGGCACAACCTCACAGTCCCCATTCTCTCTCAGGTTTCTTCTTCAACACAGAACATAGTCTACCTGCATGTATATATTACATATTTTTTCCTCTATGTCACATTCAACCTGCGGAGCATAATCACTGACAACATTTAACATCAGTCTTTCTACTTCTACCTTCAGGCACATCACCCTATCTGACACTCTTTCACCTCTACTACATTTTTTACCAACTCCTCCTTCAGGATCACCCCTACTCCATTCTATCCACAGGATGCTAAAACAGTTTAAACCCTGCTTCAATGCTGTAAGCCTTGCTGCCCTTCCACTTGGTCTCTTGGTTACATAAAACATTTACCTTCCTTCTCTGCATCATGTCAGCCAGCTCTCTACCTTTGCCTGTCATTGTCCGCACATTTAGAGTTGCCACCCTCAGTCCTATATACTTGACTTTCCTCTTCTCCCTCTGTCTCCTGACACATTTTCCTCCTCGTGGTCTTCGACAAAACAAAAAAAGTGGCACAGTGGCACAATTTCTGCCAACACCCTGTTTGTAAACAGCATTAGTCACAGTTCTCATTAATTTGGGCCTTGACCGATCCAGCATGGTGTCGCTTTGATGAACTCGCATATTAGTTTTGTGTGTTTTACGTCAGATGACCTTCCTGACACAACCCTCACCATTTACCCTGGCTTGTGATTGGAACAAGAGATAGACTAGCTTGTACTCCCTAGTGGCTGATTTCAATGATAATATAATAATAAATAGTATTATGTTTATTATCAATAATAATATTAATAATGAACCTAATACCAAACAGTAAATTTCAGAAAACCAATATTTAGACCAAAGACCCCCAAATCATGAGATCAGGTCAAAAGACTGGACACTGTTGACTGAAAATTACACAAATCTTCAAATATTTATTTCAGAAATAGTTCAGTAATGTTATCATGACTTTGTAACTGAATCACTTGAACCCATGCTCCCTTTTCAAAAATTCTGATGGATAAAGATTTTGCATCAAATAATGATTACAGGTACTTTTCAACTTCATCGGATTAAGTAAAATAATGTTTTATTTTACATAATTGCTCATATTAAACTGAATTGTTCATTTGGAATACAGTATGTTGAAGGCCTCAAATGTAGACACAAGGCAAAACAATATATATGTTGCGTGTATCTTTTCTGTAGCTACGAAAAATTGGAAATAAATCTAAGTTTCTTTGCTTTTTAAATTTCCTTCTGTGTATTATTTTTTATTCTGTACCATTTTTTGTCTGGTTTGTGGTGGTGTTAACTGACTTTGCTAAGGCATGAATTCTGCTGAAGCCAGCAGGAAGTATCATGTGATCAGTCTTTACTTTTTTCAGTTTCTAGTGGTCATTTCAAGAAAAATCAAAAAAGGGAAGGAAGAGTAGGGTTTCCACTACCAAACACAAATTTACAAGCATCATCTGTCCATATTTGGACGTTTTTCCTGTAAGTCCTGCAAGTCTCAACTTGTTCATTGATGCCTTTATGATGCTGTCTAACATTTTTTTGTTGACTGCATTGTAAAGTTTTGTGATATGCCTTATATCAAATAATTCATATATAAGCTGCTTGAAAAGCTAAACTTACATTATTTTTTGTTAAAACTTTTTTAAATGACTTAAGAAAACCATATATATATTAACCCTAGACTCGAAGACCTTTGACTTTATTTACATGCCTATCTCTTACTGTTATCAAAGATGCCAACATTGTATTGCAGTGAGACACAATATGTCAAATGGGTCTAAAAAAAATCTTATCAATACAATTATTTTAATAAACTTAAAAAAAAAAAATATATATATATATATATATATATATATATATATATATATATATATATTATATATATATATTATATATATATGAATTTAAATGAACAGCTGTATCTATAATTTTCTGCACTTCACTTCCTTATATGCACATCCTTCTTGTCCATATTGTTAAAATTTAAATTTTCCTTAACTCAGTTTGTTACATAGGAACAGTTCTTACATTAGTTATACAGTAAATCACAATCGTTAACTTAATCTAAGAAACTGTTCTCAAATATGACCAAATATTGCCTTTCTCCCTGATTTTCTGATTTGTTCCAGGTCATGTTACAGAGTTTTACCCAACCAGTCAAATAATATGAACATTGTTTCATCCATCTCTTAAAACTTGACATAATTTCACTTTTCATTTTTTTTTAGTGTATCTTGTCCTCATTTTGAACACAATAAAAATGTACACATGCTTCAATTACGTTTACTGTTCACTAAATTTGAACACTTTTGCTAAACATCCATCTGTAGATGATACCTAAAACTGTAGTTATATATTTACAACAATCTGCAAGTACTTTATCATCTGATATTCTTACATTTTATTAACTACAAAAAAAAAAAAAAAAAAAAGAATGAAACAATTCAATAAAATGCTGCATGCATGAATGCTAGTGTCAGCTGTCTTTTAGCAGGAATGACTGTAGAGCATGACATTTTCAGATCCAAGGCATTTTTTTTTATTGAATAACGTTAATGACTTGCAGTAGAAAGGAGAAATGATTCCTCTAAACGAGGAAGGAAGTTGAGGTGTGAGATCATCTTCAGTGAAATCAACATAGAATTGAAAAAGTGCTCTTCTTTCTCCTTTTTGTGGATTTGAAATAGGAACTATTATCTAATATTGAAATTAGTAATTTAATAAAAGAACAGTTTTAGAAATAAAGGGTTGATTTTATGAGGATTTGTGAATTGATGCAGATGACTTCAGACTACATAACTTCTTTCTGGTTAACATTTTAATGGATTCTAGTCTAGGGCCAAACAGAATGAACGCCCTCGCATGGTTCTCTGCCGTACAAAGTCCCCTCCATGTAAACAAATGGAACTTTTTTTTTGTCTACAAATAAAAATACATGTCAAATAAATCTTTTCAGTTGCAGATTTTGGTTGATTCATATAGTTCATACTTTCCTGCTGTATATCTTTTAAAAACACATTTTTTTCAATTAGTTATTTGATGCATCTATTATTGCATCATGCTACACTGTGATTGACGGTGTGATGGTTTGTAGGTGGGACTGTTGTATCAGTGGTACAGTGCCACATCCCTAATGCACAGACTCTGGCTACAAAAATGCTACTTTGAAGTCCCCTAAAGGTTATTGTAAGGTGTTTGGTTATTAGTTAAAGGTTCCTGCTGAATGTTGACCAAAAATGAAGTACTGTAAGTTTTGTGTTTCTTATGAAAATATAGAAATGGTCAATAATTCACCTAGTACTAGTGAGCATAAAATCTACATAAAATAAATTGTTTCCGCAGATTGCAGATTGATTATTGTTGATTTTCATATGTTTAATGCAAAAAGAAAAAAAAAAAAACTTATTTCTTGTGTGAATCTCATTTCTTCATTCAGCAGTACACTGTAAAAATTAACTTGTAGGTTAAATTGTTACATTATATTGTTTTTGTGTGTAAACTTCTTGAGAATCATAGTTATCCTTCTAGATACAGTTAATATACATTGGAATGTCTTTTTCACTATGAGGTGATTGGAATTTATTTGGGACCTATACCGAATCTCAAAATATAACGAGCCAGGTGGTGAAAGGGTTACATTTTTGGGATGAACGTAATATTTGAGATTGGAGGGTTTTCCGGGATGAACGTAATTTTTGTAATAATCAATAATAAATTGTTTCCTATTAGCATGTTTTCTCAATTTGTACAAAAGAGCAAAATATGAGAAACTGACAAAACAAGAACAACTAAAAACCATTTTTTTTTCCTTTATATGAATATTCAGTGTTATCACCAACTCCTGTAAGCCTTTTGTCTGTTTGTCAGTTTCTTAACGTATTCAAAATTCACCTTTGTTGTAATCACAACATCCTGAATGCTGTTCACTGTGAAACTGACACTTAAGAAAGAAGACGTGCTCAGAAAAGAGTTGACAAGGAAACATTTGACTTAAACCCTTGTTTTTGAATTTTCAAAGTCAGTCACAAATATTGCTGCAGTCCTTGTTACATTATATTATATTATATTATATTATATTATATTATATTATATTATATTATATTATATTATATTATATTATAAGGTCATAAAAAGTTAAGTCAGGTCCTCTGGACTGTTTCTTTGTGTTGAAACGTTTCGGTCTGGATCCAAAGGACTTCATCAGTCCTGGGAGCTACAACAAACTTGGTCCCACAAGCAGCACACTCACATAGTGGACCGACCAGTTTGATGGTGACAAGATGGTTTCTGGAGTCTACCCTCTCCCCCATCGACTCCTCTGAGGCAGCCATGGCTAAAGTGGTTCAAAACATGAAAGTTCATGCTCAGTCATCCAGGTATCCAGGTTGTTGGATTTAAAAATTTTTTTTTTAACCTGGATTATTGAGCAACAGCACGGTGGCACAACTGGTAGAGCTGCTGCCTCTCAGCGAGCAGGTCCTTGGTTCAAACCCCGGTCCAGGGGCCTTTCTGGGTGGAATTTGCATGTTCTCTCCGTGCATGCGTGGGTTTTCTCCGGGTACTCCGGTTTCCTCCCACAGTCTAAAAACATGCATGTTAGGCTGATTGGTAACTCTAAATTGTCCCTAGGTGTGAGTGAGAGAGTGAATGGTTGTTTGTCTCGTTTGTCTCTATGTGGCCCTGTGATGGACTTGCGACCCGTCCAGGGTGTACCCCGCCCCTCGCACAGTGATTGCTGGACATGGGCACCAGCGACCCCCGTGACCCAAAATGGAATAAACGGGTAAAAGATAATGGATGGATGGATGGATTATTGAGCATGAACTTTGATATTTTAAGGTGCTTGTCACTTTAGGCCATATTATTTTTCATTAAACAAGAATAAAACACAAGAAACATTCTGTTGTATTAAGTAATACGTTGAGAAATTCGCATGAAGATAATCTTCTATATAATTTTTTCCCTCTTCAGGGGTCTCCACAGCAAGTCATCCTCCTCCATCTCTGTCCTCTGCATCCTCTGTCCTCCCTTCAACTGCCTCCATGCCCTCTCTAACTGCATCCATATATCTCCTCAGTGGCCTTCCTCTTTGTCTTTTTGCATACAGATAACAACGAAAACTAGATACTTATTTTCTTGTGTGTCTTCATTAGTCATGTAGTGATATTAGACCATTGTCTCATGGGGCTGACTGGTAATTACAGCTGTTTCTAATGGTAGAGGTGAGTGTGTCTGTTGCTATGGTGCTGGTGTGGGTGTGATTTGTTTGGTTAAACATAATCTGTTGTTGACGTCCTTGTATGTTTTCTGCTGAGTAATTTCAGAATGTTAACTCTAGTTACCCAGGAGATGCCCTTTGGAGTTTTTTTTTTTTGTGTGTGTGTGTGGAGGGGTGCTTTTTTGCTGTTATCTTTTCTAACTTCATGTCTGTTCCTCCACTGTACTGTGCAAAGCCAGGCCAGATGTGCTGAAGACTTTTTAAAACATCAATCTGAGTCTGTATGCCTCAAACATAGTTCAACCTGTAGATAAAGCCACCTAGTGGAGACGGTCGTGGTCTGAACATTCTGAAAAGTTCAAGCTGCCTTTTCTTTTTCTCAAATACACAAAATGACATGTGACCTCAAACCACGTGGGCCACAGTGGAACAGAACAATTGCTGCCTCAGCATGTGTGTGCATTTATATATGGATACCGCCTATGCACAGGTAAAAGTCATGAATAAACAGAGTGTACGTGTAAATCATCACTGTATGCACCGTGTGTGCAGAACTGAATAGAGGAGCAGTAGCACAGAGAAACACTCACCTCAAAACCTTACAGGAAGCTCATATGTTAGAAAGTGAAAAACACAGTAAAGTGGTGGTGTGCTGTTTAACTTTAACATACAGTCATGTATCAGGTTCAATTTTTTCCTATTTTATGTAACCATAAGAACATGGAAAACCAGCTCGTGTAGTCAAATGCTGCCAAACACGAACTGAAACCTTAAAAAGTGAACTAACAAGTGTAAATATTTGCTTCATAAATTTAAAATGTCTTGCATTAGCTGATCTAATTATGATTTAAGTTTAGGTGATTTATACGGGATAATTTAAATTGACAATAAACCAATAGTACAAGCAAAGTCCACATTATACTGCAGTGGAAAGCGTTTTGACACCCCCGGACCACCAGAGAGGAGAGTGGAGAGGCGAAGACCGCACTGGGGTGAGTTTTTGTGGGAGGAAACGGTACATTTCCACTTTCCAACCATGTGAGCATTTGTGGGTGCAGCATGCTCGCCTTACAGAAGACACATATGAACCTGAAAAGAGTCGGTGGTCTTTAAAATAAAAAGAGCTTGAGGCTCAGAATGCACATTGTTTGAGCATCAAACAGTGACAGGTCTCACCGTCATCCTGCTTTTATATGTGGCAAAATTACTGTTTTTAAGCTAAGTAATCTGGTACATTTCGTAGTATTTGTCCAGTTATACAATAACTATGACTGTAGTATAAAATTCTCCTGTTTTACTATCAAAGAGGCATCTGAAGTTAATGTTTGAAAATACTTAAAACTAAACTTTGACACGAACTTCATAGAAAGCACTTTGTTCAGAGTCCATCAACATGTTCCACATGCAGTGGTCAGAAAAAGTACCAGCATCATTATATAATTTATCATTACGTCTTTTATTGTTTTTTATATATAGCAGGTTAGAATTTACTATAATTGTCATAATATATGAACATGAGCATCTGTTATGACCCCAGTGATGAGCTAGCATCAGGATAGCCTACATGAGTGGAAGGAAGTGGAAGTGAATGTCTCCATTAGCATCATCTGGGACTTGATGTTGACACAAACAAACCTCACAACAGAAAGAAAAATATTACTTTTCACTAAAGCTGTTCAAATTTCACCAACTTTGATTTTTGGAATGTATTTATGTAAACTATTGTTTTTTGACATTTTCACTTTTTTTTGTACAAATGCAGATACTGACACTTTTGTTATACAGTGATAATGACACCTGCTAATGATATAATGGTTATTCAACGTGTTGAAACCAACTACCACTAGTGCATTTATCAACTCAATCTGTACTACGCAGCCATTACTCATCCTGTTATATGGTTCACGTGTGTGATGGCACGCAGATTCACTGATAAAACGTGAGAAGTCAGATTTATTTTAGGAGATCTATCTGATAGTAAAGTGCGCTGGTGGAAACACTGATTCCTTCACTGAGATAAAAATATTAACAAGAGACAGCAGAGGTGTAAAATTGTGTCTTCTTTTTGTTTGTCTTTCCGGCTGCTCCCTTCTTCAGGGGTCGCCATAGCAATAGCCAACTAACTCACACGAAGACTTGACGCCGTTTGACCTTCCTGATGCATCCACAGACCACTGAGCTACCACATCCCTCTGTGTGGAGCAGACAGCTGCCATCTTGGACGCCTGGGGGAGAAGATGGTGAGGAGTTAAGGGCCTTGCTCAAGGGCACAGAGTGGGGCAAATGAGGGTGGAGACAGGTATGAGTGTTTCACCTTTTCCACCCACGTTTTGATGTTGTTGGTCTGGGGAGTTGAACCGGACACCTTCAGCTCACAGGCCCACCTTAAAAAAATAAACAAATTTTAAAAAATCCAGTTTTAATAAACGTTAAAAAGTTATGTGGACATTGACATGTTCTGTTTTACTTTCTAGACTTGACTGGATAGAACTAGACCATAACCCATACGTTACTGAGTAATTTGGTATTTATTGTTGGTGAGACTGTGATTCTTTTTTCTTTTGTATAATTTTACTAATAATGAGCGAAAAAGTGAAGTTCATTATCTATTCTTTAAATTTCTAAAGGTACATAAAAAATAATCAATGTAAAATATATTGAAATAATGGAGGTCATACAAGCACATGTATGGTTCAGGGTGAGGTCAAAAATCTTGGCCTTACATGTCTCATACTATAATTATTGTCCATAGCTGGGGTGATGATGTTTTTGCACGAGTTGACGTTTGTTTGTCTGTCCCTAAAAATATCTCACGAATGACCAAATTAAATTTAATGAAACTTGCAAAAAGTAACCATTTGATGTTCTTCAACAACTAATTCACTTTTGGAGTCAACCTGATTCAAGATGGCCGCCACAGCACAGCAATCTTAGCAACACACAAAAACGGCTATGACAGACAATTTCACAAATACCAAACTAAAATTTGGTGTAGTGGCTGAGCATCATCCCCAACACACACATACTTTGAGCACAATGCGTTGTGTAACATTTTTGCTTAAAACTTTGGCTTTAACCATGGTTGTCTGTTAGCAAAATATCTTATAAACTACAGGATGAATTTCAATTAAACTCTGAGAAAATAATGTACAGTACATCCAAAAAAAAAAAGAAGAAAGAACTTGTGCAGTCAACCCAGTTCAAGATGGCTGCCACAGTTAATAGGCATTTGCCTACACAACGATGCCTCATTATATTTTTCAGATATTGAGCTACAGCTTGGTGTGGTAGTAGCTGACAATCATTAACAATGCATGCTCAACGTGCTAACAGATCATACGAGACCGCACAAAATATTGAAATATGTTTTTTTTTTTCCAAGATTGGACCAAGATGGTTATCATCATTTATCATCAGAAGGTTTTTGTTGAAAACTCTGCCCAGAAATGAGACATGCAGTCTTCCAAGAAATCCCAGGCCTTTAAGTCTGAATGTTCTTTTTATTTTACATTAAGAGGGATTCAGATCATTAGCAATCTTGACAAAGATGAATATTTATTAGATTCTATTATAAAGTGTTTATATGTTAGACCAAATCCTTAGTGCATTTAGACAAAATGATCACGTTTTATAAATCAGGAATATTAACATTTGAAAATGTTTAACAGTATTCACGTACATAGTTCATGTTGAACTTCAATGACTCATGGCTGCTCTTTCACCATAAAATAGTTTAATGCAAATTAATTATTATGCTAAAATTCACAAATGAAATGTCAACCACAGTGTAACCGTTAAAAGGTCAGCTGCCGTCTTGTTCTAAGGAAGAATGTCGGAGTCATTAAAAGTGTGGAGACATTTTTTTTTACCAATCTGAATGACCATCGTGTTCCATTGCCCTTCTCAGTTTACCATTGGGGTCTTCAGCCTGTACAGGGGGGAGCTTTCAGTCAGCGAGTTTCCATTATTAGCACCTCTAACAACATGATGCATGAGTTTCTATTAAAAAAAAACGTGCTAAAACCATTACTATATGTGGGCTGTGAGAGAAAGTACCGCTGGGTTTGAAGCTTTGCTGCTGGGGGAGGTTTGAGCGACTGAGAGTGAAGACTGAGGTGAATGCAACGTTTGCTCTAAACCAGAAGTGTAATGGGTTTTTCCCACCCCTTCATATAAATGTATGGCCCACCCTTGTCAGTATTTGTATGACTTAGCTGTTAAGCATTTGTGTGTGAAGGTGAAGAACAAGTGAAGTTTTAATCAAACATTGTTTTAACCTCGTGCCTAACCACTCTTATGCACCAAACATATGTAGAAATACGCAAAACCCAATATACAAAACCAAATATGTGCAGTTAAATAAGTCAAGTGTCAAATAAACACTCTGAGTGTGGCCATGCGTTTGCATTCACGTGAATCGCCGTAACGTAAAACGATAGGAAAATGGCTAATAAAATGATAGTCACATAAGTAATGTATGGTCATACTGGTTTTTGGCACTTAAGTTGAGAATGCTATGTGTCCAAACAAAAAACAAAGAGCTCCATTTTGTGCAGCTTGTAATGTGTATGACATATCTTTAATGTTCACAGTACGTATACTATATATGAATATTTGTCTATAACATCTATAAATTGACAGCGTACTACAGTATGGTGTGTGCATACTGCTGCGTCTTGTTGGTTTTGTGGGTATGATATTTTCTTCCTATAAGCACAGTGATGCTGCAGTGGCACTCACCAGCAAAGTTTTGTCTCCATTCTTCCATGAGGTTGTGGTAATGTCTGAATCAGTCTTCTGTCAGCAGCTAGCTGTGGCTTCACACACACTTGACTGCAGTGAAAGGGAGTCCATGCTTGGATATGTAGTCAAGCTAGCCAACAGTTGCATGCAGTTGGAATTTGCTTTTACATAATAGCTACTCTGAGTCACTAGTTTGCTTAACATGTAGAATTTAACATGATATGTTCTTATAAATGTTCAATTGGTTTTTATTAAAGTTACAGCTACAGATGGTTTTGCCAGAAAAACCACAACAACAGCTAAAATGTCATTTATTGCAAATGGAACACCTAAAACATATTTATTTTTGTTCAGCACTTATAAAATCATATAATTATTTACCCGCTGGTAATTATATATTACAGACACACACATTTGTTTTTTTGTTTTATGATTGCCTCATTTTAATCAATGATTCTCAACTTTGTTGGGAGAGGGAGTCAAAAACACAATTTGGGTGCAAGACTATTGTAGAGAAAGTATATAAAATTAGGCTGAGCAAAGGATTATACATTGCCCCATTTTTATTTTTCTGTAAAATAGGTATTATAGACGTTTTGGAACTTGAAAAATGGGCATGCATGAGTGATATTGTGAATTTGAGGCACATCCTCTTGTGATTCTAGAATATAAAAGAAACAACCTTTATTGTCCCACAGATGGGAAATTCAAGTGTTATTTTTACTTGCAAGGTTGAGAAACATAAATAAAGTATTACATATATATCCTGATGTATGCTCAATAATCCAGGTAGAAAAATCTAAAAAAGTTAAATCTGGTCCTCTGGACACTCAAAATTTTTGAATGTCCAGAGGACCAGATTTAACTTTTTTAGATATTACATATATAATTTAATGAAAATATTTTTCTATTACAAGGTGGCACGGTGGTTCAGTTTGTAAAGCTGCTGCCTCACAGAAGGTCGCTGGAACAAATCCCGGCCTGGGGCCTTTCTGGGCAGCGTTTGCATGTTCTCTCTGTGCATGCGTGGGTTTTCTCTGGGTACTCCAGTTTCCTCCCACAGACCAAAAACATGCATGTTAGGCTGAGTGGCAACTCTAAATAAAATTTAAAAAATGTCCCTAGATGTTAGCGAAAGAGTGAATGGTTGTTTGACTTGTTTGTCACGGCCCTGTGTTGGACTTAACACTTGTCCAGGGTGTCTTCCGCATCACACACAGTGACTGCTGGATATGGGCACCAGTGACGTCCGAAAACCGAAAACCGAAAAAGAAAAAGTGGGTAAAATATAATGGATGGATAGATGTAGTTTCTGACAAGTAGAAAAGTTGAACACCTGGAAAGAGCATTGAACCATTTCTAAAGTGTGTCAGATAATCTGGCAAAATCAGGAAACAGAAGCTGGTTTTGTTGCTATTTTTTATCTGTACTGATCAAAATATTGGATCATATTCAAAGAGTCTGGGGCAAAAGTTAGGCTGTTTGAGGTCCACAGTTAAGATAAAACTTTACTGATCCCACAAAAAACTGTTGTGCCAGAGTTTCAGTACAAAGGAACATACACAAGAAATTACACAAGATACCGTATCTACAAAAAAAAAAACCCAAAACCAAACAAAACCCCCCCCCCAGAAAATATAAAAATACCAGCAATTAATTTCTAAACAGGTTAGGTGCATTAATGTGTGAACTGTTTTAATGTTTTAATGTGAAAACATTAAAGTGTTTATTGTGGTGCAGGATTAATTTTATTGTCCTGTGTCTAGAAAGGGGGAGGAGTTGAAAAGTTTGATAGCCACAAGGAGGAAGGACTTCCTGTGGTGTTCTGTGGAGCACCTCGGTGGTCTCAGTCTACAACTGAAGGAGCTGTGGTAAGGGTCCAGGGTGTCATGCAGGGGTGTGACGTGTTGTTCAGGATGTGGAGCATCCTCTGCTCGGACACCTCTGTCAGAGACTGCAGGTCCACTCGCAGAACTGAGCCAGCTCTCTTGATGAGTTTATCGAGTCTGTAATAATAAGTAAAATTTAATCTTGAAGTACTAAACACCATCCTTTGATTACATGTAAAAATATTTTTTAGAAATGTATATTTTTCCAACATGAAAGTACGTTGTACAAAACTATACCACACTGTACACCAACTTGACGTTTTATAGAGCAACTGGGTGCTAAACTAGGTGACCTGACACCCACACTACAATTGGTTCAGTCTGAAATTAAAACAAAAATTCTACAAGGATGCCACAAACTGTTGGCAGATTAAATGTCAAGTTCAATTATGTGAAACATTTCACTATTAAAACTACTGTCACTAACCTCTTCAGTTCTAAAATAGAAATGCATTCATGAGGAATGCAAGATGAATGTTACTGACATAGAATAATAATTTAATGACACCCCCCCCA
>NC_056506.1:35894639-35915816 GCF_014905685.2 Nematolebias whitei
CCCCCCCATGGAGCAGCTCAGTCCACAATGTTTTGCTCAGCATGGGTGAACAGGAAGCAGCAGCAGGACAGAGCTGCTTTGTGTGGATGGTGATGATGCAGACCTCCTTACAGGTACCGGGGACACCGGGCAGGCTGTTGCAGTCTCTCAGGGTGAACTTGATCTCGATGTAGACTCGCTGCGCACCCTCCCGGCTGATGTGCCGCGTCCGCAGCCAGTTGTTCTGGTTGGCTTCCATCACGTTGCACACCTGGTAGGTCCTCATCGGAGTGTTCCTCTCATCCATCACACTGATCTCCTCCCACTGAAAACCATAAAGAGGAGGATGTGTTATTTTATTTTTTCCAGCAGAACATTTTGGAGGCAAAAGCATCAAATACTGATTTATATATAAAGTAGGGCATATTAAAAGTCTAGCATTCCTTGAAAGAATGCATTTCATCGACTACTTATATTTGACATAGTTTTAGACATTTTTTACATTGGCTAACGTCAACTGGCTGTGGTAACCATCTTAAATAGATTCATATATATATATATATATATATATATATATATAATTTATTATTTATTAACCTTTATTTAACCAGGCAAATCCCATTGAGATCCACAGGTCTCTTTTGCAAGGGAGGCCTGGGCCTGAAGGCAGCCTAAAATGCATGTTTTTGGTCTGTGGGAGGAAACCGGAGTACCCGGAGAAAACCCATGCAAGCATGAGAAGAACATGTAAACTCCACACAGAAAGACCCCAGGTCCAACCCTGGATCGAACCCAGGACCTTCTTGTTGTGAGGCTACAGTGCTAACCACTGAGCCGTCGTGCTGCCATATATATATATATATATATAGTACATTTCAAGTTACCTTCGGGGGTGAATGACTTTTAAATTTAATTGTATGTATACAGTTATTACTGTAGAAAACCGGTAGTGAAAGTGAATGTGCTACTTCATGTTCCACAGCTCTGGGTTGTTAGTGGTTGACAGGTTTCTTCTACATGCTGAGGGTTGCATATAATGTTTTTTTTTTTTTAATAATATTCTTAGAAGAAAGGAAATACCCCCTATTACTATTCTACTAAATAAGACCACCAGCAGCATATGCACACACCTATAAACATTTGTACAACTCTGCAATCAGGATGTGGTAAAAGTAGTTGAACACACCCACCGTTTCAATTAAAGACCAACTCAGTTCCTGAAAGTGCAAAGCAACAATGTCACAAAAATATTGTCCAACACAAAACAGCAAAAGAAAAAAAAACATTTTCATTAAAATTATCCAAAATATTGAATCAAACATTTAGAGTGGTTTGACATTTTCCAGGTAAGCACACTCACATGATGTGCATCCTGGTATATGTTTAACATTAGTCTTCAGCTTTGTTTCTGAGACATCTGTGTGAGAGTAAAGAGGCTGAACACGTGATATGAGAAACGATGAGTTCAACATTGATTATTGTCTACAGAAAATCCAGTTTTCACTTTGCACCTCAATTAAAAATAAGAATAATTACTATAAAAAATATTTATTTATTTTTTCACATTTCTTAAACATGAATCTGACCAGAAACATTATTTTCTTACACTATTACGTGTCGTGACACTGGAGTCCTTTATCTTGTAGTAAAAGTTTCTACATTAGACCTAGCTAATAGATTCTTAAATTTTTTTAATCTGTCATGTGATTGCTTATGATTCTGTAAAATCTAGGAATATAGATCTTGCAGTGAATCACAGTAACTAACATAAAACTGTTAGCTGTACAGTTATATGAGTTGTGTCCCTTGTGAAGCAGCTGTAGCAGACTGTGATTTGTATTTACTGGCTCGGATGATTGCTTGCTGCTTTATGGGCTGAACAGTTTTACGGAGTGTGTCATCCTTTTAGCTGAGTTGGCGCATTGTTTGCTGGCTGTTGCTAGTATTGTTGTCAGCTGGTCAAAAAAACAAACAAAAAAAAACTATGAAGAGTATTCCAGTATATGGATCGAGTTAAAAGTGGAGGAGATTTTGGGATGTTTATTTTTGAGGTGATCAGTTGATTTAACAAATTCAGATTCATGTGTCTTTGTTGTGCCTCTGTACTCCGTTTGCATGGTACAGAAGTAGAATGAAGCATGTCATTAACGTTGTTGTGCACTTTTGATTTCATAGCACATGTTTTCATAGATTTGATCAAGAAACAAGTTAATTTTGAAGAAAACCTTTGAAATGGTCTGAGAAAACTTCTGCCTTATATTTCAAACACTCAGCCCTGCTTCTCCAGCTTTTATTTATGTATTATTGATATTTCAAACTTCTTTTAAGTTTGGAATTTAATGTTCCGAATTTTAAAACAGCTTAATTTATGTAAGTGGCTCTCGCATGCAAATTACTGTACCTCCACTCCCTCCTGAGGGTTGTCAGGGTCATGGTTAGCATTCATGAGAGATATGATGGTCCCATCAATGAAGATGTAAACAGTGACATTGTCAAAAAGACAGGAGAAAGAACTGGAAGTGGCAGAAATGAAGATGATGAGGTTCTCCTTAGGAGTGACAAGGATGGATAAGATTAGGAATGAGATCATCAGAGGTACAGCACAGGTTGAACAACTGGGAGAAAAAGTTAGAGGCCAGACTGAGATGGTTTGGACATGTCCAGAGGAGGGACAGTGGGTATACTGGTAGAAGGATGTTAGAAATGCAGCTGCCAGGAAAAAGACAAAGAGGAAGACCAGTGAGGAGGCAGATGTAAAATGATTTCAGTTAATGTTGACCTCAAGTGAGCAGACTGAGGAAGAGACAGAGTCAGGCATACACAAGGGAAGAGTTTTATTTACAAATGTATGTGACGTTCAGGACTGAAATGAAAATAGAACAATTATTGAGATTCTTTCTGGCTGGAAGAGATAACATTTTTGCTGATATGGTTTTCTTAGTGTTTGTGTTTGTAGATGGAGCCAGATAGGAGGGAGAGTTGGGGTCCTAGGTTTCCACAGAGGAGGTGAGGAATAGGTTGTTGATATTTGGTTGTTGCTGATCTAAACTGATGTTTGGATGGTTGAAGGAACAAGATGATGTCAAGGTGAAGTCACAAGGAATGAGGAGACTTTAGAAGATTCGAGGGAAGAGGACTTGGAAGTCGCTGGATAAGATATCAAAAACAGGTCAGTAAAACTGTTTAGAAACTAGTTTACTGGCCATTCATTATTTAGCATGAGATATTATAATGTCCCAGCATAGGAGGAACATCTGGCTGGAGCTTAAGTACTCTGCAGAGCAGTCCTCCAAATCAGGTGCAGGAGTAGAGTGGTGGTTGATTGGGATGAGCGGCAGCGATGGAGGGAGTGAATGTGGCTGGAATCATAGGAATCCCACAGGATGCAGTTAGAGAGGACACAGAGGTAGTTGGAGTGAGGACAGAGGATGCAGAGGACAGAGTGAGATGGAGGATGACTTACTCTGAAGAGGGGAAAGCTGAAAGAAGAAGAGGTGAAGATAGAAATAACTATCACACTAAATGGGCAGTAGATTCAAAACTTGCAATGTAAGTTCTGAAAATTTGAAACCAGAGACCTGCTCCTTTGTTTAAAGTTGGTCTTTCTTGTTTCAAAAGACATACTTTCTTTCAGTTATCTTATTTATCATCATACTTATGTCTAACCATTAACATGTATGATCAGTGGAAGAGTACCAGTAGAAGCTAAATGTCTTTAACAAACAAGAAAAGAAGCCCACTTGCTTTGTCTCATGTTTTGAGTGACTGAGAATCTGCACTGACACAAGACCGCTTGAAAAAAATCCAAACTATTTCTATTTATTTGCCACACTCGTCTTGTAATTTTAAGCTTGTGAAGTGGAACCCTAGCTGTCACTGGGTGAAAGAAAATGTACACCCTGAGCAGATTGCTACAGAAAGACCTGCTTAGCAGAGAATTATATTGACAATGTTACTGTGAGGTGAAGGCACAAACCACAGTGCTGCCGTGAAGTCCCATGTGTAGCACCACTGTGTACTACTTGTTTTAACCAGAGTATTAACTCTCTGAGCTGGCACTGGATACAACCAAACATTCAAAGGACTTTTCAATTTGTATGAAATATAAAAAGAGAAAGCAAATGAGTTTCAAATTCTGTAAACTACAAAAACCATAAAATCAGAAAAAGTACCGAAAGTAAACAAACACTGTGTTGCATTAAAAGAAATATGAGTTGCACCACAGTACAGCTGGTTAGTGCCGTCTCCTCACAGCAAGAGGGATTTGGATTTCAGCTGAAACCTTTCTGTGCAGAGTTTGCATGCTCTCTCCATGCATGTATGGGTTTTCTTCAGTCACTCTGGTTTCCTCTCAGTCCAAAAAACATACATTATTTGTTAGCTTAATTTTTATTATCTAGTGCCCTGGATTGCAACTCTCTGTTCCACAAAGAGGGCTGTGGTAGCTCGGTGGTCCTTGGTTGCATCAGGAAGGGCATCCGGCGTAAAAATAATTGCCAAGACTTTGTGCAACTTAGTCCGCTGTGATGACGACTGAGCAGCCAAAAGAGAAAAAAATATATATCTTAAGTGATGATTCTAAATTGGCCTTGGACATGACATGAATGTGTGCATGTCTGATATTATCTCTGGGAGCATGTCCTGGCTGTACCTGCTTCTCATCTGTTGACCATTAGAATTAGATCCAGTTCTCCATCGTTATGAACAGAACTCTGTATATACACCAAGTATGTGTTCCCTGCATTGTATGGTCCCATACAATGATGAAATTAGTTCTCTGCATTTAACTCATCACACCAGGGATACACCCAGGTGGGGCAGTGGGCAGCTGTGGAGCACCCAGGGAGCAATTAAGGATTAGGTGTCTTGCTCAGAGACATGTGGGAATGGCTGGGAGTCGAACCGTGACTTTCTGGTCCCAGGTCGGCTGCTCTACCTCTACTCTATCTCGGCCCCAAAAAGTGAAAGTGAATAGATGAATGTAAAAAAAAAAAGCCATATTTTGGTTCTAAAGTCATGATGATGTTGAAACGTTTCCATTAAGTTCTAGTTAGCGTACAGCAATGTTCTAGTAATCTATAATGACATATATTAGCAGGGCCACTTTGGAGTTTCATTGGGTAAGTCTCTTTGACATGTAATGTTCCTGCAATGTGCCAAGTTGTGAAAAATAATACTTTGTAACAAATTTCATGCAACACATCGAGTGTTATAAGGGTAGACTTTAAATACTCAGTAAGGTCCAACATATTAGGAACATAGCAACATTTTTGGTTCAAAATTTAGGAAAGGGCATACAATAAAAAATCACCAGGTGTTACAATAAACTGAGGATACCTATTGCTCTGTAACACAGCAGCAATGTGCATTTTAGTGGGTGGTTACTGTAATGTTATTGTGTCACTGGTCAGATGGTAAATGGTTTACATTCACATATCAGCTGCTCAACCTCATCCTAGCTCTGCAAAGCACTCTACAAGGACACTCATGCTACTTTCCATAAAATATCTGGAATATATAATGGCATTAAACCACCAGCATCATTTGTACAGAACAGTCACTGAAGAGAGTTTTATTCTGTATACAAAATATTTAAACTGCATTTATAAATGTGTTTTAGATTTAGATTTGTTCACTTGTTTTGTCTCGTTTCACTTTGCTCCCTGGCTGTTTACAACATCTGTATTTGTGATATTTGCATATATCTCTACAGTTCACTGTCGCTCTTAACAGCAGTAAGTCTGAGCTGGTTTCCTTCCTGTGCAGTTGGCATTTGCTTTTGCGTGTAACACATTGAGGTCCAATCTGATACACAGAGACTAAAGACAGGAAACAAAGCAATACGCAATAAGTGAACAAAGATCAGCTGGTCACTCTGATTTTATATGATTTTACATGTTAAAAACAAACAAAACAACATTTGCTCAAAAGTAATTTATTGACAAGTTGAGTAAAATAAATATGTACATTACTTTTTGGATTTAGATTACAGATATATATGTTTTTTTTATTTATTCGTTTGCTATTTTATGAATGTCGTGTTTTGCTACATTAAAGCAGTAATGGAAGTGGGGACATCAAGGTAAGGACATAAATAGTTCTTTAAAATTGCCTGTTGATTGTGAAAAAGACAAATAATAACAACAAAAGTTACACTTGGTAATTTGCGCTTGATTATTTTGATACATCATGATTTGGATCAGAGTTTTAAAGTTTTAAACGTCACACTGAATCAAATCAGGCCACAGTGGTCACTTTTATTTGCATGTGTGTTCTCTCAGCCCTGTTTTCTCTGCCGCTTCTTCAGTCTTCTGTTCTTCTTTTGTTTTCTCCTTGCAGTTCTTTTTTGTCTTGGGGGAGCAGGTCTTGATGATGTGGACACTGTTGGTGTGATGTCAGCTGATCCTTCTTCAGTTAATTTTTTTTCAGGTAATGTTTTATTTGTCGGTGGGTCCAGGTTTGGTTTTATTGTTGGGTCCAGGTTTGGTTTTATTGTTGGGTCCAGGTTTGGTTTTATCATTGAGTCCAGGTTTGGTTTTGTCGTTGGATCCAGGTTTGGTTTTGTCGTTGGGTCCAGGTTTGGTTTTGTCGATGGGTCCAGGTTTGGTTTTGTCGTTGGGTCCAGGTTTGGTTTTGTCGATGGGTCCAGGTTTGGTTTTGTCGATGGGTCCAGGTTTGGTTTTGTCGTTGGATCCAGGTTTGGTTTTGTCGTTGGGTCCAGGTTTGGTTTTGTCGTTGGATCCAGGTTTGGTTTTATCGTTGGGTCCAGGTTTGGTTTTGTCGATGGGTCCAGGTTTGGTTTTGTTCTTGGGTTCAGCTTCTGAATGACACGTTTAACCCAGCTGCTGTTGGGGTCAGAGCAAATTGTCTTCCCATTCACCGTCTTAAACCTGAAATTAATTAATTTATTTATTTTTGCAATTTGGTGAAGATTTTAACAATAAAAAAGTAGAAAAAAATATGAAACTTTCAAAGTTCATGCACAGAAATTTGATATTTAATAAACAAAATTTCAGCTGTTACAGTGTTTTTTTTTTTTTTGGTAGAATTTTGTTTCAATGACAATACAAGGTTTAATGATAAAAAAAAAGACATTTTATAAAACAATTAAGGTTGATGGTTGGTGTGTTGATTAAAATGGGATTCATTTGGAAGTACTTGTGGATAATATAACAGATGTGTCTTATTTTACAACAAAATTGAACCATAAGAATACTTACACAGCTGCTCTGATGAGACACATGCCTTCCTCCTGTATGGTGTAACTCTTAATTTTATGATGATGAATTTTAGTGTTAGACAGACCAACACAACTGCAGTCCTGCACCGGCGCAGTGACTAAAAAACAAAGAACAAAATAATTGAAATGATTATTTCAGCACAGATATTCCAGTCCCACTTTCCATCACATGTTTTTTGGTACTTACGTGCTTGGATCAAGTTTATCCACGTGGTGAAACAGAGAAGAGAGGATACAATCAGGCCAGACTTCATCTTCTGAATTACACCCAGTCTCTGTTATTCAGTAAAATATCTTCCTCTTGATTTAACAGGATTGATATAAGAGTGAAGAATCAAAACGTCTTGTTCAAACAGCAGGCACTGTGCGTGTGTGAAGTGATGAGCGTCTGTCTTTCTGAAACGTGAAGTTTTGATCACAGCTTTTATAACAATACAAGCCCCCACTCTCCACCCGTACTTTACCCATACCCTGTCACCAAAGAGGAGAGTCGCTGTGACCACATGGTGGGGAGAGGAAATAATGAGCTCACCTCACACAACCTAGAGGTGCACATCAGTCGGTCACCACAAGCCTGCCCACATTGAAACAAACAGTTACTCATATGCACATTGAACGCTGTATCATAACTTTCCATCACGCTCACTTAAAAATAAAATGTGTTTCTAACTTCAGACAGCTTAACAACCCTTAGACTCTATCTGGTGTAGGATTACACGTTTATTTCAAAAGTAATCTTTGCAGATTTTATTATTAATTTGACATCATTTACAGATGACAACTTTTGTTGTCATTTTGCTGTCAAACACACACACCAGTGATAGATCTGTAAGTCCATCTTTCTGTCTGTCTGTCTTTTCATCTGTCTGTCTGTCTATCTATCATCTATCATCTATCATCTATCATCTATCCATCCTTTCATCCTTCCATCCTTCCATCAATCCATCCTTCCATCCATCCTTCCATCTATCCATCAATCCATCCTTCCATCTATCCATCCATCCATCCGTTTCCATCCATCCATCTATTCATGTTTCCATCCATCCATCCATCCATCTATTCATGTTTCCATCCATCCATCCATCCATCCATCCATCCATCCATCCATCCATCCGTTCATGTTTCCATCCATCATCCATCCATCCATCCATCCATTCATGTTTCCATCCATCCATCCATCCATCCATCTATTCATGTTTCCATCCATCCATCCATCCATCTATTCATGTTTCCATCCATCCATCCATCTATTCATGTTTCCATCCATCCATCCATCCATCCATCCAGCCATCCATCCATCCATCCATCCATCCATCCATCCATCCATCCATCCATCCATCCATCCATCCATCCATCCATCCATCCATCTATTGCATGCGTGCAGGTGTGTGATACAAGTAATCCCATGAAACAGAGTCACATATCCTAGTTACATTGAGAATTACCCTGCTATCTGACTGGTGATTGAAACTGTTAACAAAATTACATCTTTAAAAGATGTTTAAAATTGTATTTTTAGCTTTTTATTACTATTAGTAAGAGTTATTGTCACTTTCAGAATTAGAGGACATTTCTGTGAGTTAGTGCATGACCTTTGATGAAATAGACATTTTTTGGTGGCCAAAGAAGAACAAAAATGTAAAAGAATAAAACAGTACAGTGAAAAGGAAAGAGGAAATGGTATTGAAAGTATACTGTATGGCCACACATGCAGGAAGGTGTGGGCATCCTTGGCATGTTCAAACAGTTCATCGCTTCAGTCTTTAAGTTTTGGTGAAACTTCTATCTAATTAGTCATCTCAACACACAATATGACAGGCGCAATTTAAAGATTGGAGTTGGAGTGGCCAATAGATTTAGGAACCAAAAATAGAAGTGAAAGAGGATTTTGTAGATAAATGTCTTTCCACAAAGCAGATCTGCTGGAAAAAAAAGTGTTAGTGAACGTCCTACACACAACAGGCGTGAACCAGAGAGGAAAAGAAGAATACAATTGAAACTCTGGTCTTTTTGCACCTCAGTAATGAAAGTTTTACATTCACATCACAACAGCTGAAATAAACACCATACTAACTGTCCACCCATGGAAAGGAAGGCAATATATTACTATTATTCCCTTGTCAACATCCCTGCTAAAATAAGTAACTCTAGGAGCCACATAACTTGTTATCTCTAAATGGCACATTATTAAAATATTTGTTGAACAAGCCTAGAAAAATTCAGATTTCTGTCTGCTTTTGCCAGGGGAATGTAAATGAAACATACATGTGTACCTTTCACTTCATGCATCAATTTTTGTTTTATTGTGCTTATCCAAAATCTGTTTGCAGAGGTAACAAGTTTAGGAGAGGAATCAAGTGATCCTTTTGCTCTGTAACATTCTCCAGCTCCTCCTGGAAGGTCCCGAGGAGGCATTGCCAGACATGAATACATAATGTCTTCTTCTGCGTCTGCTTTGAGGGCTCCTCCTAATGTCAGGTTCCAGAAACACTATCAAGGACCAAGAGGCATCCTGATGTGAAACTTGAACTTCCTGAGTTGACTCCTTCCAATCTGGAGGAGCAGCGGTTCATTTTAAGCTCCTTGTAGTTAGTCAAGTTCCTCATCTTATTAAGGAGGCTGAGCTCATCCACCCTACAGAGGTTTCTTTGGTCTTGATACACGTCCCAAACCCAGGAGGAACATTTAATCTTTTCCAGTTGAGAAACATGAACTCATATTTGAAGGAGCTCATTCACATTTTGGCTGTTAGCTGTTACATTTCATGCTGAAAGTTGAAGACACCAACAGAAGCATCTCATTTGCAAAAGGCATAGCTGCATCCCTGACATTCCCAAAGCAGACATTCTTCTCTCTACAACTGTAAATTAAGATCTCATCCATGAATGTGTAGATGGCGTCTAGTTCACTACAAATGCCACAAACAAGATTATGACAAGGGGGCAGCGCTGGCAGAGTCCAGGACTAGTTAAACTATGGGCAGAAGATACAAACACAACTATTGTTTTGAGCCTCTCAGCATCTCTGCAAGGTTAAAATCTGGTTTCCTGTTCTGAGATCTTAACAAAAGCTACATCGCTCCTCATGTTTTCAAGGTTTGTTGATGGGTGCTTCTTCTTTTCCCTGTACAGTATTCAAAACTTATCATCACCATCTCTTTAGTGGCTTCTTTGCAAGAGAAATACGTGATAATTCTTTCCTTTTTGTTTATTAATTGTTGTTCTGGACAAAAGTCAGGGCTGGTAGTTGTCTGACAACATGGCAGATGCAACTTAACTTTCTGGTAAATCAAGAGACTGGAACGTGGCATCACTGGAGTTTACAATCCATGCTGAGTTTCATATCCTCCTTCTACAGCTACTGCAAAATAATGAATGAGAAGCTCACTGACAAGCAAGTGCATGCTTAAGAACATGTCTGAACACACAAACTAGCCTTGCTTTGACATCTTTCTCAGGGCTCGTGGGAAAAGTAATAATGAAACCCAACAAATTTGCCTCAAACCACAACTCTGTGATAATGATTTGTACATTTGCACCAACTCAAGCATGAGTCACATACACACAAAAATGTGGTTTTATGCTTTTTACTGCTCCTTCAAGCCGTTTGGCCTTTTGCAGTATGGTGGGGATTAGCGTTTAGCACTGTTGCCTCACATAAAGAAGGTCCTGGGTTCAATCCCTGGTTTGGACCTGGGGTGTTTCTGCGTGAAGTTTGCATGTTTCATTGTTTCTCTGGGTACTTTTTCCTCCCATAGTGCAAAAACATGCATGTTAGGCTGTCTTCAGGCCCCGGTCTCCCTTGCAAAAAAGATCTTTGATCTCAGTTGGATTTGCCTGGCTAAATAAAGGTTAATCAAATTAACTTTATTGGACCACATAAATGCTTCTGTTATCAGATTTAAGTGTAGGAAGGGCTAACTAATCTTCACAGCAAATCCCACAAACCTGCCGGCAAAGATACAATGTGAGTGGCATGTCGTAAATGAGAGCAGTAAATACAGGACTGCTTCATCTGATGAATATATGTAGCTGCTCCTCCTCTCTGTTTGATAAGGAATCATCTCCAGACAGATCAATGTTTCATTTGAACTTGTATTCAACACGGAGAAATATTGATTCATTTTTTTTAATGGAATTGCATCGATCAGACAGATGTTTCCTTTCTCTTCCCGCAGAGTAAGAAAAACAGTCTTAAAAAAACCTGTCAGGTCTTAGCCAGGGATGTGTCAGGGTGTACGTTTGGAAGATGAAAGCACCGCACATGTGACAAGGAGACTGGCTGCCTGAGGATGTGCTTCTGCAAAGAGCAAAGCAAAGCAGGTCAGTGTGAGACCCAGAGAAGTGCTGAGGGTGTAGTGGAGCCATACATACGATCAATACACCAACCTTTCTTAGACTTATTGCATGTTTTATTTTATTTTTTCTCTCTTTTGCTTTGCAACACCAACACAGAAAACACTGATATACTTTGTACTTATCCAAATTTGTGCTGGATCTCATCCTGACTTTTGTCATAGTACGACACTTTTATACTGTTATTTAACCTATACAACTACCCTTTTTGCACACAGACTTGCTCTGCTTGAGCAAAGTTGTTTAGATTAGACCAATGAGAGGTTGCTCAACAAATGAGGATCTCTGACCTATTCTCTTGAGTCCCTGTGCATGAATATTGTATATTACCGTTCGATACCAAGGGATATCATCAAATCCCACTTGGAATTGAGAAACGTCATTTACTTTCCAATTAATGCTTCAATTAATGAAGTAATGCCCAATTCATTAGCAGAAAGTGGTGAAGTTGAAATGAAAGTGACCTCATGCCCTTCTATCAATCTGGTATTGACGTCCTCTCATAAAGCTTCAATTGTGGATCAACCGTCCATTTAGGGGAAGGCGTCAATAATCGACTTAAACTGGGAGACATATTACCATACACATTAGCATAGACATTGCTCTTGTGGCTCCGAGGTGATTTGAATGTCTGTGAGAGTGACTGGCTCACGGTTCAGGGGATGCAGGAGCGCGTCAGGCCTAATCAATAAGCACTTTAATTATAGCGGCCCTCGGCATGCGGCGCTTCACGGTTGAAAGACGTTCAGCGCCGCAGCTGATCCAGCGTGATCATTTCAGATCGAGCGGGTTTTCATCACCTCAGTAGCTTTGTCTTTGGCCACTGTCATTTTCGACAGCAAATTGTCCACTCTTCTCTGTGGATTTGGTAAAAAGGGCCCATTAGTAAGAAGGAGTCGGTTCACTTTTTATTCAGCATGCCTGTTCCATCTCCATAAAGGGCCTTGTGTTTCTATTTTCTCCTTTTTGTTTAGGCATTAAAAATACAGTAAACAGGTTTCAAATCTGAATCATATCATGTGAGGTTCATAGCTCATCTGATAAAACTTGATTTTGAGGGTCAGTTTAGACTCTTCTGGGGATATCTGTCAGATGTGGTTTAAACACTCAAGTTTTATTGTTCAGGAAACACAAAAATGGCTCTACCTCAACACATTTTACAGATATTGAACTAAAACGGTGTGACTGAGCATCATGCCCATCATACGTTCTGCAAGATCTTTGCTTAACACTTTCAACCTTGAGTCAATTTTTTTTACAAACCACTGGACAAATTTTAATGAAACTCTCAGAAAGAAATTACTGGATGTAGATCTAAAACTGATTCAGTTAACTTGTGTGAACTCATAAATGGCTATACCTTATTGTACAAATGAGTTAAAGTTTAGTGTAGTGGTAGTTGAGGTGCGTAATATGCATTCTATCCAGGAATGATAGGTCAATAATCAGTTGTAGTCTTTGTCAGTAAATCCAGACTTTTTTTTTAATATACAGAATATTTAAGGACTACTTTGATTATATGTTGCTTAATTACTTTGGTGACAGAAGTAGTCCTTCGCTAATTTGCAGTTTGTTTTTCGCAGACTCACTCTATCACGGTTTTTTAAAGTAAGATTGGACATGTCACATAATGGCTGATTGATGAATGAGCCGCACAATTGACATGGATTTTTTATTTAAAATTAATTATTTTAAATAATTTAGCGCTTGCGTGAAGCCCACAGTTGTGGAAGAAACGTCCTCCTGCAGCTGATCAGCTGATCTCTGTGCAGAGCAGAGAAGTGAGCTTGGCCAAGCATGCAGCCGAAGGCAGAAAGTTGAAATCATGACATTCTGAGCTATTTTAGAGCGTTTAGAGTTTAGAAACATTGTTTAGAATATTGCAAGTGTGTGGAAAGAGTTTAAAATGCCTATATATATGTATATATACACACACTAAAATAAAGTACTACTTTGTAATTGCACTAATATTCCTACTTCATGGTTTTTCACTTATCGTGGGGCTTCAGGGTACAGATCCCCCGTGATAAACAAGGGACTAATAGACTTTATGTAGAAATGTAAATTTAAGTTGTTCATCAAAAGTATTTTTTTTTAACATTACATAAGTAAATCAAAGCTACTTTAAATACAATGACTAGATTATTAAGTTGACAAAGTAATTGCTTTGTCTTACAAACAATAATTGATTGTGACAACATTTGAAATCTGTGTCCAGGTATTGAAACTTTGAATATGACAAACAAAATTTTAGAATATGTACACATATGAAATATGATAACGTTATTCTTTTCTCAATGTTTGACTCCAAATTAAAATTCTAATATTCATTGGGAATGTGCAATATGTGTTTTTATTGAATTGTGTGTTTTTATTGAATTGTGTGATTTTAATAATAGGTGTTTTATATTTTTGTATTTTATTATGGGGTTCACATGATTTTATTGGCTGTAGTGTATTTAACTGTGGAAGAAGCTTTGTCACCGCACGATGTCCGAGACAAATTTCCCCTCGGGGACAATAAAGTATACATCTATCTATCTATTGCATACAATTTTGTTCCCTAAAGAACTATTCTAGATCACGCTTCAAACATTTTAATCTACTTGCTCCTTAAAGCTAAAGACGTAAATTTAAAATATCTGAATTATTATCAAAGAAAATGCACCATATGGTATCCAAATTATATGAATATTGGTTATTTTCAACTCATTTAATATATTTTTGCATTAAACGTTCATTTTGAGTGTATAATCCTTGAAATATTGTACATAGTCCAACATTTTTTCTTACTTCTCTTTCAGAAATTCTTGAAATTCATATATATATGAAGTAGCTTAGTGTGTGTTTTGTATTAGAATTAGATAAATTAGAAAGTTATTCATTTTATACTGTTACTTGAAAATTATTATGTCTGAAATAATTGTTTGTAAAAAGGGGCAGATATAATAAGATTTTTTCTTCTTTCTGCTGCCTTTCATTTTAAATCTTTTGTATCTTTTTTATATTGTTATGGAATTGTTTTGTACTTTTTTAAAATGAATAAACTATATACCATACCATACCAAAAAAAGAAATTCTTACTTTATTCTTAAAACACAACTAATGATATTCACCAAAGCCTCCGGTTCTCTTCTTAAACGTGTTAAGACAACACTGTACTTACTTTACAACTGTTCTCTTTTTTCTTTTTCTTTTTGGGTCTTGTGGTATTTACTTCATGAACAGCCTTTTCTTTCGTAGACTATCCTGCTGCTCCACTAGATGGAGATGTTTTCCCACAGTGGGTAAATGGAAGGAGACCTTGACAGTCTGAGAGAGTCATCCAAACTCAGCCCAACAGTTTAAAGTGGCAAAACTCCAACTGCTGGAAGCCCCTTGGCTACAGATCACATTATTCTGCACTTCATAGTAATAAATTGTCAATTGGCCTTGAATAATTTAAACTTACTGTTTTCAATCAAACACTGCTACAGATTGATTTCTGGCTTGACATTGTGCTCAGAACAAGTCCAGAAATGTGACTTGCTTCTTTTTGCAGACAGCCGATGGTTGACTGATTGGTTTATTGCATCTGGTTGTCAACCATTTGTCTCCCTTTGGTGCTGCGTCATCAGACGAGGCTGTGATTGAGAAACTTCATCTGAGGAAGATCAGACAGGAAAGTCCCCTTTAGATCACCAAAGCTCATTTATGACGCTCTCTGCATCTTCTGTCAGTCTCCATTGATCACTTTCAGTTTTTCGCGCTCTTGATTTTCCTTTTTCCTTTTAGTGAATGTGCTTTTGCTTAATGCCTGTTAGACACATCACATGATGCCTCTTTTACTCCCTCCCCCACCACAAATCCACCACTTTCTTGCCTTTATGCCCACACACACCCGGTAACATTTTTCCCTTCAGTTTTCTCTTCCGTCTGCAACACCCCACCATTCGCTCCTCTTTCGGGTTAAGTAGGGTCATTTAATCCCTAAATATGTGTGTGTATGCGCCTGAGAAAGCCTCATCCCTCCTGCTATAGCAAGATTATTCCAAGTTCCTGACCTTCGAGGAGTGAGAGGGGCCTGTGTTTGGAAACACAGCCGCTTGTCTTTGTCTCTTCAACCCATCGGAGAACCTCAACCAGGGGCCTCTCCCTCCCAGAGAACCCGCTCGGTCTCTTCTGGCTGTCCTACGATCCTCGCCACCACCTTTCTAAGGTTAATACGCCTTGATTAAGCAGACAGCTGGTTGAGCAGGCCAACACTCCCTGGACACACACTTAAGCCCACAAGACAACGAGATGAGTTTAGCTTGCCAGCAAAAACATTGATCCAGAGTCCCCTCGCTGTGAGTCAATCTGGCCCCAATAGGCATTCAAGTGTATCTGCTTGATCTGATGTTTCCCGATAAGAGAAATTCCTCCCAGGGTGTGTGTGTAAGAGATATTGATTGCTGAGTGACACAGCAGTATAGATCTCAAGCAGCTGTATAAAGAGTTTAAAATAGGCCTAAAGCATATCATTAAACATCGATGATAAGGGGACAAAAGTAGAGTTTCTCCTTTTATCTTCTTGACAAAAGAGATGTTTTGTGTGCTGTGCACTGCTGATGTCACTCTCACCTTTTATCATACTGTAAATTGTTCTTTATAAAGAGTCATTTATCTGAAGAGAAGTGAGAAAGCCTTGTTGAACGCCGAGTCAATTTATTTGCTGCACTTTTTGATTTGCTTGTTTGTATTCTCTAAAACATGATCAATATACAAGGGTTTCTTTTTTTTCTAGACACAAAGCAGAAGCGTGTTTTCACTGCTGATAATCTGTCAGCGAGATTACACAAAAAATACAGAATTGAATTTCATGGACCTTGGTGGTAAGATGGAACATGGCCAAAAGGAAAAATCCATTATATTTTGCAGCAGATACAGATCACTGTCCTTAAAAGAGTGAGATAAAGCAGAGGCCTTGGCAATGAATGCGCTCTCTGTGTGTCCTTCTTATTTTTCTTGTTCTCCCAGTCAGAAAATATAAAAAGTATCAGAAACTTTGTATTTGTCAAAGCTGGATGTGGGGACAGTTGTAATTATTTTTTAAAATGTCACATAGATCATCTGCGTTGGCAGAAGAACAACTTTGAGAATGCTCCTTGTTATTCTGATTGTTTTGTCCATTGTCGCGGAGCGAAGATGGGACTGAAATTACCCTTCGTCTGTCTGACCAACTGTGAGCTGGATGACTTGAAAAATAAGTGGGATCGCAACATCCATTTAGGTATCATAGTCTCTTTACTTGTCATGCGCACCACATCTGGTACATGTGGTGGAATGAAATTGTGTACACAGGGTCCCAGTTACATCCAACAAAAGTATAACATGTAAAAGAAAAATAATAATAAGATCTAAGATATGAACTAAAAAAAACATTAAGCTAAAAATATGCTAAGCACTGATAGTACAGAAACAATACGCCGAACAGCAGCACGAACATTCATTTATTATCCTTTATTTAACCAGGCAAACCTTGCATTTTGCAAGGGAGCCCTGGGCCTGAAGGCCCAACATGCATGTTTTTTTTGTCTGTGGGAGGAAACCAGAGTACCTGAGAAGAACATGCAAACTCCACACAGAAAAACCCCAGGTCCAACCAGGGATTGAAACCAGGACCTTCTTGCTGTGAGACAACAGTGCTAACCACTGAGCAGATGAGTACGAATTAAAACAGCAGCATGAAATAAATCAGCAGCATGAGATCAACAGCATGGATAATCAGCAGCACATATCAACAATCAAGTGGTATTACAGTGATTTTTATTATTTTTTTCACAGCGATAAACCTGATGAGGGATTCAAGAGTCTAACAGCCTCAGGGTAGAAGCTGTTCCTCAGCCTAGTGGTTCTACACTTAATTCCCCTTAACCTCTTGCCTGAGGAGAGTGGGGCAAAAAGTGAGTGTGCTGGGTGAGTGGGGTCCTTCATGATGCAGGTGTGTTGATGCATCTAGGTGTAAGAAAGGTCACTATTAAAAATTGGGTTGTCACATCAAAATCCAGGATGGCCACCACCATACTTATATGTCAACCGGCTCGCCCAATCATTTAAGGAACCAATGTTTTCTAGTTTTTATGTTGCTTAACAGTAACTCCTGGCTCCACCATTGCACCTGCTGGTGGATAAAATTGCTTCCTCTACTCGCCAGAATCCATCACTATGCTGCCTCAGACAAACAAACAAACAAAAAAAACCTTTCTTCTTTTTTATACACAGTGCAACTCCTATTCACTTGAATACAAAGTATCAAAAACATTAAAGTTTACTTGCATTTTTTTTTGTAAATTCATGTCTAAAAACATCCATCCACCTATTATATTTTACCCACTCCTTCCTTTCTGGGTTCACAGGATCACTGGTGTCCACATCCAGCAGTCTCAAACATTTATTATTCAAATCCCTCAGTGACAGAGGACATTGGTGTACCACCCATTTCTTACTATAATCTCCTTAATTCTCAGTGGGTGATAATGTGTATGTATGTAATTGTTAGTAAAATAGCTCATTAACCAGTGGATGAATTTTAATGAAATTTCCAAAAACAAAATCTCTGGATGTTCATCTGCAACAAACTATCATATGAAGTCACTCTGTTCATAGATGGCTGCCACAGCGAATCGACCTTAGTCACCACAAAAATAGCTATAACTCCACAGTTTTGTTCATATGTTAGAGCTAAAGGTGGGTAAAGTGGTGCCATCCCAGACTTGTGAGTCAAATGTGAAGAGGAGAAGGGGACGTTCTTCCATTGTGTCTGGAAATGCAAAGAAAGTTCAACAATTCTGGAGGGAGATTAAGCAATTAGAGATTATACTAGGTATAAAATTTCATCTTGACCCTGAACGGTTCATTCTAGGTTTACAGTATATCCTGATAGATATCATATGTCCAGAAAAATAATCACTGCCATGGATTTATGTTTACTACCTGCAAAAAGAGTCATAGCACTCTCATGGAAGAGCACCAGTAAACCAAAATTCATCAACCGGATTAATGAAATGTCCACAACTGTACCTATGGAAAACATTATTTACATGATAAAGGGTAAACTATCACTAATTCAAAACATTTGGGGTCCTTTATGGAATATATTGAGAATGTGGATCTGAAGGGTGGGGGGAGTGGGACGGATGAGGCGTCGTTACCAGTGACCTTCTGCAGTATCCTAAAATAATCTTCATTCCTTGGATACTTGATTTCTTTATTCTGTGAATTCTAGATTTGAGTTTATATTTTTTGAACCATGCATAACAGTGAAATAATTGGGACTAACCCTTGAAAAATTTAGAAAACTTCGTTATTTTGATTGTTGCCTTTTTTTTAATTATTTTTTCTTTTCTCCTTTTTCTCTTATTTTATGCACTATACTTTCAACTAAGCGCTGCTCTAAGATATTTCATATATACCTGACTTGCAAGGAAAGACAAGTTGAATGTTGGACAATAATTTAGTTGCACTTCATGTTTCCTTTGATGTGAGAGCGTGCTTATATTATTGGAAGCCTTTTTTCTTTTGAAAACCCAATAAAGATAATGTTGGGGAAAATAGTTTTGTAAAGTTGTAGCTAAGAGTCAACCCCAACACTTACTCAGAGCCTTACTGATTGAGTGAGATGTTTGTTTCAAACTTTGGCATGCATTGTTGTGGGCAAAATGCATTCCCCCACATACTGATAGTTTTTGTTAAACATTTTTAAATAAAAATATGTGAAAATGCAGCACACAGTTGAAAAGCTTCAAACAAATATCACCTAGAGTAATATTCTATTTGATTTTGTCTAACCATCATCCATCTATCCATTATATTTGCCTGCTTCTTCCTTTTTGGATCATGGGAGTCACTCGTGGCCATCCAGCCATCACTGTGTGAGAGGTGGGGGACACAATGGACAGGTCGCAAGTCCTTCACAGGGACACAGAGACAAACAAGACAAACAACCATTCACTGTCTCACTCACACCTATAGACAATTTAGAGTTATCTATCAGCTTAATACATGTTTTTGGTCTTTGGGAGGAAACAGGCGTACCCGGAAATAAACCACGCATGCACGGAGAGAACATGCAAACTCCACTCAGATCCCGCGGCTGGGATTCGATCCAGCGACCTTCTCGCTGAGAGACAACAACTGCGTCACCGTGCCGCCTGTCTAACCTTGTAAATCAATTCCCACACTTTCATCACAGGTTGAGTATTTACTAACAGAATGATGTGTGGTTGAACTTCATCCATGACACAGCTCTCAACACATTTTTCTCACATTACATGAACAGAAATTTGATATTTGTTAACATGCCAGTCAAGAAAAACATTCCCACCCATGGAATATCCCAACGCCTCCAGGTTAAGTGCCCCATGACAGACTTTCCATTCTGTACTTCCTTGCCGAGTCAAATAGGTAAAATGTGTTAAATAAATTTTAGCCTTTATTGGCAAGAGGAGATGGACATGCATAAAAAAACATTAAAATAGGAAACATTTTCTGTGTGATTACCCTGTTTGAATAATACACCTTTAAAAATCCTAAATGTCCAACAGTCATTTAAAAATTTATAGTAATTTGACAGTTTTTAAAATGTGATTTTACATGAATGCAATTTTTTCAGAGAGCACAGAGGTCAACTGAGATCTTTTATTTGTGGTGGTTCGAATGGGATCTCTCTGTGCGAATGCAGAATGTCATGAGTGAAAACCCATCAACCTTCCACTTATTACAAGACAGTGATTGTAGTAATTCCAGAGAAAACATTCAAGGCCACTACAGTACAGTTTCATTCAATTTAACCATTCATACCACAGTTTTATAGCCTTGAATCACAGAGTTTTCACACAAACATACTCAGAGGGCAGCGGTGCTGTGGTAGTGACTTATCATAGCACAGGTAATGTGGTCACGACAAACACAGAACAGCAAAACTAAAGTGAGGACCGTCAGGAAAGTTGAAGAATTTAAAGTAGAAGCAGCAGAGCTGAGGCGAGAGGAACAATCGGGAGGAGGGTTGGCTAATAAGAAAGAGATACAACGAGATGATGCATGATGAGAACGAGAGGAGAAGACAGACACAGGGAGGGAGTCTCCCTGTCAATCAGATTACGAGCCAATCATTTGACAGAGAATTGCTTTGACCTGAAACCTGACGAATCACATTTGCTGTTGCGCGCCCATACACACCAACGGATGCACTCAGAGTCATTTCCACGCGTCTGCATGGAGATAAATGTGTCTCCCTTGCATCCAGTCTGGTGTTAAGTGCACGTATTAGGCAGTATCAGCATTCATGTATGTGCTTCGTTTGGGTGTGAGTGTGTGCCTGGGTGTAAGTAAGTGAATCAGTAATAAGTGAATGATGGATGGACGATAATGCACATTTTCCCCTCTCTCTCACAAGGGCCCAAAGCATTTAAAATGTCTAGTCTGGCTCACACATTACAAATCTGTGTTGGATCAGATAGCTGTCTCACTCATTCCTTATATGCAGGATGGTCTCCCTGTTTCTATCCCATTGTGTGTGTGTATAGTATATATATATATTAATATATATATATCCTTCCTCTATACTACATCGGAAGAACGTCC
>NC_056506.1:35916216-35926277 GCF_014905685.2 Nematolebias whitei
AGCCTGGCAGTCCCCGTCAAAGTTTCTCCAGGAACTTTCCAGTTATTATTTATTATTTATTCCCATGTTTGTTGTAATTATATTTGTATATATTTTTTTTACATTTGTAGGTTAAATTATAGATTTTAAATGGTGCATAGTATTGACTTGTGTGTGAGTAATATATGCATTTTTGTTTTCCCTCACATAGATTGCCTTCTCCCAGCACAGTAGTATCATGGACCTGGTCCAGTTCTTTGTGACATTTTTCAGGTACGTTTATCAGATATACATAGCACTATGTGAAAAATGTTTATTCCCCATAAATAACGTTTGGGATCATATATGAGCTTTGAAACTTTTTTGCAAAAAGCAGCCCTATACCATTACTGAACCTTCCCCATGTTTTTTTTTTTGAGACTGCAAGAAAGCCAGCCACAGCCAAGTACATCCAGAGTGTAAGGCAAGTCCTTAGGAGCCAACTGAACAGCAAGAACAAAGTCTGAGCCATCAACACGTATGCAGTGCCAGTCATCAGATACCCAGCTGGTATAGTAGCCTGGCCAAAGGAGGAGACAGAAGTCACTGACATCGATTCGAAAGCTCTTCACAATGCATTCAGGATTTCACCCCAAGTCCAACACCCTAACACTATATACTGAGAGAAAGGAGTGAGGCAGAGGACTAGTGAGCGTCCAAGTCACTATACAGGATGAAACAACTAAGATTCTGGAGTGCATCAGGAGGAAAGCCCCCAATGATGAACTGACGAGTGAATGTCTCAGGCAGCAGCAGAAACCCAATGTGGAAGAGGAGGAAGAAGAAGACCCATCATGGAAAGATAAGCCCCTACACAGCATGTACCACCAGTATATGGAGATTAACAAACTCTACCAGTGGCAAGTGTATGGAAAGTGGCAACCAAGTGGCTGGAATAATACAAAGGAACAGCTGTGTTGAGTATGGACTGGAGATTCTGCAGTCAAAGTGGGAGATGCCACCAAGGGTGGTGTGGAATGGAAGGGCTAATATAATGTGGGACTTCCATATTCAGACCAACAAACAGGTGATGGTCAACCAACCAGACACTGTGGTGGCTGACAAGCTCCAGAAGAAGGCAGTGGTGATAGATGTAGCAATACCAACTGACTGTAACATCAAGAAGAAGGAGCACAACAAAGCTCAAGAGATACCAAAAGAAACACAGAAGCTGTGGAGAGTCAAAGTTTCAGTAGTCTCAGTGGTCACTGGAACACTTGATTCTGTGACCCCCATACTGGAAAAGTGGCTCCAACAGATCCCAAGAACAACCTCAGGGATCTGTCCAGAAAAGCACAGTCCTAGGAACAGCTAAGTAATACTGAACAGAACCCTCAAACTCTTAGGCCTCTGGTAAGATTATAATCTGAAGTGAAGTGGAGGAGAAGGGCGAGTAATAATATATATATATATATATATATATATATATATATATATGTATATCCCTCATCTTAAAACTCTGTTTTTCTGCCTTCACTGGTGCACCTCACCCTGGCTGTCTGCTTCTTAGTAATGGAGCTAATTTGTTTAGCTCACAAAGAGTGTCTGTCCATTAGCACAGGCCTGTTTGTGCCAAGGGAGATGGTGACAAATCAAGCCAACCAGCGTATCTGATTTGTGTACATTGTTCTGATTGAGTGGATGAAGAAAAAGTAAAAAAAGCCTGCAGTGGATTAGAACGTGTCCATTATTTCTTCTTTACTTTAGATTAAAAATGACACAAAAGTGCACCTGTAGCTTTTGAAGCTTACCCTTTTGGTGTGGAAAAACTTTAATCCAACATTTCCTGCAGTGGACAGATTCTCTTCAAACCTCCACTTCATTTTATGGAGTTAAGTTAGCACAGCGTGACTGCTTCGGTGCTACCTGTAATTTTAATAATAAAGCCCTGTAGTTCTGCTGCATACTTCCATCAAACGAGAAGAAGAAAAAGCAACTTTAAAAACACCCTGCAGTTCTTTCTATACTACTGGGATTTCTCTTAAGCTTAAACTTTAGCACACTTTTTTCCAAACACTTTACATTAATACATTTCTGTTTTGTATGCATAGATGACATTTAATAGCTTTTGCCTATAGATTTGTGTGTAAGCAAGACAAAAACTTTATTCCAATTATCCTAAAGTTTAATATTTATTTGAAAAAGGACAAGTTTAAGTTAAAGTCAAGTTTATTGTCATTTTCATCACGTGTTACATGAAGTGGAACAAAATTATGTACTCAGGATCACAGTTACACCAAAAAATAGCAAAAATATAAAGTGTAAAAAGAAACAGTACATAAGGATTTAAGATATACACTAAGATATATGCTAAACATTAATAATGTAAAACAATACGGTGTAACAACAGCAGCCCTAACATGAGTCTGTCTGAGCAGATGGGTATGAATACAGCAGCATAAAGGCAAGAGATCAGCAGCATGAGACAGTCAGCAGCATGGGATCAGCAGCACAGATAAGTCACATTTTCTTTCTTTTTTTGCTTTTCTTTTTTTCCCTTACTGTGGAAGCCAATTTCCATTATGAAAGAAAAAATAAAAGCCCAACAGGAAGTCATAATTTCGACATTTAAAGTCATAGTTACGAGAATAAAAGTCAAAATTTTGACTTTTAAAGTCATAATTATGAGCATAAAAGTCATAATTATGAGTTTTAAAGTGATATTTACGAGAATAAAAGTCATAATTTTGACTTTTAAAGTAATATTTTTGACTTAAAGTCCTAATTACGATAATAAAAGTCATTATTCTCATAATTAGGATTTTAAAACTCAATTATGACTTCCTGTTGTGCTTTTATTTCATGGCGGAAATGGGCTTCGATACTAAATGCTATGTAAAGTGACAAGGAAAGGATGTATACATTACATACCTTTATTTAAAAGGGTTGATGTATGAAGGCAGAGGGACATACATTGAATGAATGAATCCATGTGCTGTGCCACAGATATATAAACACTTTTATATGTTTTTATATATCTATGTGCTATGCAGGAAAACTACCAGTGTCTGACAGGAAGTTGCATCCCTGTAGAGTTACGGTGTCTGGCAAGGGACAAACTTAAAAATAAATTAGAAAAGTCAAAATTATTACTTTTATTCTCGTTATTATGACTTTAAAACTCGAAATTATGACTTTAAAACTCATAATCATGACTTTAAAACTCAAAATTATGACTTTAAAACTCGAAATGTGACTTTAATTCTCATAATTATGACTTTAAAACTTGAAATTATGACTTCCTGTTGTGCTTTTATTTTTTCTTTCACGACAGAAATGGGCTTTTATAGAACATGGTAGCACAACTTGCATAAATAAAGAGAAGACAGTAGTTTGATGCCGTACAGAAAAATCCACAGACCAGGGAACAATAAGGAAATGCAGAATATATAAAGACACTAATGAGGGGAAAAACACAAACACCTGGGGAAGGACAGCAGGTGGCAGAGGCAGGAGCTGATTACATGAGGGAGAAACACTGAGGAGGGCAGGACAGATGACACAATAATTATAACACACAGAGATCCTCTCACCCCCGTATATTATAGAGCTAAATCTTTTTCTTCTCTAAAGAGGACAATTAGAACTTTTAAATGAGATTAAATTTGTAGGCGTGGAGTTGGGGGAATGTCCTCTTTCTCTTCCAAGAAATTGGTGTCCATCACCACAACAACATTTTGGAAATGCTAACGAGTTATTGTGTAATTTATATCAGTCCGTCCATCCATTATCTTTTACCCGCTTCTTACTTTCTAGGTCACAGGAGTCACTGGTGCCCATATCCAGCAATCACTGTGTGAGAGGGGTGTACACCCTGGACAGGTCTCCAGTCCATCGCAGGGACACAGAGACAAACGAGACAAACAATTATTCACCCTTTAATGTCCTCTATATTGGGCATTTATAATCATTTCACTTTTGTGTTTTGCACTGTTTCGAATAAACAGGAAAGCATTAAAGGCTGCACAACATTTGCAGTTTGGTAATAAAGTGGCCAGATGGGTGTGCCTAGTTTGCACTCCATTTTAAGTTGCTTATCAGCTGGGGCATCAGCTAAAGACCCAGTGGCTTAACTGGCTAAACTACAAGACTGGTGTAAACAAAACACTGTTGTTTTGCTTCTTAAACGTTATAAAATAAGACAGTAAATTAGCCAAATATGATATTTTACAGGCTCTTTGTTAATAATTTCTGGTATTTTTTTCTGATTTGATTATTTTGTCTTTCATCAGCTGACGCCGTAAGCTTAGATTGTGCTGATAGGTTATCACTGATTTAAAATAAACTCTCTTTCCACCAACTTTTCATTCAAGAGGAGCCTCCTCCATCATCATAACTTCTACCCTGCTGACTCAAAAGGAATGTCAGAGGCAAAAAAAAATAATGTTACTGCAAATTGCTGAAGGACACTCAACCACAATGTACACTTTTACTTTGTATTCTCAAGAAAATACATTACTACAGCACATACAGGCCTATCCTGATATTATTCATCACAAAACATTAATTGCATTTATTAAAAAAAAGACCATTAGTTATCAACTTCCCTATAGTAGAAACGATAATCATAAAGGTATGACAGTAACTCCCCCTCAAAAACAAAGACTTGCTGAACTAGAGCCACAATCTTCCTGAGAGCACTTTATTTAAGATACCAAATAAATAAATCCTATAGAAGGCAAGAAACTGTGAAATCTGAATAATTTATCGTTAAAATGTCTGCCTTTGGGATACAAGTAAGTTGGGAGTGTTTGTTTGCAACTCTGTTGCATCACTATAGCTTGTAAAATAAAATATTTTTCTAGTTTTGCATGGTTTTAGGATTTCACCTTCTTGTTAGTTCAGGGCTTCGTCGTTAATACTTTCAAAAATATTGTTATTTAATAGGTTTAAGCTTCAGACAGGCAAATTTTGTATGAAGACTCATTTACTGCAGAGCCATGCTGTTTTAATAGCTGAACAGTTTACCATTTTCTTGCTGAACAAAAGAGAAAATGTGACAACTAAAGTTTAGACCTGCATATTTTCAAAGGTGAAATCTGAACCCAGGTTCCCATTCTGCCTGATCTCAATCACTCTTTTCGACACAAATCACTTGGGATGTGATAGATTTCTGAGCTGGGCATCTCTCCCACGTCTCTTGGCCAACAGACTGTCAGTGCTTGGGCATGTTCCAACCCATCGCGATGACTGCATCCTGCTTTAATCCATCCGGTTCTTTCTCTCCTAACATTTTTTTTAAATATATAATGACACTGTCTCTGAAGAAAATAAGAAAACTGTCTGAACTTGCTGTGATTCCCTTCTGTTAGATTTAGGATATGCATGGTTCAGACAGTACAACGTGATGTTGTTTAATTCATAGAACAAATTGTTTTTCCAAATGACCTTAATCTCCTTCCAAATGTTCAGTTGCAATGTGATCACCTGTGTTTAATCTGCCTATTTTCTAGTTTTCTCATAGGTCAGCTCCAAAGGGAACGTGATACAAGAAGGTGAGGTCGGTTTTCATTGATTGTTAAATAATTCCTCTGGTTGAGAAGGACAGATGAGATGGAAAAACACTGACTGCTCTTCAGCTTACGGTAAAAATCTGTTTTCTGGACAATACATGCCTAACAAGAGTCATTATGACGTTTTGTTAGCAATGTCCAGTGTGTTTTTATTTACAGTCCCAAATTCACTGATAAAAAGACACTTGGAAGAGTGTTACCACCTTCTTCTCTTACCCCTTCGATTCGTCTCTGTCTGTTTGCCACACTGTCTGAGTAGATGGCGTCAGTCTCATAAAGTGCCTGCTTCTCTTCCCTGATCCCCTTTTTGTGGGCAGATTTATCGAAGAGAAGCAGATTTTCCTTCCTGTATAGACATTTTTCCATCTCTTTTTCCCTCTAGCTCTGTGTGGATGGCTTTTAAAGAGGAAGTCTTGTCATTTCTGAATGCTGTTCTGTCATATAGTTAGTACCTTATCAGTAATGACATCAGTCAATGGTGCTGAGGCTGCTGAAGATGTCCGTCTGCCTGATCAGCACATATTGTCAGTACAAAAACTTAAGTTCTTTAGCATATGTTAGTTTGAAAGAGACTTTTTTAAAAGGCCACAAAAAAGACTGGCATGCATTTGTCAAGCCATTACCCTAGACTGGAAGAAGACTTTTGCCTCTCTCTCCATAATCCATGTTCTATGACTAATGCCATGGCTGACAAAGTATTACAAATTGTCAGAACATCATTTCAAAAATTACCCGACTATCCATTTAAAGCATGTTTAGGTGCTGAAGAAGACTGATGATGATAGTTTTTGCTCTCTGAGAACATGTAAATTAAGGATTTATTTTAAAAGTCACTCCTACCTATGCTAAAGTGTCAATGATTGAGCTCAGGTACAGTATCCTGCCCAATAAGGGTAATGGAAACAAAGTGCAGATAAGGACTCATGTCTGGGGTTGTGTTTTCGTAGACGGGGCCTCGGCCACCACAGGCTGGGGGCTGTTGAAGGGATTCTCGACTCGCGTATGCAACCGAGACAGGGAGTCAGACGGGGGCAGGGAGGGCTTTGTGTTCCAGCCCTTTCCCACACTCCCTTTCACCTTTTGTTGTAAGGCAGGGACCAGCGCTCTCTGACATGACGAATTGCTCTGCCTGCTTAACTGAGTCAGGCAGTGGTTGGGAAGTTAAAGCAGAGTAAAGCTGAGTGCTTGTACGTGAGCAGGCTTGCTCTTTAATCCTGAAACTGTTTCTCCTTACCATCCTCTGAGCTGCAGTACTTTAGTTTGTCACCTGTCTGGCTCTAAAACTCATGGTCTCAACGTTTCCAGCTCCAAATGGGCAGATTCGTCAGTTGATGAGCCAGTCTCAGGCACAACGCCCATGCTCATATGCACACCCATGCCTCTGACTAAATGCCAGCACCAAGCTGTTGCCCATAAAGCCTCCAGGCTGTCACAATAGAGACATTACCACATGAGTGAGTGGCTCTGAATGGGGCGGAGGGTGTGTGTGTATACAGAGTTCGGTGGATGAGGGGGAGTTCCTGGCAAGGCAGACGACCCTGTCATCACCTCTGCCCCATGTCAAACAAGTGATCACCACCAATGGCACATGGAGCGCACGCACTCCTGCTGCACTGCCTGATACATTTACACAAGTTTGTAACAGCCTTCTGTTTTAATAAACAATATTCGTGGGCAACATACAGCTTTGAACGTGATGGAATTGCAAAGACAGGTAGGTCAGCTGGTTAGTGAACGGCTGACCCAGCCAAGCCAAGCAGGGTGAGAGGTTAAAATGAAAAGGTTAGAAGAAAAAAAAAAGATGAAATACTTCCCAGCCTCTAACATTCTTTGAAGGACATGAGCAAAACCAGTCTCCCTTTTACCTTTGATGGATGAAAAGACTGGGAATACATATGTGGAAATGAATTATTTCTTATTTTAAAAAAGCAGATGAAGTACAAGAAGCAAAAATGTATTTTAAAAAAACAACACATTTCACATTTTTATTAGAGGAATGTCGCTCCGCTCTCTCAGCAAACCGTCTCTTTGTGTTTGTATCTACCCTTAAAATGTCATTATGCACTACTAGGCTCTTTAACAAGCCATACTGTGTGTGTGTGTGTGTTAGAGGAAATGACGGGTTTAAGGGGCCATGTCACCCTGTCTCTACTGGAATGCATGACAGCAATGTTTTGTCAAGGCACGGTTGAGCGCCACACCAGAGAAGGAGAAAAACGGAGAAAAGAGTGTGTTTAAAGAAGAGAAGGGAAGAGAGCTGTTGTATCTTCTTTTTCTCCTCTCTCCACACACTCAGCGAGGAAATTAGGTCATCAAGTAAAGCTATTGCAGGGAACAAATCATCACCATAATTGGAACCTGAACAAATGTGTGGAAGTGGCTGCTCGTCTCTCTCTCTCTCACACACACACACACATACACCAAAATGCAACACACTTCTGTGTTACACACACACATGTCTGAGGGGTTAAAACAGCATTTCCACATAAATCAGAATATGTTTGGCAGGTTTATAGCTCTTTCAGGTTTCTCATTTGGGACAGAAGCGTGATAGAAGAACGTTACTTGTGGCAAATATAATTGTGGTCACGATCTCAACATAAATCATGACACATCACATTTGCCCGGTGGCTGCATGAAGAAAAAAATCTCCTATGCATCAAATGACCTGTGGGATCTCTGTAAACATTCTTTCATTTTTCTCAGTGGTCGTTCACAACAAGAGAAATGCCAAATAATGTTAAGGACTGTGCTCAAAATGAGTTCAGCACTTCATTATTTTATTGTTTATTGTGACAAATTATTGTTTGTTGTTGATTTTAGAATAATTAATGTTATTTAAAGAACCACAATTCCAAAAAAGTAGTGTTGTTGCTAAAATGTAAATTAAAAGTTTATGCAATGGTTTGGAATTATCATAAACCTATATTGTATTTGAAATGGGATTGAATAAACACATGTTTAAACAAAAAAAAAACTTAAATAATATTTAGTTTTTTTTTTTTTTTTTTTTTTATGGCAGCAACACATTTAAAAAAATGGGATGGGGCAACAAAAGGCTGGAAAAGGTACATATGAAAAAAAGCAGAAAGTAGAAAATTTTGCAGATATTTAGATTGATCGCCAATGGACCAGTAGGAGGAATACTGGTAGGTATAAAAAGAGCATTTTAAAGAGGCGGAATCAGAAGTAAAGATGGACAGAGGCTCAACAGCTTGGGAAAAAAGTCATAAAATAGTGGAGCAAATTCAGAATATGGTTTGTCTGTGGAAAACTGTTCAAAACAGGTCTGATTCTGGACATCACTGCACGGGCCCAGGAACGCTTCCACTAATCACTGTCTGTAAACACACGCTCTGTGCCATTCACAAACACTGGCAAAGCTCTATCATGCAAAGAAAAAGGCATATCTGAATACCACGCAGACACCTGTCTTCTCAGAACCAAAGCCCATTTAAACTTGACTGAGGGAAAGTGGAAAACTGTTCTGTGGTCAGATGAACAGAAGTTTGAAAAAGAAAGAAAAAAACACGGACGCCATGTTCTCCATTCTAAAACAAGAAGTGACTCGCTGGCCGGTTATTACCGCACGGTTCATAAACCTGCCTCTCTGATGATATGGGGATACAGTAGTCCCTCGATAAGTCACAGTTCGACTTTCATGGACTCACTTTTTCGCAGGTTTTCAGCGTAAGATTGTACACATTGGCTGCATTCACACCAGCGCTGTTTAGTCTGCGTTAATCAAACTCTAGTCCATTAGCCTAGAAAGTCAGGTTTGTTTGGGGAGGTGTGAACGTGCAATCGAACTTTGATGCGGACCAAAAAAGTGAACTCTGGTCCGCCTAAGTACTAAGGTCTCAGTTCGGTTGAAGTGAACTCTAGTGCGGTTCAAATGCATTGTGAATGCAAGCGGACCAGAGACCGCTCCAAAGCAGGAAGTGAACTACAGTGCAGGGCATTCTGGGTAAATATAACCAAAACAAACATGCATTTCTCATACCTCATACAGAGCAGTCTCAGCCGCCTTATGTGAAAAACAACATTCTCCATGGTCTTCTGCCTCATCTTCTGCTCATGCTGAGAACATTGTTGAAAAAATGTTTGTTTGGCACATGAGCCACAAACAAAATAGAAATCCTAAAACCACTCAAATTTGACGCTACTCCATTTTTGGTTTTATTTCCAGAAGTAAGTTGCGCTCATTGTCTTCTTCAGAGGTTATCGTCTGTCTTTCCCCATCACTGCTGTGGGAGCTTCAGTGAGGCGGATACCAGACTGAATGGCATGGATTGTTTATTTTAAATAATTAAGTACTACCTGGGGCAGCACGGTGGCGCAACTGGTAGAGCTGCTGCCTCTCAGCGAGCAGGTCCTTGGTTCAAACCCCGGTCCAGGGGCCTTTCTGGGTGGAGTTTGCATGTTCTCTTCGTGCATGCGTGGGTTTTCTCCGGGTACTCCGGTTTCGTCCCACAGACCAAAAACATGCATGTTAGGCTGATTGGTAACTCTAAATTGTCCCTAGATGTG
>NC_056506.1:35931277-35942801 GCF_014905685.2 Nematolebias whitei
ATGTGTGTATATATATATATATATATATATACACACATCATACTGACCTGCCTGCATGCAGTCCAGACCTCTCAACAACTGAAAACATTTGACTCATAAAATAAAAATCTGTTGAAGAAGACACAGAATTTGTGTACAGCCAAAATACATCAAACAAGAATGGAACAACATTCTCCTCCCAAAACACCAAAACAGGTCTTCAGCTCCTAGATGTTTACAGACTGCAGGTAAAAGAAGACAAGATGATTCACAGTGGTTTGTTCCATTTTTCTGAGAAGTGTTGAAGCCATTAAGATTCAAATTACCCGTTATCCCCCAAAAAACAATTTCTCAGATTATACATACATAGAATATGTTCCTTTGTATTTAATATGGGTATTTGGTGTTTGTAAATAATGGTATTCTGTTTTTTTTTTCCTATTACATTCTATATAATGTCCCAACCTTGTAGCAATTGGGGTTTTATATTTTATTTACACAAACACAACATCTGGGAGAGGTGAAACAACCCCTCCCGTCAGGGGGACACAGCATTCACCATAAAGCTAAAGATGGGTTAAATACTAAAAGCTTGACCTTCCATACACTCAGCTTTTCCTCACATTGCTAAGGATGAGCTCCGCTCATTATTTTTTCATATTTCAGGACAGCCACGTTCGCAAAAGGCACACAGGTCAGCCCGCATACACACAGAATACAGGTGGAATAAATCTCCATAAAGTGTTGTCAGATTGAAATCTGATGTGTGTGTCAGCATCGTCGGCAGATGTTGGTTATCCAAAAGAACCGCATCAACAACAAGGATGAAACAGAGAAGAGGAAGGCAAGCTGAACAATAATTGCCATGGCATGTCACTTATCAAAATAATTGACAGGTTTTTTATAACGTGTGATTGAAATGTTTATGTTGGTGTACATCCCAACCACTGGATCATAAATAAGAAGGCTGCTTGTCTGGATTTGAGTTATTTATTGATTGACTTATTAATATTTTTGCTATAATGTGGGTTTTTTACAGAGCAGGAAAGAAGCTAAAATACAACAACAACAAAAACATTTTAATAAACTAAGTTTATTATATCTAAAAAAGTTAAATCTGGTCCTCTGGACATTCAAAAAAAAAAAAAAAAAAACAAAGCAAAAAAATGTAGAAACGTTTTGTCTCTCATCCGAGAGACTTCCTCAGTCTGAGGTGCTGTTTTCAGCTCAGTCTCTTAAATAGCACCATCTCAGAGTGGATCAACCAGTTTGCTGCTGACAACCAAAACCAGCTGCTCACATGCTCAAGAAGGACCATCAGCCTAACAATGGGTCATTAGCACACTGATGGCTGTTTACTACTCACAGAGGGCTGAGTGATACCAGCAATCACAGCATTGTAAGAGGGGGACAGTTGAACCCGGAGGCCTCCACCCCTGTTTAATGATGGACGGTTTCTTTTCACAAAGATGGCCTCCTTTACTCCTCTCTCAAACCATCGTTCCTCTCTGTCCAGGATGTGAACATCTTCATCCCTGAAAGAGTGACCGCTGGCCTGGAGATGAGTGTAGACCGCAGAGTCCTGGCCTGATGATGTTGATCTTCTGTGCTGGGCCATCCTTTTGGCCAGTGGCTGTTTAGTTTCCCCGATGTAAGACTGATCACAGCCCTCCTGACACTGAACAGCATACACAACATTGCTCTGTTTGTGCCGGGGGACTGGATCTTTGGGATGAACCAGTCTTTGCCGTAATGTATTTTGGGGTTTAAAAGCCACTGGGACGTTGTGTTTAGAAAATAAACATCTCAGTTCCTCTGATACTCCCTCAACATATGGAATGACCACTGGTCTGGGTCTGGGTTCCTCCTTTTCACCTGATGGCTGACTGGAGTCCTGTTTGGGTTTCTTCTCTGCTTTCAGGAAGGCCCAGTTAGGATATCCACATTGCTCTAGAGCCTGTCTTGTGTGGGATTTCTCCTTCTGCCTGGCTTCTGAGCTAGTGGGGACGCTGTCTGCTCTGTGATACAGAGTCCTGATGACTCCTAACTTGTGCTCCAAAGGGTGATGGGAGTCAAACTGCAAATACTGGTCTGTGTGGGTGGGTTTGCGGTACACCTCAGTTTGCAAATGTCCTCTATCAGAGACTGAGCCCTCACAGTCCAAGAAAGCCAACTTGCCATTTTTTTCATCTTCTCGTGTGAACTTGATGTATTTATCCACAGAGTTGATGTGGTCAGTAAAATGTTGGACTTCCTGAGATTTAATTTTAACCCAGGTGTCGTCAACATACCTGAACCAATGACTTGGTGGCGTCCCTGAAAAGGACGTCAAGGCTCTCTTTTCTACCTCCTCCATGTACAGGTTGGCAACAATAGGAGAAACTGGAGACCCCATAGCACACCCATGTTTCTGCCTATAATATTGCTCCCCATATGTGAAGTAGGTTGACTGCAGGCACAGTTTCAAGAGTTGACACAGTTGTTCTGTGGAAAGTGTGGTCCTGCTGCTCAGAGTGGTGTCTGATTCATCAAAAAGGAAAGTCTTGAGCCCAGTTTTAAAACTGGACAATGTGTCAGCCTCACGGACAGAAATTGAAAGTTGGTTCCACAAGAGAGGTGCCTGCTGAAAGATCTTCCTCCCATTCTCTAAAAAAGTTAAGTCTGGTCCTCTGGACATTCAAAAAAAATTGTTTTGAATGTCCAGAGGACCAGACTTAACTTTAGATTTTTCTACCTGGATTATTGAGCATGCATCAGGATATCCCTCCCATTCTGTTTTTGGAAACTGTACAACTGCAAGTAAACCTGCAGTTTGAGAGCAAAATGATCTGTTAAGAACATATGGAACAACAAGATCTGTAATATAAAATGGAGCTAGGTTGTTGAGAGCTTTGTAGGTTAGAAGTAAGATTTTGAATTAAATTCTGAACTTGACATGGAGCCAGCGGAAAGAAGCTAAAACTGGAGAGATATGATCTCTCCTACTAACTCCAGTTAAAACTCTGGCAGAAACATTTTGGATTAACTGAATATGTTTCAAAGAAGTATTTGGACACCCAGATAATAAACCATTGCAATAGTCCAGTCTAGATGTGACAAATGCATGAACCAGTTTTTCTGCATCATTTTTAAATAAGATGTTTCTAATTTTAGTGATATTACGCAGGTGGCAGAAGGCAGTTCTATTAATGTTTTTAATGTGGGGGATAAAAGACATGTCCTGATCAAAAATAACGCCAAGATTTTTAACATTAGAGCTGGAGGACAGATTAATGCCATCCAAGGAGGGAGAAAGACTGCAAATTTTATTCCTAAGATGCTCAGGTCCAAAAACCAAAACCTCAGTCTTGACAGTATTCAAAAGCAGAAATTTTAGGGTCATCCAGGTTTTTTTGTCTCTGAGACATGCTTGTACCATAATCTAAGTAGCTGATTGGATTCATTGGGTTTCATGGACACATAACTGTGTAGTATAGAAATAAATTAATGGCAGGGCCAGTATGAAAGTAAATTAATTAAAACATCAGTCATCTCAAATTTTTCAAGTGATTCGTGCAAATGTTATTTATTATCATTATTTTCTTATTTTATTTTAACTTCATAGACTGTTTAAATAAAGCAACATGTTGCTGGAAGTGCTTCAGGCACATTTTGGGTTAGATTCTGAATTTTATGCTTGTTTTTTTTTTTTCAAGGCGTTTAAAAGTATTTAGGGCTTTTCTTGACTTCTGTTTGTGATATATGTATTAAATGTGCCCGTTCTTACTCATCCCAATCTAAGCTCACTGGTTTCACCCAGTCTCTAGCTGATCACCCTGTTTGTAACCCCGCCAATCTAAACTCAATCTGATTTTTTACTATTTCCAAGCTGTGTCCTGTCCAATCCAGCCACTCAAACTAGATGAAGATTTGTGAAGCATTTAAAACTTACTTCTGACTGTGGTAAAAAAAAAAAAGTGATTTGAAACTTCAAAGCCTCAAAGACAGACCCTGCTAGAAACATCTAATGATCAACTGCAGTCACATCACTTCCAAACTAAGGATGGACACTAAAGGTGTGAATCAGTCACTTTAGTTTTAGTGTTTTTGTGACATATGAAGCCTCAAAGAATATCGGTCACATGATGATTTTCAAACAAGCCTGCTTAAAATAAGGTGAAACAGCCACGATGTCAGAGGTCCCATCTCTAATACAAACCAGACACAGTCTGCACTGGAAGAGCTACAGCTAGCTGCTGCTGCTGCTGCTATTTGCACTTGCACAAACCTGAGGATCCAATAACAACTGAAATAACCATTAGATCTCCAGTCTGGTCAGAAGTGAACTCCATGTCTCCAAACTGAGGTAATTTTCTAAACTATTTACAACAGGTAAGATACTGACTGTTCACATTTCCACAAACCCCCATTTCAAACGATCTGAAGTAACCTTTTTATTATACTAACTTTGCTCATATCAATCTAGTAATGACTTCAATTCATTTGCATGATTTTTAAAATAATCTAAGAAAGCTTTAATGAAGTGGAAACAGTTTTCCCTTCTTTAAAATGACTGCAGTGCTTCTGGAGCTTTGGGAGTGCTGGGAAATAGTCAGGGATCAGTAATGTGCTCTTAATCTTGGATAAACAGTTGATAAGTTGATGATTTATGTTGTATTTGACAGCTGCACTCTGTATCCCAGAACGTGGCGACTGATTGACAGCACTTTTCTGACTGTGCGTGGACCCTCCTTCCCAGCGCCTCCCCCTCCTCTCTCTCTCTCGCTCTCTCTCCTCTCTCTCCTCACCTCTCTGCTCTCTCCTTCCCTCCTCAATCGCAGGGCTGCGCTCACCGACTCCACGCCGCCAACAGGGATGCAGCGAGGGCGCAGCGCAGCCTGAAAAATGGCACCACCGCGGCTCCTGTGGATCTATCCGTCCCTTCCCCTCCTCTCCTCCCTGCTCCTTCTTTTCCACGCGTGCACAGCCGTGCGGAATTACCCAGAGAATGAAGGTGGGTGCGCTGGCAGCGGGGAAGGTGGAAGTGCGCGAGCTCTGAGAGGAGTTGGGTGACTCGGGAGGATGGGGAGCCCCCCATCCCGCCGCGGTTCCTCTGGAGCCGAGCGCTCCTCTTTGGGCCATGAATCATGCATGAGGAGACGCGGGGATGAGAGAGAGAGGGGGGTTAAAGTGTCCGTCACGTTTTTCTTCTCTGAGCATGCTGACATTAAATTTGCATCATGTATCCACACAGAGAGACGGATAGGGAGGACTGGGATCCACATTACTTCACTTTGTGGCATTGCCAGCTTCAAAGTAACTTGTAATGATTATCTCTGCCAAAAATCTGCCACAGTCATCAGTATCTTCATGATTACGCACTGATAAATGTTGCTTTTTCTTCCTCTGCACCCTGTAGCCTATTGCCTCTGCAAACGAGGAGCAGCAATTACATTAAATTTGTCACACGCTGCTGCTGGGCCCCTCTTGGTTATTGTATTAACATCGATGCTCAGCCTGAAATTAGCCAATGCATTTACTCACTAACTACTCCTGACTGGTTGTTGGCTCGAAACACGCACGCTGGGCTGTTAAATGAGAGCTTGAAGTTGCAGGAAATGGACAAAAGTGGAGAATTCCGTGCACAATCTATTGGAAAACGAGCCCAAGTTGTCAGTGAGGCAGTCAGTGAGTGGATTCTTGTTTGTCAGGCACCCTGAAAGAAGATGACACATCTTGTGAGTTGTCAGGATTCTCAGAAAGCTGCAGTCACTCTTGATCTGAAGCTCAAGAAAAACTTCCCATCCCTTTGCTTACTCTATTCTCTGTCACATGCATTCATCTGCAAACTTCAACTCAGGATTGACTGAACCGTCAGACGAGTCTCGTCTCACTGTGGACACTGTTTCTGGCTGACTTCACAGCATCACCACTGTGTACATACATTGCACTGGATATATGTCACGTCCTGCAGGAGTGCACATGCAGAGCACAGCTCTGAAGGATGGTTGGGTGAGACGGAGTGGAGGAGGAGAAGTGTTTTTAACTGCACGATACAGTGCACGTGCAGGAGACCCTAAACACTGCTGAAATATTCATTGGACTGAGTGTGAGTGATGAAACCAGCTGGAAGCTGAAAGGAAACTCCTGTTGATTTAGATAAACACACTGCGCTGTGTGTGAATGCTTGCATGTGGAGCCTGGGGGGTTGGGAGGTGGCTAATAGGTTAGAGGTTATTTTACTGGGCAGTGTGTGTGTGTTTGTCTGGTCTTTCATCCTTTGGAGTATTGGTCTAGGCATCTTTAGGCCCACAGCAGAGCTTGTGTTTGCAGTAGGTGTTAGTGGGGTGTTCATGCACGTGGTCCCGACGGACAATAATTCAATAAAGATCTTTTTTTTCTTCCACTTTGAGGTTTGCTTTTACCTTTTAGTCTAGTTCCTTCCAAAGTTACTGCACGTCTTTATACTCGAGAGCCTGTGCATGTGTGCCGTTATGTGTAGGTGTGTGCATGTATTTTCCATTTCCGGAAATATGTCTGGAAGCAGAAGTCTATTTTAAAAAAGCTGAAATGATAGCAAGAGCTGAATAAAAAAAAAAAAGTGGATGTTGTCAAGATGTCCAAATGTTCATCTTTTCATCTGTTAAAGAGCCCGCCACGAAAAGTGGTGGCATTTACAAGTAAGTTTAAAACTGGGGGTTGGACTGGCAATTTTTTTTTTCTTTTAAGTTGTGTTTTAGCAGAATGATTGGAAATTATTTTCATAATCACCCTTTCATTAGGATGAATAATTTAATTCAGATATTGTGAAGAACAGCAGTGTTGGACGCACATTTAAAGGTCTTTGTTATCAATCAGAAAGAGAGGAGGAGTGATGGAGGAGTGTTAACGCACCAGCAGAGGGAGCCCAGCTCACCCTCTGATTGGACCCTGAGGGCACACTGATGTAATGGCAGGGTGGATGCTGGCAGGTCCGGCTGCTCTCATCCCTTTCTTATGCCATCTAGCAACACGTTATCTGACCATTTGTTGTTATTTTGCAGCTTTTTATTAATGTGCATCCTGGGATGCTGGGAAAATGTGCTGTGAAACCTGTAATTTGGTACTTCCTTTCAATTGCTTCATTTACTTTCTGAATCCTGGGAAATAAGAAGCCTTCTGATTCTCTTTCCTGTAGCTGAATGTTGATGGCAGCACACTAATCAGGAGCAAATGAATAACTTGATTGCATATTCTTACAGCGCAAAATGATAAATAGCTACATTAAAGAAAAGGAAGGCGGAGAAAGACAATGCAACATAAAAATGTGACTGTGGTTTGGAAAATATAGCTTTTCATTGATTTGGCCTCGAGGGGCGTATATGGAAATGGATGTATTGTTTCTTAAGGTCATTATGGGGGTGAGCAGTTTTAGTGCAAAGGCAAGCACACTTTGTGTAAAGGTGCACCGTGGAATAACGCTGGGTCAAAGGTCTCGTCTGCTTTAATTGCTTTAATCTATAATGGCTGCTTGTAGTTATCGGCAGAGCCATACCTCAGAGAGCGTGTGCTCCGGCGTGCGAGGGAGGCCGAGCGATGGCTCTGCTCCCATGTAACAACCATGACCTTGAACAGAAAAGGATATAGATCTTTACTCTCATCATCGGAGAGCAGCAGACAGCTGAGCATCTCCCCATGTTTCGTTTCTTTCACCACTGCTCCATTTTCTCTACGATCCTCCTCTTCTTTGGCTGTTCTCTGTTTTGTTTCATCGTGCCCTCCATCTCATTCTCGCTGGTTGCGTTTCGTCCTCCTCTTCACTTCCCTTGAGCCCTCTTTATTTCTGACCTTAAATTAAACAGGAGGGCAGGCGTTTGTGAACACTGAGTGTGTGCCGTCATGAGCAAAATCCTCTGTATTTGGCTAAGGAAGGCTCAAGCAAGAGCGCAAATATCTGTTTAGAAGACCCAGTTTGTCAGGTTGGAGTGTCGGACGGGACCAAATGCCGGCTCACAGGCAGGAAGGATGAGGAAGAGCAACAAATAACCTTCAATGACAAAAAAAAAACAAAAAACTGAAGGCGCTTTTAAGAAAAACAAGACGAGGGCTAAAACAAAAAGAAAAAGTTAAAACTCTTCTTGGCATTGACAAGGATCTGACAAAAATATAAGGAAACCTTAAAAGTATCTAAACTAAAAGAAATAATGAGGAACAGAAGGCAGGTGTGTGGATTAGGAAACTGAGTCCTGGTGTGCAGGAAGCAGAGAACAAAACCTGCTGGAAAATCTCCAGGCACTGGAAGCCGAACGAGGCTGCAAATCACAAAAACTGAAGCAAAGAACCATAAAAACCAAGACAAGCGTCACATCTGAACACAGGAGCATAAAATACAAACAGGGAAATAAGGACAAGAAGATAACACGAAAGCATAGACATAACAAAAACCCATAAACCATGACAACCATGACACACACGCATAACTCCACACACCCATCCTGTCTTAATGTACGGCTGGGGGGCAGTTTGGTGGTCAGAGAACAGTGTCACACACTCCGCAGGCTGACTGATAGATAGGGTTATAAATATGAGCCAGTGACAGAAAATGATTCTGCCACGAGGGCTTCACCTCATCATGGATTCATTGTGTGTGAGTGTGTGTGTGTGTGTATTTGTGAGAGTGTAGATGTGGGTTGCTGGATGGAAGTATGAGGGGGTTGGAGGGTGCAAATCTAATGTGAGAAGGACAAGAAGAACAAAAGCTCGAAGTCTGTTTAACTAAAGCAGAATTCAATAATCCAGGATTTTAAAAAGACAACTGGGCTTGACTAGGATTAACTAAACCTGGCTGTTAGCCTGGTCTGGAGCAGGCTAACTGGCAGAGAATGAATCTCCATGGTCGTTCCATTATGTGAAACTGAACTAAGACCAGACAGTCCATCCTCACCAGAAAACACCAGCTTAATCCCTTTTCTAGATTAAAAAAAAAGAAGCCCTAAAGTAGTTTACACATTTACACGTAAAGTACTTGTTTAATTGGTGATATATAGTTTTTGACTTAATCAAATCAAAGTCTACTTTTTGTCACCAATAGGGGTTAAAAGGTGGAAAAAGTTAAACGTTCATGCACTGGCTGAACATAAATCTTCAACAGTTTATATGAATTTAAAGTATAGCAGAACAACTTGAAGTCAAATGGCTATGGTTTTACATGTTTATTTTTAAATATTTGTACCAGTAAGTCACTTTTTGTGATGAGATTACTGCACTACGTTTGGTCCAACTCATAACCCAACTTAAGACATACAGTATATTGTGCAGATTTAACAAAGTACTCCCATTTCTGGCCTGCTGAGGTGCTGGGCTTCCAGTTTCTGTCATTTTGCAGTAAGACAGTGCTGAGGTCACCACCTACAAGCCAAATAAAATAATTTAGATGACTGCTCTGGGCCTTCATCTGTCTTCCTCAAACAATGAATGAGCAGCTGCTTTTACTCGTATTTGATCCATCAGGTGACTAACGAGAGCTGTTCAGGTGTTTTAATTAAAATGACAGTTCAGATAGTTTGACATAGCTTTTTGAAACGAGTAACCCGTTTCTTACGTGCAGTAGAGCAATCACAGTTCAAAGAATCGGGAAACTGTCATGGAGCAGTCAAGCTAACAATAAGGCAGAGGAGAGTGCATTCAAGGGCAAAATTCTGACTTCTAAATTACATAGACTTCTATGTTGGTCATTTTTCTATCGCATCACGTCTACATTAAATAATTATCCAAGGTGTTTCGTAACACTACATGTACAGCAACAAAATACCGACTTATCAAACCATATACTGTTGTTCAAACATAAATAATCTTTAGTATATTAAGTATTTATAAAGAAATGTGGTGGACTTCACTTGGGGTGTTGGGTCATTTTTAACGGTTTAGTCGTTGTTGGTCAATGATAACTTTTGGGAAGACTGAAGCAGATATATTTCATAAAAAGGAAAAACTACCAGAGTCAAGTCAAATGTAGTGCAGCTAACTTGTTTCTCCTTTTCAGTTTCTACACACTGACATAGCCGTGTATTTTACCGAGAGCTTCACTTCATTCCTCAGCGTCAGAGTGAACACGGGTTTCTTATGGGTTTTTATGGGTGAACGATCCCTGTTGGATACCGAGTTCGTTAATGTCAAAGAAACCTTCCGCCACTGTGTGATGTCTGATACTTGTAGTGAACTTGGTGTCTAAGTGGGCTCCCACCTCCTCCCCATCAGCAAGTTTGCTCCCCACTTCCCCCCCATTTGAACAACCATTAACTGCTAGTCAAATTGCTGACCAGTGGGGCCTGACAACTGTCCACATACATCTCTAAAACAACATATCCTCTTCTCCTCGTTGCCCTTTTTGCTGCTTCTCCATCAACTTCATGTTCTACTTGAACATTTTTGCCTGAACTGAATTTGCAGCAGTTTTCTTTTGACTCTTTGCTCATGCTTGTTCTTGTGCTGTGAATGTTGGCATCACAGAGTGTCACCTGGGGATTTGGGGCATGGATACAGTGTCTTTCCTCTGCTGATGAGCAGCTCTGAAGGAATCATGAAAGAAAAATGCTTGAAAACTCCAAAACTGGGATAAAACTTCCAAACAAAGTACATTCCTCTGCTTTAAATAGGTAAAATACACTGACTTCATGCAGCTGTTTGTTTTGACTTGTTAAGCCCCTCGAGAGTTACGACAGTGACAAAATCCTGAAAGCAGCATCTTTTTAAACTATTCTGAATTTTCCAGGGAGCCAAGCTGAAATCGAGAGTTATATAATTTCTTCTTGTGGCTCATCTATACTCTGGCAGCAGCATTTTGAATCAACTGAACCAAATGTCATGTGAATGTGAATACAGTGATTGTCCAGCCTAGAAGTGACATGGACCATATTGTCTGCATCATGTGGGACAAAATGTGCCTAATTTTTGTAATATTTTGGGAAGAAAGCAGATCTGGTAACAATTTTGATGTGGGGTTTAAGACATATTGTGGTCAAAAATCACCAATTTAATGCCATCCAGCGAAGATGAAAGGCTGCAATGTGTATTCCCAAGTTGCTCAGGTCTAAAAACTAAAACCTCTGTTATGTCTGAGTTTAAAAGCAGAAAATCAGGAGTCATCCAGATTTTATGCCTCTAAGAAAAGCTTGCACTCTGATTGGATTGTAGTCCCTCACTACTTCGTGGTTCGTTTATCGCAGACTCGCTCTATCGCGGTTTTTCAAAGAAAGATTGGACATGACACTCAATTGGCTGATTGATGGATGAGCTGCACAATCGGCATGGATTTTTTAAAATTTAAAATGAATTATTTTCAATTATTTAGCACCTGCTGTACATTTGTGCAGCCCACATGGCAGGATAAACTTCCTGCTGCAGCTGATCAGCTGTTCACTGTGCAGCGGTGAAGTGGGCGTGGTCAAGAGCGCTTGCAGGTGGCAAAGAGCAGAGGAGGCAGGGAGGTGAAATCATGACATTCTGTGCTCTTATAGAGCATTTAGAGTTTAGAAACATTGTTTAGAATATTGCAAGAGTGTGGGAAGGGTTTAAAACACCTTTATAT
>NC_056506.1:35947801-35961376 GCF_014905685.2 Nematolebias whitei
TATATATATATATATATATTAGGGGTGTAACGGTACGCTAAAATCACATTTCAGTTCGGTTCAATTTCAAGGAGGGCTTGGTTCGGTTAATTTTTGGTACAAAAAAAAGACTAAATGAAGACTTACAAAGCATTTATTTTGAAAATATGCCAAGTAAACAATACATTTGTATAAAAATAAATAAAAGTGACCCATTTGGTTGATATTTTAAATAAAAGGCACTCTTTACAATAAATAAACTATGCTAACAATAATAAAAATTTTAATAAATACAATAACAGTCAGAACCAGAACAATAAGCAGCAACAGACTGTTTACAATCTAACTAGTCAAGTTTGAAGTTTTTTGGCCAAAAAGACCAACTTGTCCACATTTTCTGTCAAAAGCACAGCTCTAGTTGCAGTGACATGATCTCCAGCGGTGGAGAAAACCACTCACTAACAACAGTAGCAGGAATAAAGAGGTAGAGCTTTGCTAATTTCGCAGTGTGGCTGTATTTGGCCTCATTACTCACAACCTCTTGGACCTGCTCCCACAGGTGGGACAGGTCCCTGGAAAAGTTCAGAGTTCAGTCATCACAGACTTCTTAGCTGGAGGTAATCTCTGATTTCCCTGAAGAGGAAGAAGACTCAGCTGCTATCTCTGTCCCAGACTGGAAATAAAACACCAATAGGTAAAAAATGAGTTAAAAAGATTGTAATTTTAAATTAAAAAAAGTTAATTAGATAATAATAATAAAAGAACAATACCTCTTCTTGAACGGTTGTTATGAGGTAGTTGAATCTCTCGGTCATCATCATCATCATCATCATCATCAGGGCTTTAATCTGGTCCAGGGCTTGTTGACAATATCAGTTTTAGCTTTTTCATAAAGTGCGGCTACAACTTTCTGCCTGAAGTGTTGACGTGATGGGATGTCGTAGCGGGGCTCAATAACTTTAAAGCCAGCGCATTAACAACATTTGGACGTAGATCTAGAACTTTAAAAACTCCTACAGCTTATTGCTCTGGACCGATCTGAATTACCTGATAAAGGTTGTTTAAATGCTGCTGTTATCAGTCTTTGCAACAAGCTGCTTTTCTTGCTTGTAGAAGAGATGTTCACGTTCGGATGGTGTCGTTTCAAGTGCGTTAACAAGTTACACGTGTCGTTGCTGCAGATCCACTCTCTGTGAAACAACGTCGACACACAGCTTTGGATTTGTTCACTTGTCTTTTAACAAGAAAGCCATAATGTTCTGCAACAGGAGACCGCAACGAAATGCTAGGCTGCTAATGCTAGCGTGCTGCAAGATAATAGCTCTGTGCTGAAACACGCTTACGAACTTTTGTTCCGCGGTGCATAATCTCTCGTTTATAAAATTTAATGAGTGAATAAATAACCGAAACGGTACGCACGTGGACCGAACCGAAGGTGCCGTACCGAAACGGTTCAGTTTGTACTACTATCCATACTTTGCTGTTTTTCCCTTATCGCGGGGCTTCAGGGTATGAAATGGATCCCCCACAATAAACGAGGGACTATTGTACATCTTTCTCTTGTAGTTTCAGAATTACACCATTAATTTGTACAGGAAGCTTTTGTCCACTGTAGTCATACAGCTCAGGTGCAAAAACCACATGATGAAATTCACTGCTGCCAACAGATTGACATGAAAAAAAAATTGAATTTTGTCTGTTTTTTTGTCATGGTTAAATGATAAATAAAACAACAAGACCCAGCTTGTTGACATTTATCAATTTATCACATGGAAATGTAGTGAAAAAAAAAATCTCAGGGATGAAAGTGGCAGATGCCGTCTAACCTAAAAACATCAGTGTTTTTTTTTTTTTAACAAAACATATTAGTGAGACATAGAAAGGCCATGGTTGTCATCATAACTGGAAGGTGGTATCACTTAGAGGGCAGAATGACCTAACATCAAAATATGACCAGACATGGACTCTACACATTTCTGTTGTCTCCTAAAGAAGCCATTTCAGAAGACCTATGAATACATCTTTTATTTCCATCATGGACTTGTTGTCAAGAACAAAGTGTATTGTTGTCCTAAAACAGTTCCATCCATCCATCCATCCATCCATCCATCCATTTTACCCGCTTCTTCCTTTTTGGGTCACAAGGGTCACTGGTGTCCATATCCAGCAGTCACTGTGTGAGAGGCGGGGGACACTCTGGACAGGTCTCCAATCCGTCACAGAGACACTTAGAGACAAACGAGACAAACAAACATTCACTCTCTCACTCACAACTAGAGGCAATTTAGAGTTACCAATCAGCCTAGCATGCACGTTTTTGGTTTGTGGGAGGAAACCGGAGAAAACCCACACATGCACGGAGAGAACATGCAAACTCCACACATAAAGGCCCCTGGCCAGGATTCTATCCAGCAACCTTCTCACTGAGAGAAGGCAGCTCTACCAAGTTAAAAGAGTTCTGATCTTTAAAATTTCGTAGACAATAATTCAAACAAGTTTTTTAAAAACCTTTACCCTGCTGTCAGTTTTGCGTTACATAATTAACTCAAAAGAATCATTATGATACTCTTACTGAAAAACTATAAACTACACAATAAATGCTACAGCTAGCTGGTAATGCTGTTCAAATAACCATAGGACGCTATAAATAAACATGCAAACTTGTGATGTAAAGGTTACTAGAATTCAATTTGCATGAACTGTTATGAAACTTTTGTGACTGAATTGGTGTTAAAATGACAGCATTACACTTTAAACTATAGCTGAAATTAACCGTAACTCATTAATTTTTTGTCCCAATCAAAGGTCGTTCAAAGAGCATTTCCCAGAACTCCATTATAAACGATCTGAACTATCACTTTAACTATTAGTTGCCCTTTTTAAGCTTTGCTAAGTTTTAGTAGTTGTCTTCAAACAATAGAGTGTACAGTCAGATGGCAGAATTTATACATTTACAATAAGAGCCATCCCAGCGATCCAAAGATAAAAAGCAGCCGGATGAATTTGGCAATGCACTAGACAGCATGAATTTATTAAACTGACTTATCCTACAGTTACTTAATTCAATCAAGACAGTCACAAAATTCAGAAGGGAACCAGTTTACCTTGTGTTTTGGGATTATTATTCCCTGGTGTCTGATATATTTATAAGTGTGGTGGGAAAAAGGATTTTTTCCATTCTTAAGCTATCGCTGGAGACCAGTGCACAGTTTGACATCAGCTGGTGTTAGTCTCACTGATTGGCTAATCACTCGTCTGAGGTGCTCGCTGGATATTTACATCAGAGAAAACAAGGTTTTATATCACAATCCCAAAGTAATCCATCAACTTGTTCAGAGATTTATATATCAGGACCCAGACGAAGGCTTTTAGATGTTTCAGCAGTGTTTTCTCTCCTGCTGTTAGTGACTCACAAGCAGCCGCAGCCGTTTTCATAGTTTACATTTACACAAATCTTTGTGTTTACTGTGAAGGATTTTTCTTGCACCAAGAAAAAAACATGTGGTGCTGATGTAAATCATATGGACCGAGTCTGGGCGGAGATTTGTAGCAATCAAAGCATTAGATAATCATTTTTGTCCTTGTTTTCTTCAGTGTTTTTCGAGGTAATGACTGTTTTTAGCAAATAAACAAATTCAAATAAATAAATTATAAGGATTTTATTACTATGACAAGGATTGCTACTTTTGAATGTGTTGCTCATGAGTGATTTTTCATGGTGAAATTCACTGGCGTCAAATCAAGAGTTGAAAATCAGGTTACAAAACATGGCAAAGGAACCAAATTGAGTGCTTTTTGTAAAACGGTAGTTTATCTTACGCAGGATGTTCAGCGCCTCATTTACATTTACCTTTAATTTTTCTGTCAGCAGAGGATTTTCACTACAGCACCTTGATTACTGATTAGCATTTTCTTGCTGGGGGGAAAAAAAAGAAAACTTAGCAGAGAATAATCCAAGTTTTCCATTTAAAAGCAAACAAAAAGAATATTTAGTAGCAGAAAACATCTAATGAACTCATTATGTAGGCACATGTGGTGCTCACTGCTCAGCCTGGGTGGTGGTCTTATTGAGCAGTCTTTGTCTTTGGGCCACTGGCTCGGTCTAAAGGTGTGTATTTACCATTTGTGTGTGTGCGTGTCTGAGTGTGTGTATAAGCATCCTGGCCTCTTTTGTCCGCTGGTCGGGCTGTTGGCAGCGCCGTTTGATTTCTGGCGCATGGATCACAGCTTCTCACAGCCCAGCTGAAGAGGTGGATGGTGTCCAAAGAGAAAAAAGAGAAGGGGCTGATAAAACAGAACAGAGGGGGAGGAAGAAAAGAGGAAAGAAGATGCAAACACTCCAGATGGAGGAAGCGCAAGTGAGAAGTAAAATGGACACAAAAGAGGACAGAAACAATGTATATAATTGAAAGTTTTATTTTAAAGCATTTTGTAGAGGGAAAAGAAAATAGATCCAGAGATCCCCACTGCTCACGCCCACCTTGTCCTCCTCGTCGTTTGCTCTCAGAATGTAAACCTCACAGTTTGGAGCTGAAAATCGATAAGACAGCCGGTGTCTCTGTAACCAAACAGCCCTCCCAGTAATCAGGTCACATGTGCACGGATCTGACGAAAGCCTGGGAAAAAGAAGGGATTGTTTGTTCGTCCTTTCAATACGTTTTGCTCTTCATGTTGTCCAAAAGCGGGAGCGTTTGGAAGGTGCTCCAAGTGTCGGAGTAATATGTCTTGCTTAACTCCTCAACAGCCCGGAGATTGGATGTGTGGGTCTGAATCTGTATTTTCTGATAGAGGATTGAACATGAGCCTGGTCTGTGTGACTGAGTGATGAACCTGGCTCAAAGCAGGCTTATAGAGTTCACAAACACACATTTTGACCAGTTCTCTGAAGAAAAACAAGAGAAATGGAGTCAAAGCATTAGAGCATTTACTGTAGACATACAAGCACAGAAAGGTAAAGCGTGGATTTACACTTGATTGGGGATAAAAGCCTATGCATTATCATTGTTTCCCAATTTTCTCTTTAACACAAAGACACATGCATACTGGCTGTGTCAGCAGACTAATACATAATTTATGAGTCCAGTCATTGATTAACAGTAATAAGTGGTATTGACAATAGGTGTGAGAAGAGGAGAAAAAGTGTCGATGTGTAGGTTTATGTATGTGTACATTGTCCCAGAAGGCTGCAAAACGGCTCTGGAATATCTAATGAGCTCAGAAACACTTTAGCCTAATAGATGGTGCCAAGAAGCCCAGTGGAAAAAAAAACAAAAAAACTCACTTATCTCAGAGAAATAATAGTTTTACTTTTACTTTTTTCTGTTTTTGAGATCTGTATTCATATTTCAATTAGGGCTTTAAATGACTACTCGAGTAATCTACACATCGATTCCTAGGACATCTATTGAGTTTTTAAATTTCACGTCGAGTAGTCGTAGTGACGTCATCACGGCATGTGATCCGCACCGGGCGCGGGCTACAAAATGGATTCCTCCAAGCAGACGGATGGCCCAAAGCAGGCCCAGTCTTGGTAAACAGCTAGAAATGCATCAGTAGTATGGACATATTTCACTAAAGATGAATCTTCCGGTTCAACTACCGTAAGGAAACACAAAATGAAACAACTTCCTGACTCTTTGGAACTCGTTGCGAACCGGTGTTGTACCATATTCTGTGACCACCGTATATTGTGACCGTAGGGGGCGGTGTTGCATGTCACAGAATATGGTGCAACACCAGGTCTAATGACCGAACCAGAACCAGCTTCCTCTGACCTTGTTTCACAAACTAAAAGCAAAAAATATTAATCTCTAAACCTATAAACATGTTAATCTCTAAAACTAAACCTAATGTGCACCACAGCTGCCGGTGGTGCGGGGTGGTTGTCCTCCCCACTGTTTTTAGTTTCGTTTTTCACGTGCCGCATGTTTCTTTCACTTTTGCAGCTTAATAATAATGACTGATAGTTTTGGTTTTCCTGTGACTTATTTGCAGTATGATAAATGGTAGGAGCATAATAGATGCTCCCAATGTTTTGTTGGTCTTTTTTTGGTAAATAATAAACACATTTTTTTGCGGTTTTATTTATTTATTTATTTTTGCATCTTGAGATCCTATGACGTCATCAACTACTCGAGTTCTACTCGAGTTTCATTATGTTAATGTCAAGTTTAAAAATGATGTAGTCGTTCAACCCCTAATTTCAATAAAATGGGATAATAAAACATTATGTTGAGTTACATGTAAAAGTACTAATCTTTCAATAAGCTGACTCTACTTTTGTTCTCTTAAAAGTAAAATGTGAAGATCAATATCTTTGAGTGTAAAATTACACATTTACATGTTCAAGCAGTAAAAACATTATATTGCTGTATTTTACTGAAATAGGTCAGAGTTGGTGTTAAAAGTGATATTTCCACCGTGTCTATAAAAGTATTTTATAGGTTGAAGACATTCATTTGACTGATTTGACCTTGTCAGGTTAATGTGAGCTCTGAGAGCCACAAACCAGCTCCTTCTGGACATTTCCAGATTTAGACGCAAAACTGGAAGTAACAGGGCTTTGTTAGTGATGAAACAATCTACTTTAAAAAAAGAACTTTTCAGATGCTTACATGTAAATTTAATTCAATTCAGCTTATTTATATAGCGCCAAATAACCACAGAAGTTGTCTCAGGCCACCAAACAGAAACATTCACATATTATAAAAGACAACTAGTAAAAGTTATCTATCTTAGAAAGCCACAGATTGTGTCGAACCTTCCCTTCGTCACAGTCTCTCATCCTGAGCAAGCACAAAGGCAACAGTGGAAAGGAAAAACTCCCACATAACAGGAAGAACCAGGCTCAGGACAAGCGGCCATCTGCTTTGACCGGCTGGGTTTGAGAGGAACAGACACACAATGGCAGGTCCAGATGTACTTTCATTAGGAGGAAAGACAATAATTACAAATACAAACAGGTAGAGTAGAGCAAGTAAAGACAGAAGCAGAGTGAGGAAATGTGGTCAATTTGTCCTCCAGCAGACTAAGCCTATAGCAGCATGACTAAGGGATAACTCAGGAAACCCAAGCCAACCCTAATTATATGATCTATCAAAAAGGAACGTCTTAAGCCTAATCTTAAATGTAGACAATGTGTCAGCCTCACAGACAGAAACTGGAAGTTGGTTCCACAAGAGAGGAGCCTGAGAACTGAAAGCTCTTCCTGTCATTCTGCTTTTGGAAACTCTAGGAACCACAAGTAAACCTGCAGTCTGAGCACGAAGTGCTCTTTTAGGAAAGTAAGGAAATATAACATATGTAACATAAGATGGAGCTAGGTTGTTGAGAGCTTTGTAGGTTAGAAGTAGGATTTTGAATTCAATTCTGTATTTGACAGGGAGCCAATATATGATATGAGCTATGATCTCTCCTACTAACTCCAGATAAGACTCTGGCAGCAACATTTTGGATTAACTCAAGACTTTTTTTTGACACCCAGATAACAAACCATTGCAATAGTGCAACCTAGATTTGATAAACATATGAACCAGTTTTTCTGCATCATTTTCAGACGAGATGTTTCTAATTTTAGCGATATTGCACCCACTTCGAATGTTATCAGCCCATTAAATGACCGTTATTAGTTGTTATCATCCCCATAGGTTGTGTTCAGACTATCCCTCCTAGTAGGTTTAAAGGCTCCTTGTTATCGCTGATGATAGTGCCTGGGGGTTAAGTTTAAGGTCAGTGCTCTGGGTCAGGTGTAAGGTTAGGTTTAGGAAAACGGTTAAATAAAGCTAACAAAAAACACACGGTTTGAGACGCGGGTGAAGCTGCATATAATTATCATAAAGAGTTTATGCCGTTTACTGGTAATCCACAGTTACTTGACTTGACTGGAGATGTTCTTACACCTCCAGTACATTATTCTAGGAGCTGGAGCACCATGGTCCTTTGTTGCAGCATTGTTTGCTTATAAAGGCATTAAAAGTCACGGTACATAAAATTTTAATAAATCACAAGTACCAAAGTTGTTTGTAGACAAATAATTGCACACCTGTGCGTTGCTTCAAATCATATCCATTTTTTTTTACATTGATAGTGACCAAGAATAACCTAATAAAATAAAAAAAAAACTAGCATTCTTCAAGAAATGCATATCACCCGCCACCTTTCATGCTAGAGTTTTAAACTAAACATTAATGAGCGAGCAATAACGCTGTATTGAAAAAGACTAGGATATAAAACCATATCCTTTTTTTTAATTACAATAATAAATTATGAAAGCATACACTGTGTAAGGTTCATATCAACCTGACTTTATTTTTCCAACAAATGAAGTTACCCTCTGTTTAATTCAGATATTCATATTCATTTTCAGGCTAAAGTTTACACAGTGAGTGGTGTTAGGCTAGAAGTATTGCTTTAAATTAGGCACTGAAGCTAAGAGATGATCATTTATATGAGTTACAGAAGCTGGCGTGTGTTGGAGACTAGCTGTTTAAGTGAAGCCAACAGCTCTCAGAAATACAATGTGATGCAGAAAAAGCCAGTCCTTCTGAGATAAAGTCCTGACACACAGTCACAGAGCTTTGGTAAACTTTCTGAGCTCGTCCATGATCTAAATGTAAAATCTGACGAGTGGAACTCAGTCTCTGTCACCAACTCAGGTGTGACTGAGTCTAAAGATTTTCACAGCATTTTTTTTTTTTTTCACTTTTCAAATCATAGCCCTGGGATTACAAAAAAAATACAATAAATTTCAGTTATTTATATACATTTCAGTCATGGCAGCTCATCAAAATCATACAAAAAAAGACAAATAAAAAAATCAGAATTAAGCAGAAGAAATTCATCAAGTATATTATCATAAATATATTAATCTGACTTTTCAATTTAAGTGACTATTTATTCCCAGAGGGAAATTGTTAGGTCAGTTGCAGTAAAAAAAAATAAAAATACAACAAATTGTTAAAAATATCTCAACTTTTTTCATACCCCCTCCCACAAAAAATACTATTTTTAAAATTTTATTTTAATACTGACATTTTTGCAACGTCTTTTTTTTCATCTTTTACACTATTTCCCAGACAGGACATGGCATGAGACATGATTTTTTTTTGCTTCCCCCACCCTATATAACAGGTCTCTCTTGTAAATGAGACTTCGAGGCTCAGTGGGAACTAACCTGTAAGTAAAGGTCTAACAATAATAATGTCATGCATCCTTTGCCTCAATTAGGCTGGGGTGGACCATTATATCAAAAAAGAAAAACGAAAAAAAAAACCTCTCCATTTGTGTGTGTGTGTTTTTTTTAATAATCCATTTAAAAATGTATAAAAGATGTCCAGAGTTGACCTCTTTATGAAAGCATTTGGCAATGTTACATTAGTGTGATAAGTCATAAAGAAGTCACCAATTAGCCACATTTGAATCAAACAATTTCACCAACTTTATATATAATATACTCATCTCTTTACTTACGTATGATTAGTCTTGAAAAAAAAAGCCTATGTGTGTTTCTCCACTGGTTCCTGAAATCATGTATTATTATATTATTATGCTCAATCTTTATGCACGTTTTTAAAAGCCCATGAAGTGAGAAAAACAGTCTAAATGGTCTTTAGTTCCTCAAAATACACTCAAGGGCTGGAGGTTTGCTCTGACCTTTTGCTTCACAGCACCTCCCCTCTGCTGTTTCCGTCTCATCCCTCTCATTTAGTCTCTCTCTCGCAGCTTGGCTCCAACATGCAGCAGCCTTCTCTGCTTTATTATTACACCGTGTGCACGATTATCTTGCCCAAAGTTTTCTTTCTCAGCCGCTGCTTTGTGCGAGTGCGTGCGGACACATGCAGATGTAAGCCATTACATGTGTGCAGCGCACATGTATACACACTTACAGCACCCCAGCATGGCAGCCCTCTTCCTGCTGCTGTGCTGTGCTGAGCTGAATGGAAGGGCTTGGAGTCAGGTAGCTCTGATGAACAGCATGAGCATGACAAGTAGAGAAAAAAGAAGAGAGAAAGACAGGAAGTCATTTTGCTGTATCTACCAGTAGCTGGGCAGAGACGATGGCTACTCTTCAGCTATGTATTTATTTGTGTTCAGAACAGCAGAAAAGCAACTAATCCATTATGGTAGCAAGTTTTAGGTAGTTTGGGCAAATCATATTTCTTCAACATCAATGTTCATGTTCAATAATCCAGATTCTAAAAACCCAACACTGTTAAGTCAGGTCATCTGGACTGTTTCTTATTTTTGTTGTTGTTGAGATGCTTCATCCTTCATCCAAAGGACTTCATCAGTCCAAGAAGCCACAACAAACTCAGTCCCACAAGCAGGACGCTCATAGTGGACCAACCAGTTTGCTGGTGACAAGATGGTTTCTGGGGCCTGCCCTCTCCCTCGTCGACTCCTCTGAGGCAGCCGTAGCTAAAGTGATTCAAAACATCAAAGTTCATGCTCAATAATCCAGATAAACAATCCAACAAAGTTCAGTCAGGCCATCTGGATGGTTTCTTTTGTTTGTTTCGTTGAGATGACCTGACTGAACTTTGCTGGAATCGTTCTTAAAGTAAAGATGTTCTTAAATGGTCCCACTGGTTGATCTAAGACAGAAGGATTGAAGGTAACGAATTGATGACTTCGACAGACGACAAAGTAGCAGAGCCAACGTACAAAAAGAGTACACGCAAATGAGTAAAGACTTTATAGTAAAGAAACAAGTTTTTTTTTTGTGCGTATCGCTGATCATCCTGCCAGTTTGGGTCAAATATATTTCTCACACTCTGACAACCTCTCTTCCACCTCCTCCGGTCGTCCAGGGACCATTTGCTCTAAACACATTTTTGGTTAAATACACATCCCGTGCTTTCGTGACTTGCATTTAAGTTGGCAGTCAAAATAGACTTAGCTACTGTTTTAATGGCAAAAATATAATATTTAGCAGTAAAATACAGCCTGTCTTCATGCCGTTGTCTCGCTCATTGACTTTGTGTCGAGCTGTTAACAGCTACATCGTAACCACAGTTATTTTACTGATGAAATTATAGGTTAACACTGCTAGTGATCCCACCGTCTGTGTACACAAACAGAAAAAGACATCCTAGTATAAAATGTAATAAAACAAGTTTTTTTTTGCACAATAGTTTACAATAGAACCGAGTGTTATGCAATACTTTTTTTTTTTAACACAATTGCTCTGAAAAGATATTTAAAGTAAATGGTGTTTGGGAGGGTTTGTTTTTGATGTTTGTTCTCTTTTTCTGTCATTGCAGTTACTTTGTTGGACTCCATGTCAGCACTGGCCGACCTTGGCTGGGAGGCTTACCCTAATGAAGGGGTGGGTATTTGCAGTGCACGCACACACACACACACATACATATCCTCTTATCTGTGCTAAAGCTGGTAATAAAGTCTAATTTTGTTGACAACTAGCAGGTTGTGTTTTCTTTCTACGGAGTTGGCAGCAACACTGGAGTGTGCGTTTTGGGGTGCACAGGGTTCTTGAAGGGATAGTCTGGTCGCTTTTGAAGTGATGAACTGTCAAGTGTTTATCATTAGTTTGTAACTTATCTTTAGTCAGAGCAATATTCTGTCTAGTTGTTGAGTTGGAGGAAAGAGCAGAAGTCTTTAGCGAGGCTAGGCTAGTTTTTCAGGCTTATAATACATTTTTCTCATACTGGTGTGGAAGAATTAAACATTGAATAATATCACACCTTTACATGGCAATGTTTGTTTAGTGTGTTACTGTTTTCTCAACCGAACAACGTAACTTTTACTCAGCAAATGCATTTGGGTTGAGCATCATGCCGTTGGTGCTGAGGCGGCTGAACGCATCTCTGTCTGAGCTGTCAAGCTGTCGTCAAGTGTAGAGCGAACCATCTCTTCCTAATTCAGTTCTACATGCTCTCTGTGATTCTCCATACGACTGAGTGCTGCCTCAATTCGAGGACGATCGACAAAGCAAGACTGCTCAACACTCATCTACTGTCGTTTTTGATGACACCCAGCAAAGGAGAACATAGAGGTCATGGTATATTTAGTGCTCGATTTAGGGTTAGTCATACAAAAGGAAAAGTAAGCCAAAGAAGGCCTATAAAAAGTACAATAAAACTGAATCAAAGTAAGTTGGTAAGACTGTAGAAAATGACAGATTAAAATTTCAGTTTGAACCAGTCCCTGCCATGACTCATCCAGTGACATGCTCCCTGAATGATTTAGTCTGCTGATGCAAAATCATTGACTTTTTGTTGCCCATATGCAACAATGTCTAAATATTTTATGACAATCTGAACGTGACAAATCCTTTTTTTTTTAATCAAACCTGACCCATTTTTCATATGTGGTACAGAAATTGAATGCATGTCTGAATATATAATTTTCAAAGTGACTGCAGTTTAAACAGTCGTGTTGCATTTTATCCAACTTTTACGTCAGTGAAGGAAACATATGTGGTTTGATCCAAGTGTTCATAATATTGATACCAACCTCATGCAATTTAAATTTTGGGACTGCACACCTTCAGGTACAGAAATGAAGTCCTTTTCTTTTTTTTTCTCTTTTTTTTATTGCTATATCCTGGATGACTGAGAATCTACAGCAACATATGATATCATGTTAATATAACTCAAGGATTCAAGGTTCTTTATTTGTCATTTACATCACATGTGGTGGAACTAAATTGTGTATACAGGGTTCCAGATATCTAACAAAAGCATTAAATGTAAAAGAAAAACAGTAATAAGATCTAAGATATGAACTAAGTAAAACGTTAACAAAAAATACACTAAGTACTAGTAGTAAGAAAGCAATACGCCGACCAGCAGCACGAACATGAGTCTGTGTGAGCAGATGAGCATGAATGAACACAGCAACATGATGAAATAGATCATGGGATCGATGAGTAAGTTTCACTTTTAAATGTGTCACTACTACTCCAAAAATAAAATCCTGTTTCAGACTAGCTAGCAAGAGGCAGGATGTATGTAATGTAACAATCAGGTCAGATAATGATTTAACTGGCTCCTTTTGCACAACAACTTCAGAATAGATGCACACATGCTGGTGTGTAGGATCCGTAGTTCCATAAACACGGCAGACCTCATGTGACGTCACATCTTCTGTGCGTGCAGGTCGCTTTAGAGCCATAGTAAGTTCACACTTAGGTCTGTTGAGGGGCGTTTTTAAAATATACCACAAAGAAATCAAATTTGAGCAAAAAAATAAAATGTGCATTAGAGTTGCTGTGCAAACAGTCTACATTTTGTGTACTCAAGGTCTCATTTACACCCCAAAATAGCAAAAATATAAAGTATAAAACAAAGAAACAGTACATAAAGATCTAAGATATATGCCAAATGGTACTAATATAATATAAATAAGTTGTATTAAACAGCAGCCTGAACATGATATTAACTAATGTAACATTTTTTTCTCATTTGTGTGGCTTTCGTGTAAAAGAGTCCACTTATAAGCCTGAAGAACAATTAAATGTACCCTCGCTTATCACGGGGGATCCGTACCCTGAAGACACGCAATAAGTGAAAAACCATGAAGAAGGAATCGTAGTACAAGTAGTACAAGTAGTACAAGTAGTTTATTTTATTATAT
>NC_056506.1:35961776-36047037 GCF_014905685.2 Nematolebias whitei
AAAAAAAAAAAAGAATAGTGGTACAAGTAGTAAAAAGTACTTTATTTAATATATACCCTTCCCACACTCTTGTAATATTCTAAACAATGTTTCTAAATTCTAAATGCTCTAAAAAAACACAGAATGTCATGATTTCAGCTCCCTGCCTCCTCTGCTCTTTGCCACCTGCGAGCGTTCTTGGCCACGCCCACTTTTGAGCTTCAGGATTAAGCTTTTTATGCAGCTTTGCGCTGCACAAAGGTGCAGCAGGTACTAAATAATTTAAAATAATTTATTTTAAATAAAAATGCCATGCTGATCGTGCAGCTCATCCATCAATCATCCAGTTGTGTGTCATGTCCAATCTTATTTTGAAAAACCGCAATAGCTCAAGTCTGCGATAATTGAACCGCGAAGTAGCGAGGGACTATTGTATATGTCCCTCATTTGGCTAGCCATTAGCCTAGCCTACAGGAAACTTTTGCCTCTTTCTGTATACATGCTCTATGATGGATGTCACAGCTGATAATGTATTATTTATAAGAGAGAACATGAGTCTAAAATGACCAGGCTATCCCTTTAATCTTTTCATACTGACAGGTAAATTTACACATTTCATCTGCTGTGCTGAAAATGCAGCGCTCTTCGGAGCCTTAATTTATTACAAGTTAGGATTTTGCAAATGTGAAATGATGCGGTGTATGTTTTTGTGAGGGGTGAATATTCTTGCGTAAGAGGAGGTGGTGTAAACTGTTTTTGGTATTTGTATGTGTACATGCAGGGGGGTGGGGGTGGGGGGAGTTGCATAACTAGCCTTTTTTCAGGTACAGGGACCAGGGGAGTCTGGAGTGCAGCCACCATGAATTAGAAAATGACAGCTGAGAAGTGAGAGAGAGGAAGAGGCTGAGAATAAAGCGAGGAAGAGCAACATTGAACAGAGTGTCGGTCTGTATGTTGCTGTAGTACAGGAGTCGCTGAATGGCACTGAATTAATTCTATTTCCTCTTGAGTCACACTTCTTTCTCTCTTCGCCCCCCTCCACTATTCAGCATCAGCGTGTTAAATTGCAGGATGCCACACGCGGTTTCATGGTTTTGTGCAGAAGAGAGGCAGCTGAAGTGAGCAGAGGCGAGTAAAGTTGTTTTCTCAAGCGACTGAATCTATCAAGTTCACCCCAATGAACCTCTCTATTTGTTTGGTCACATTAAAGACGTTTGTGTATGTTTTTCCATCCGCTGCCTTTAAATAGCTCCACCTGTAGCTGTAATCCTGGTCAGAGTATTCTTTAATCTTGCTGAAAATCTCCACGTGTCGCTAGTTTACAGGGAAGTAAATATTTTATTCTGAAAGGAAAGTGCAAGCTTTATTCTGAGTGGTCTTTTTTTTTAAGGATTGCCAACATGCAGACAGTTCTGTTCATGTTTTTATTGTTTTCCTTTTTTTTTTTTTTTTACAATAATGGTATTTTAAAACTGTCTACAACTTATTTTTATTTTCCATGGAGCAAAAAGTTATTTTTTTCTAAAAGCAAGAATGAACTTCTGTGTTAAATGAAACAAAATATGACAGAGGGCGACTCAATATATTTTAAAGCTTTGTTTGGTTTTATGATGACATTCTGTTGTGTTGTTTTCTATGTTTCTTTCCATTCTTGCTTTTACTTGTCCTTGCCAAACTTTTTGACGTTGCTGATGCCGATGAGAATGTCACAGCTGCATCTGATCTTGCCTGCTGCTTTAGATCTGTCTTGTTGAGCAAAAATGAACATTCACGTTGTTGTTGTTGTTTTGTTGTTGTTTCGTGTGCTTTGGAAGACACGTGCAGGTCTAGTGTGCTTTAATTTCATAGTCGAGCTAAACCATTAACATTTCCCTGAAGCAAAGAAAAAATATGTTTGTCACAGCTTTGGCAGGACTTTTGCTTTAATGATGCTTCGTACAGAAACATCTTCGGGAAGAAAAAAAAAACCACTAAACCTCCACTTCTGCTTTTCTGATGTGCTGGGCTTAAAAGCATAATTTTCTGAACAAATAAAACATTTTGAGAAAATTGTAGTATTTAAATGTGTTGTTTGGCTAGTTTGTTTGCCTAAAAAGCACTAAGGAATAAAAAAAAATAAAATAAGCAAGTAAAGGTTAACATTTTCTTGAAAATCACTCTCTATAACTAAAGATGAATCTCAAATATACAATAAATGTGCTAAACTTCCTTTAAGGCTGTCTAAATCAAATTAAATGTTTGACAGTAGAGCTGAAAAACATATTGAAATTTTACCATCATTGCAATGTCAACACTGCAAAGCTGCAGACACAAACTGGATGCCTATTTTGAATTTTGGTGACTTGCATGGATTTTCGAAACAACAACAGACAAGAAGCAACGCAAGATAGAGAGGCCAACATGGAGCACTTGAGTATCAGGTGTGAGATCAAACAGTACACAGAGGTGAGAATCAGGAGTATACGTACTGGGAGCGAGAAGGAACCATTGGATACAGCTGGACTCATTGACAAATGAGGAAAAGGAGATTAATGAGGAGCAGGAGTCACTGGGGGAACGCCACATTGAACGAAACCAGGGAGAAATGGAAAATCAACAAGAGTTCTAAAGAAAACACAAGGAACAACAGGAAAAAATAAACTGAATCTAAAATGACAAAATAATCCAAACAAGATGAACTAACAAACAACAACAGATCATAGTTGTAACTGATATCATTATATTCAACAATAATAGTACAGTATATCAAAGTTACAATAATCCAGGTAAAAAAAAATCCAACAAAGTTCAGTCAGGTCATCTGGATGGTTTCTTTTGTTTTGTTGAGACGTTTCATCTTTCATCCAGAGGACTTCATCAGACTGAGGAACCACAAACAAACTCAGTCCCACAAGCAGCACACTCACATAGTGGACCAACCAGTTTGATGGTGATAAGATGGTTTCTGGGGCCCTTCCTCTCCCCTGTCGACTCTTCAGTAAGAAACCATCCAGATGACCTGACTGAACTTTGTTGGATTTTTTTTTTTTTTTAACCTGGATTATTGCGCATGAACTTTGATGTTTTGAACCACTTTGACTATGGCTGCCTTAGAGGAGTCGGCGTGGGAGAGTGCAGACCCCAGAAACCATCTTATCACCAGCAAAGGTTGGTTCACTATGTGGGTGTGCTGCTTGTGCTACAGAGTTTGTTGTGGCTCCTCAGACTAATGAAGTCCTTTGGATGAAGGAAGAAACGTCTCAACAAAAAAGAGAAAACCATCCAGATGACCTAACTGAACGTTGTTGGAATAAAAGTGTATATTTTCTTAACACTGTACAGAACAACAAGCTTGTAACAGACAAGGAGCCACCACACCAAGAAACTCCCATGTTTCATATCAAAGGATTATCTAGTTGACCTTTGACCTCTAATCCTGGGGATTATTCACAGTGAGTGGCAATTCCCACTAATATGTGACCAGTGTCTACCTGAATTAGTCCAAAACAACACTTGACCCTTCCAGGTCAGTCTTAATCCGGGCTGTGCAGGGCCGGATGTGGCTAAGACTGAATAGAGCGACCCACTTCTGTCACAGCGTGTGTGCGTGCACGTGTGCGTGCACATGTGCATGTGCGCTCCATCCATTTCTAAACTTCTTTCTCCTCTTTGCTCCCAACTTCGCTAAAACAGAACTTCTAGGCCAATTACGTTGTTGTAGGCAAACCCATCAGATGAGATATTAGTTTAAGCTGGTGAATGGTTGAACTAAAACCCTGATGTGACGTCTGCGCTTCACTTCAAAGCAATCAGGAGAGTTCCTGGCTGATTGGATGAGGTGATTGAGGTTTCAGTGGGGAGGTTGTTCATTCTGAATGTTAATTGGTGTTTAGACAGAATCAACACATAATAGCTTGAATTGTGTGTGTGTGTGTGTTTGAGAGGAAGAATGTTTGTGCAGGTTTCTGCTGAATATTAAAGAGAGCTTTAACTCTTGAACTTATACAAACATGTCCCAGATGTATTTTTTTTAACAGCTGCTGTGGCATTAGCAGATGTGGAGGCAACAAAAGTTGTTTTACGCACACCTGTGCTTTACACCGAGAAAAAAGTGATGATGAACAGACTCGCTAGCAAGGGAAATAAGACTCTCACCAGGAAGTGGCAGTAATCCAGCCACTCCAAACTTTCCCCACAAAGAAATAAACAAAGACTTCATAAAGTCCTTTTTATCCCTCAATGACTGTTCCCATAAATGCTTTAATCACCAATCCCTGGGGGCTCAGCTCTGTGAGTTTGTGTGGGTGTGTGTGTGTGTGACCGTCCTGTGATGTCCGACTGGTCTCAGCTTTGCACAGATGGGCCTATTTAGCTGCCAGGCGCGCCTGTAATGTACCAACATTTATTTCTCGCTGCCTTCCCTCCCCCCATTAGTTTTGTCCTTTTAATTGAACCGTGTTGCTGGTAGCAGTGACTGTTCGCTATCCTCGTGCACAGTTGTGCAAGACTCCACTGAAACATTCATAATGCTTTGTGGCGTCTTCAACCTTACAGGCTGCTTTGCGGCCTTCTTTTTCTTTATGTTTTCCACGTTTCTGTCTTGGTTTCTGCTGAAGGACTGCTGGATGAAGGTGGAGCTGGAAGTTGTTTCAGCCCCATATCTGAAGTGGAGGCTGTTGAGATTAAAAGCATCTGAATGTGGGATAGAGATTCAAATTGTGCCAGTCTGTGTTTGTTTTTTTATTTAGGTCTATTTTAGAATTGAGGACTTCATGCATTTCTTTTTGCTTTTATCAGTATTATTATTTTTTTACTTTTTATTTTATTGTAAACTGACATTTGTTCAGAGTACCTTAAACCTCTCCATACTGCTCAACTTCAAAAAGGCAGAATTGGGGGATAATGAATTTGTCTAAATCAGAGTGTGAGATTGTGCATTTTTTGTATGTCTATTACCAAAATATCTCATGAAAGATATTAATGAAACATTCAGACGTAATCAAGGGATGAACAACTACAACTAATTTTTAAGTCTATCAACATTTACCAACACAAATATAGTTATAATTCAGACTCTTTTACATATACTGAGTGGTCTGATAAAGTAGTTTGTAGCAGTAACTAGTGGGGGTGGCATGGTGGCTCAGTTGGTAAAGCTGCCACCTCTCAGCGAGAAGGTTGCCGGATTGAATCCCGGCTGGGGGCCACTCTGGATGGAGTTTGCATGTCCTCTCCGTACATACGTGGCTTTTCTCCAGGTACTCCAGCTTCTTCCCACAGACCAAAAGTGTGCATAGTCTGATTGGTAACTCTAAAATTGTCCCTAGATGTGAGTGAGAGAGTGAAAGGTTGTTTGTCTCATTTGTCTCTATGTGTCCCTGTGATGGGCTGGAGACCTGTCCAAGGTGTCCCCCACCTCTCACACAGTGACTGCTGGACATGGGCACAAGTGACACCCGTAACCCAAAAAGTAAGAAGCGGTTGAAGATAATAGATGGTTGGATTGGGGCTGCTGTGGCTGAGAGCAGTCATCTTTCAATGGGAGAGTTGGGGGTTCGATTCCACCAGCAGACATATGCTGAAGTGTCCCTGGGCAAGACGCTGAACCCCTCATTGCCTCTTATGTGTGTCTCATCGGTGTATGAATGTGATAAAGTACTGATTAGTCTTTGTATAGATCTAGTAGAGTGCCATATGAATGGGTAAATGAGGCACAGATTGTGTTGTAAAGAGCTTTGAGTTTGTTGATAAGATAGAAAGGTGATATATAAGTACAGTCCATTTACCATTTATGGATTGTAGCTAGTGGCTTGTGTAGGAGTCTGCTCTTAATGCAACCTGACCAAACTAAAAGTGTCCATATTCAAGAATTCAAGGTTCTTTATTGTCATTCACATCACATGTGGTACGAGGGGGAATGAAACTATGTACACACGGTCCCAGTTATAGCCAACAAAAATACAAATTGTTAAGAAAAAACAGTAATAAAATCTAAGATTTGAACTAAGAAATACACTAAACTAAGAACACACTAAGCACTAATAGTACAAAATAATGTGCCAAAACAACAGCAGCACAAACATGAGTCTGTGTGAGCAGATGAGGACGAATGAACACAGCAACATGAAATAAATCAGCAGCATGAGATCAGCAGCATGGACTGTCAGCAGCACATATCAACAACCAAGTGGCATTACAGTGATATTTTTTTAACAATAATTTTCACAGTGATAATCCTGACTTGGGATTCATGAGTCTAAGCCTCAGGGTAGAAGCTGTTCCTCAGCCTAGTGGTTCTGCACTTAATGCTCCTCAACTTCCTTCTTGAGGGGAGCGGGGCAAAAAGTGTGTGTGCTGGGTGAGTGGGGTCCTTCATGATTCAGGTGGCCCTCTTCCTGCATCTGGAGGTGTAGATGTCTGTGATGGTGGGGAGACTGACTCCAACAGACTTCTGTGCAGCCTTCACCACTCTCTGCAAAGCTTTTCTTTCTGCAGCTGTGCAGCCTCCATACCACACGTTGATGCTGGAGCACAGGATACTCTTTACTGCACACCTGTAGAAGGAGGTGAGGACTGAGCTTCCCAGTCCGGCTCACCTCAGCTGCCTGAGGAAGTAGAGTCTCTGATGTGCTTTCTTAATCAGGCTGGTGGTGTTGTTGCCCCAAATGAGGTTGTCATTTAGAAAGAATTGGTTGGTGTATATGGTAGCTCATGCAGGTGTGTGTAAATGTGAACAAATGTATATCCCTGATGTACAGGAGCAAACAGCTGTTCAATGATATGTTTGTGCCACTTCTGTGGTCAAAACTTCACGGTTAGATGATGATTGGAGCTCGGAACAGAGATGGTGGTCCTCTCATCCCTCACTAGACAAGAACTCACCCAGTTTGTATTTGTGGGTTTTAATGTGCGTGTCCAAGAAAATCAGATTCTCCAGCATTTGAATTGATCAGCTATCCAGAGACACTCAAACCACATTGGTATATTTTCCATTTTTCCCTTCCTTCAAGGAATAGAAATGTTCTCTTTGTGTGTGTATGTCAGTGCTGTTGTCGTGTGTGCGCGTGTGTGTGTGTGTGTGTGTATGTGTGTGTGCGCGGATAGAAATGTTTTCCTGTTCATGCGAGAAGTGTTCTCAATTACAGCCTCAGCCAGAAGTGGAAACAGATGGCAGCAGATGACAGGAGACAAAGTAGCTCTGTCCTACCTACTCCTTCTCTCTCTCCTTCTCTCTTTCCCCGACTTTCTGTCAGTGTCCCTCACCCAAAATACACACTTTCTGCCTCTTAGGGCTTCAAATCACTCATTGGCTTTAGAAAAACACACTCTTTCTGTGCACATATGGAGCGTGGACAAAGACATTCCTTCAGTCATCTTGACACAGATCATCCCTCATGAAAACAGAGCATGCAGGTTTTTGCTCCAAACCTCACAGTTCTGTGAACTTGGCTTGAGTTTTCCCTTCAGAAAAGTCTGAACTGATGTCTTCTTTGTCTGCTGAGCAGTGATGTTTGCTGCTGAGTCATGCTGTTGTCAAGACAGTCGTGCTGCTGAACGTTACCTCAGTTTGGGCTTCGACTAGAGATTCATGCTCCAGATCAGCATAAATTTGTCTGTTTTTCCTGTTAATTAATACGTATTTACGACATTTTTATCACTATCTTTCCTCCACAGTCCCCTTTTCTTCTTTGAACTTCTACATAATTTTGCACTTTACCTATTTTTTCAGTGCCAGCCACCAAAAGGTGAAAGGCAGTTGAGACTGTTTTTGTCCATATTTGTCCATTACCCCATAAACCACTGGACACAAGTTATAGAAACTCCTAGAAAATAATCAAGAGATACTCTTACTACAACTGATTAGCTTTATCTGATTATTTGATTCAAGATGGCTGCCACTGTCAACTAATCTGAAAAAGTAAACAAAAATGACTATACTATAGTAAAAGTTGTTTGGCTTCAACAACTGAGTCAGCACTAACTTATAATATGAGCACTGACCCACTATAAATAATTTGCTCAAGATATTTGCTTTAAATAATGCATATATATATATATATATGCATATATATATATATATATATATATATATATATGACAGCACGACGGCTCAGTGGTTAGCACTGTAGCCTCACAACAAGAAGGTCCTGGGTTCGATCCAGGGTTGGACCTGGGGTCTTTCTGTGTGGAGTTTACATGTTCTTCTCGTGCTTGCATGGGTTTTCTACGGGTACTCCGGTTTCCTCCCACAGACCAAAAACATGCATTTTAGGCTGCCTTCAGGCCCAGGCCTCCCTTGCAAAAGAGACCTGCGATCTCAATGGGATTTGCCTGGTTAAATAAGGCAAATATATATATATATATATATATATATATGAATCTATTTAAGATGGTTACCACAGCCAGTTGACGTTAGCCAATGTAAAAAATGTCTAAAACTATGTCAAATAAAAGTAGTCGATGAAATGCATTCTTTCAAGGAATGCTAGACTTTTAATATGCCCTACTTTATATATAAATCAGTATTTGATGCATTTGCCTCCAAAATGTTCTGCTGGAAAAAATAAAATAACACATCCTCCTCTTCATGGTTTTCAGTGGGAGGAGATCAGTGTGATGGATGAGAGGAACACTCCGATGAGGACCTACCAGGTGTGCAACGTGATGGAAGCCAACCAGAACAACTGGCTGCGGACGCGGCACATCAGCCGGGAGGGTGCGCAGCGAGTCTACATCGAGATCAAGTTCACCCTGAGAGACTGCAACAGCCTGCCCGGTGTCCCCGGTACCTGTAAGGAGGTCTGCATCATCACCATCCACACAAAGCAGCTCTGTCCTGCTGCTGCTTCCTGTTCACCCATGCTGAGCAAAACATTGTGGACTGAGCTGCTCCATGGGGGGGCTGTTGTGTAACTGAGCTTATAATAATGAACAAAAAAGTTATTTTTTGTGGAGAATGATCAATAACTCAGTTAGATCTGAAACACCATACAGAGCTGCGTTACAAGAGAATATTCACTGATTGAGTAAATTGAATCAAGCTTATGTATCAGCCTTGTCTTTGGCATTTTAACTGTGTGCAAACATAAAAAAACATAAAATATGAATGTCTGATACACTGAAACTCAAAGCAGGACATTTACATGTTGAAATAAAAATCCCTCTGCACATGTCATATAAACTTCAAAGGGTGGCGGGAAGAGTTGTGTTATGCTGTGAGCTGCAGAGAGGCACTAAACACAAATCTTCAAGCACATGAACAATAATTATCAATTCATTTCACTTCATTAGACAACATTCTACCTGCTGGCTTCATTTGCTGCACATTAACGTGTGTTTTCATCTCAGGCTCATGGAAAGTTGATTCAAATTGTTTCTAATTTAATTATCACTGTGATGAAATGAGTATATATCTTGTACAAAATACCACTTTAGACTGCAGCAGAGTAAAAGACCATCATTCTACTTTGCAGTCTGTTCCATTTGATACACACTGAGCACACACAAACCCTTTGATGGCTCAGCAGTCAGAGCTGCAGCAGCTCTTTCTGGGAGGATAGATACAGAAGATAAGACAAGAAATGGAAAAATAAAATTTAAAAAAATCAATGAAGAATGATACAATAGAGGCTTTTGGGGATTTTCCTGTGAATGTTGAGTCAGCATTTACTTCCTTTGTTTTCCTGTTTGATTGTATGTTGTTTTTCTTTTTGCAATCTACAGTATCTACATATTTTGTATTCTAGGCATTCATATATCATAAATATCATTTTCTTCTTTTTTTCTGTTACTTTTTGTGTTTTTTATCTTTAACAATAAGTGAAACTTTTTTAAAGCAATTTAAATCTGTCATTCACGCTGCATTTTCACAAAAAATGTGATTTCTGCAGTTTGTTTTTGTGTTTAAAGTTTATTATGTTATACGTTTTTTCTCTCACAGACACATGGGGCAGCTTCTCTCCACTATAGTTTCTGTTTTTATCTTTTACACTCCAGAATAAATCGAGGCTTTACTCAGTTATGGAGCGTTTCAGTGCAGACGTTCTCTAATGACTGTTCAGACAGATGCACTAAGGTTTATGTGACATTTTACCATGTTGAGAGCTGATTTATGTTGTTTGTTTTGCAGACGTTCAACATGTACTACTATCAGTCCAACAATGCCAACTTGTGGTTCATCAAGGAAAGCCAGTATGTAAAGATTGACACTATTGCTGCAGATGAGAGCTTCACACAGGTGAAAATACACTGACAAGCATCTCTTTGGTCAAAGTTTGTGTGTTATAAGTATGTTTAAATTATGATATGCTATATGTCAAAGTTCATGCTCCGGAAAAAAAAAACCCATCCAACTAAGTTAAGTCAGGGCCACAACAAACTCTTATTATTGACTATTATTGACTTAAACTTATATACTTATAAACTTATACAGTAGTCCTTCGCGGACTCACTCTACCGCGGCTTTTCAAAATAAAATTGGACATGACACACAATTGGCTGATTGATGGATGAGACGCACGATTGACATGCAGTTTTTATTTAAAATAAATTATTTAAAATTATTTAGCACCTGCTGCACCTGTGTGCAGCCCACAGCTGCAGGATAAATGTCCTCCTGCAGCTCCTCCTCCCTCCTCCTTCATCCTCTGTCGATCTCCTTTCTGCAGCGGAGAAGTGGGCGTGGCCGAGAGCACAGAGTACAGAGCGTTTGGAAACATTATTTAGAATATTGCAAGAGTGTGGGAAGGGTTTAAAACACCTATAATATAACAGTATAAGCAAACTGTTTGTTCCACTATGGGAGTGTGCTGCTTGTAGGACTGAGTTTGCTGTGGCACCTCGGACTGATGAAGTCCTTTGGATGAAAGACGAAACATCTCAACAAGAAAAGAAACCATCCAGATGACCTGACTGAACTTTGTTGGATTATGCTAAATGATTATACTGTCCATTTACACTCGTTTTCTGTAAATGTACTAAGTTCATCAAATAAAATTGGATAAGACGTTTATGTAACATGCTCTGATATCTGTAGATGGTAAATATAGCAAATGCTGCCTCTAGTTCAAATTGTTTGTTAAATAAGACAAAATATAATATTATTTGTACCCAGGTGGATGTTGGTGACCGCGTCATGAAGCTGAACACGGAGGTACGAGACATCAGCAACCTGAGTAAAAAGGGTTTCTACCTGGCCTTCCAGGACTTGGGTGCCTGTATCGCTCTGGTCTCAGTCAGGGTCTTCTACAAGAAGTGTCCCCTCACGGTGCTCAACCTGGCCCAGTTCCCCGACACAATAACCGGTGGGGATACGGCGCTGGTGGAGGTCCACGGCATGTGCGTGAACGCCTCCGAGGAATTTGAGGCTCCTAAGATGTACTGCAGCGCAGATGGAGGCTGGCTCGTCCCCATCGGCAGGTGTGTGTGCAAACCAGGCTTCGAGGAGAACAAGGACGTCTGCCAACGTGAGTCTGCTGGGGAGGGGGACGGGGCGTCTGCGGGAAGCAGTTATAAGTGCGAAAATGTGTATTTTGGAAAAACAGGGACAGGAATTGGCAAGTAGAGAAGACAAAAGTGGTTCTTTTGTTGGTGACGTCAGGGTTTATTACTTCTGCGTTCACGTGTAAAAGAAACTCGGTGAGTGCAAGATGTAAAACTCAGCGTAAGCTCTGACCTACATTCTGAGAGAAAAATAAAAAACGAAGTGCTACATTGTGTAAGAGCACTTAACAGCTTATAAAAATGACCATGATGTGAATATATCACCAAACCTGTAGTAATTATATAAATGTGTGTGTGTTGTGACAGAAGGTGGACATGATTGAGTCTGTATATTTAGATTGCAGGCTTATTTTTAAAAGTGTGTCATTTTCCCCAAAAAAATATAAGGACAGCTCTTCTAGAGAAAAGAGGGGGTTTGCTTATGTGTGAACTCACATTTTCATCTTCATGCAAGGTAGTAGCACGAGTTTACGTGTGTGTGTGTGACATGGCTCACTGGTGTGTGTTGTGTTGTAGAGGAAGAGACAAATGGTATGTCTTTGGAGGAAGATTATTGAGTTGTAAAACTCCCAGGATGGCGTGTGAGTGTGAGAGAGAGAGTTAGCAGGTATGTGTGCATACTGTGCCAGCGTGCATTTGAGTGAGGAGGCTTTATTACGCTCATGCACATGTCATCTGCCTCCAAGGACTCGCTTCCTTAGAAAAATTGGAGTATAGATATTCATCTGTGCAGACTTGGAATCTGCGCACACAATGTTATTTCACTTGTTTAGGAGAAGCAGCAGCCAAGACACTCAGAAAACCTGGCAGTTGGTCCTTAGAGACAAGTGAGTAAGAACAAAATGTGCTCTGCAGTTTGCAGACTGGTAATGCGCACAGATTGTGACAGAATGCTGGCTGCATCTCAATCATGAACACACAGACTGCTGAGCTACATATCTGCCTGCCCGCCTGTCTGTTTGTCTATCCGTCTGTCTGTCTGCTGTGGGGAAACGACAGGTGAGCTGGCTGACAGGTTTTCAGATGATCTTGCTGCCTTCTCTCTGCAGGTCTGTGTCACATTTTCTGTGCTGGGACTTCATTTCCAGTTAGCCTGATGCAGCAGAGTGGTTGACCTTAGCGATATCTTTGATAATGTCAGTCTTATCACTACAGAGAGAAAAACACAACTACGTCAGAAATTTTAAAAAAGCTTAATGTTCAACATGAATGCCTAGGGATGGGTGTTTTAAAGCAGAAACACTCCACACTTGTCAGTAAATATTCAACTTTTTTTTGGAAAATCAACCCCATGGCTCATCCTGTTCCCCTGGCCATCCATCCATCAGCCATCGCTACACACAGAAGACCAACTTGCAGCATATTATGCTTCGTTGTGTGAATGTTTATGAAGCATTCACCCTATTGTGATCCATTTTTCTTCTGTACGTTTTTCAGCATCTTTTTCGTTCGACAATTTTTGTGCTTTTTCAACAAGTCATATATCAAAATGTTCAGCTCTTTCAGGAGAATCCTGATATGACTTTTGGTATTGCTGCAACTTTAGCTTTTTGAAATATTTATCCTTTTTTGCCACTTTTTGTCCTCTTATGAAATGAATAGAGCTCATTTTACATCCTTCAAATCTTTAGATCTGTTTACAACCTTTAACTGCTCCTTTCACATTTTGTTCAGCTTCAGCTTCTTTCAGTTTCCTTGTGCAAATGTAAACATTTTTCAGCTACTTTCAGCTTATTTCAGCTGCTTTTTCAACAGTTTTGTGATCCTTTCTGATTGTTTCTGCTAAATACAATAATTTTGTGCTTCTTCTAACTAATTTTAGCTAATGTCAGCTATTTCTGCTCCTTTTAGCTACTATTTACAGTAATAGTTTTATGCTAATTTTTGTTTTTTCAGCTAATTCCATGGTTTGCTTTTTTGTTGCAAAAATGTTAACTTTTTTCAGCCTAATTCAGCAAAAATGTGCTCTTTTCACTTAAGTCTCTTTTTTGCTTTTTCAGCTACTTTTCAGATATTTCTTGCCAATTTCGGATTTTTCAGATAATTTCCACTTTTGTGCTCATTTCTGTTTCTTTAAGCCTAATTGGACAAACAGTTCTTTCTGCTTTTTTCTGCTAATTTGAGCTTGTTCTACCTTTTCTAGTTAGCTTTTTAGCATGTGTAGCTACTTTCAGCAGTTTTCAAATAAATTAAAGTTTTACATGGTATTTTCTGCTACTTTCAGCCTAATTAACTTCTTTCTGCTCATTTCAGCATGTTATGCTCCTTTCAGCATATTTCTGCTTGTTCCAGCTTTTTCGGACATTTCAGTTACTATTTAGCTGTCTTATGCCAATTTTAACTTTTTCAGCTAATTGCACATTTATTTGAGCTCATTTCAACTCTTTCCACTTCCTTCTATTAGTTTATGATTACTTCTGTTTTTTCACCTACTTTTCAGTTATATTTGGCCAATTTCAGCCTTTTTTTTAGCTAATTTCCTAATTTCTGTGCACATTTCTGCTTATTTAAACCCAACTCAACAAATATGTGTTTTTTTCCGATTTATTCTGCTAATTTAGGCTTTTTTCACTTTCAGCTCCATTTCAGCATGTTTTTAGCTAATTTCAGCTGTTTTTCTGCTAGTTCTTCTGCAACAAGCATTCACACTGCATTTTCACAGGAAATGCAATTTCACTTTGCTTTATAATTTTACTTTTATATTGTGTTTTACTCATTGAGAGCTCATTATTATAGCCCAACAAGTGTTAGCAAACAACAGTGTTTAAAAGCAGAGAAAGCTGTGTTGGAGAACACTAATGTCTGTCGCTGCCTGATGATTTAGGACTGTTTCCTGCTTTATTATTTTGATTAAAAATATGTGTCCACCTGACTGGGACATGTGAGGAACTAAAGTTTATTCACCCCAAATCCTGCAGCTGAAAACCCCTCTTATATTCAAGTCAGTTTATTTATAAAGCACCAAGTCACAACAGAAGTCATCTCAGGGCACTGGACAGAATACCAGATAATTTGGGTACAAAGACTTGTGCTGATGCTAATGACCTTTAAATATTTTCATTTTTCAAAAGTCCAGTCAGTCAACGTGCAGGTGAATTCACTACTCTGGCTTTATCTCTGAGCTCACCTGCAACCATACATTCTGCTTCTTAACACTTTCAAAATAAAATGTGTCAGGGATCCTGCGATTCTCGGACTTCCTTGAATTTATTTTTTATTTTTTCCAGGGAGTGGAGTGGGTTGTAGTTGTTGTGTTGAAAATATTAATTAATTAATTACATCCTTACTGGAAAAGCCCAAATAGGAAAAAGTCGATGACAAAAATAAATCTTTTTTTAAGTGGTCATAGCCTTCACATTAATTTTTCAAATCTGCCCACTCTAGCTAGATTTTGATGATTCAGAAATCACTCACAAACTTATTAATGATGGAGTTTTAATGACAGTTTTAGGTCAGAGGTAACAGAATATCGTATGTGTGCCCCCTACCAAATGGTCAATAGTCAGACATGTGTGTGGACATGAAGAATCAGTGTCCAGTGTCTTCACAAGTGTGAAGCCTAATTCTAGTTCGTTTGAAGGCATTCAGTGCAATCACTCTTGATTTCAAGAAATCAGGTTGTCTTTGTGTTGACGTCAAAGCCATCTACTGAGAAGGGAAAATGGTTTTTGTCAGCTTTTAAGAGAAATACAGTGTAGCAATACAGGAAGAGAATCTGCTGGTCATCATGTCCCAGTTAAGCATATAATGTCAGAAATAATGCTAAACAAGCAAAACAGTTTCCCTGGCTTTGGGGAAAAAACAAAACAACTAAGGCCTATGCTTTTTTGAGTGCACATGCTTCTGTTTTATAGTTTTCCTAACTCGTCAAAATTCACTTAGCCAGCTAATGTAGTTGCATCCATCATCAGCCTCCTTATAACAGACAGATAGATGAAAGACACCGAGAGGTATGGCAGCCAGGTGCTTTAATGTGTCTGTGAGAAAGAGGGTCGGGCTTTTAAAGAGTCATGTCATCAGCCTCCAAACAAAAGGGCCTGGCCCTGAAACAATCTGCAGGTCTTTCATGGGGACAACGCACGCCGCTAATGCATTTGAATCATCCTCTCTCTTGTTAGCTTTCACACAGAGTTGAAGTGATGCGTTTGGGGAGAGAAGCGTATAAAAAGGACTGCCATATGAGCAATCATACGAGCAGGGCTTGGATTGTCTTTCTCGTTCTTTTTGTGGCTTCTTGTTTTACTCTTTGCTCTCATTTTCCTGCTCTGATGCTTAAAGTCGTCCCCAAATGTTCCGTGTGGATCTTGATGTCTCTGTCTCCTTTTCCTTCACACCCTGTGCCTCCCATTCTTTCTGTCTCTCCCCCTTGTTTCTCTATCTCTCTATCTTGGTCTGAAGCGCTAATGGAATCATTACTAGCCTCTCTGTTAGACAAACACCAGACACCTCCTATTATGGCCCCCTTTTTCCCTAAATCTCTGCCTCTTTGCTCTTCTCTGTTATTTTCGAGCCATGCTCTGATGTCTGCTTCTATAATTAGACTATTCTCAACGTCTCGCTCGCTACAAGCCACCCATTTTGCCCCTCACCCATCTCCTCTGCCATTGTCTTCCTTTTCTCACCTCTACATTTATCTCTGTGTGTCCCCCTTCTCCTACTCCAAGCATCTTATCTCCTCTGCCTGCTCTCGTTAAACATTTATAGATCATGGGTTCATCGTTTGCTTTTTGTCTTTTCCAACTCAATATTTCCTGCTCCCCCTGAGGGGAAGTACGTTTAAATGTGTGTTTCAACATGTCGGATGGTGGACAAGGACGCAGATTCAGTGAACTGTTTTATGGCCAAAATGACAGTTTACATCAATACACGACTTGTTTCATTCAGTAAAAACAGAGTATAACTGGATAAGTGGAAAGTGTGGTCTTTAAAGGATAATTCAAATCTTTTGAAGAAGAGTTCAGTGTACAAGGTTGTAAAACTTTAAATATTTTATGTTATAAATAGTGCTTTGAACAGCCTCACTTTGGAAATGCAGAATTTATTTCTGACTGGACTGACCTTTACATTGTCACCAGTTTTACATTGTTTGATATGAGCAGAAATATTACAACAGAGGTGCTACAGCTAGCTGCTGCTGCCATTACTTGCACTATTTGTAGTAGCAAAAACACACAATTCAGTTTATGTTTGTATGTTTCTATGTATGTATATATGTATGCATGTATTCAATGTTCTTTATTTGTCATTCGCACCACATGTGGTACATGTGGTGGAACGAAATTATGTACACAGGGTCCCAGTTAATCCAACAATAAAATGTAAAAAAAAAAACAGCAAGAAGATCTAAGATATGAACTAAGATCTACATGTATGCATGTAATGCATGCAAGCATGCACGTGTGGGCGTGCATGCATGTGTCTATTTATGCACATGTGCATGCATGCAGGCACTAATGAACTATTGGGTACTTTGAGCAGGTCTTTACTTACCTAACCTAAATTCAAATACATACATACTTGCATGCAGGTTTGTGTTTAAATTAGGGTTAGGTAGGAAATTATATATCTATATAGTTGTTTTACTTTATATTTTCATCCATTCATTATGTCTTGTTCAGGTACCGGATTTTATCTGTTGGAAGTAACGTACAACTTGTTCAGGCTCTCATTCCATTGCAGCGCTAATATGAAAACAACCATTCACACTCAAATCCCTTTCACCATAACCCTTTCTGCTGAATATGGATTGTGTTTTGAAGCTAATCATTTTCAGTGCATGGGCGGCTACTTTAGATGTTGTTGTTTCCCTGCACAAAGGGGCTTTTGAAAATGTTAATAAGCTGATGGTGAAAAGGGTTGAAAATGAGACTGGACATAAGCAGCACAATGTCAGACTCGTGTCAGTGGTTGATATTTGCTGAGGCAGAGTAACATGATTAAAACTGAGGACATTTGTTGAGGACTGTTTGAAGAACAAATTAGGACAGTGTGGTGCACGACGGATGTAGCAGAATGCTCCAGCGCACATGATTTGTCGAAACACAATAGTTGATTTTATTTGTATTCACTTTTACAACAGTTTAATTCACTTACCTGCTTCCTCACAGAGCTGTGCACCAACACCGCTGCTTGAATAGCTGTGGCTTTCTGTCACTTGAAATCAAGCTCATCTGCTTTGTGTTGCCACTGGAGCTGTGTAATTTCTGATTCAAAGACGTCCTTTTCTTCCTGTCTGCCTGTCACTTTCACACACTCTTTGTCACTTTGCCTCCATCTCTCTCTCTGCCCTCCCACCACTACCACTTTCCCTCCCAGACTTTTCTTTCCTCTCTGTGCCTCTTGTGCATTCTGTTCTTGTTTGCCCCCTCAGTGTTTCTGTCTGCCGCCGTTTCCTCCACCACCTCCAGTTCTGCTCGATACTTCCCTGCTCTCTCCTGCTGTCGGTGTCGCTCACAGGTGGTAGGGATGTAGTAAATGCTGCCCTCAAACTTCTCTTGCATTAAGCCCTTGCGTTCAGTTCTTTGTGTCTGACGACACCAATTACTGCCTCAGATGCTGGAGAGATAAATGAAACAAAGTAAAAGAGAGAAAAAACAGACATCTGTCGCCTCAACAGCAGTTTTCTTTCTCTCATCTCCCTCCTCCTACTTTCTGAGTAGTTATATGGGTCAGCACGACACGTCTATCTTTATGTCTTCCCACCGGCTGCAGCTGTCTAATAGTTTCTCTTTTTCCCTTTTGTTCCTGATCATTTGTCTGTTTGATGTTGCCAGCAAGGAGCAAGAGCAGAGTTTACAATAAGAACCTTTGAAAGGCGCGTTGCTGATTCCACTTAGTTCTCCCGCTGTTCTTCTCCTCAGTCAAAGTTCACACTGCTCAGGAACACGTCTCATTTGGTTCGGTTGGAAGCGTCTGATCCAGTGTGTGCAAACAGAATATTGTGGTGCAGATGTGTGTGATGCAGATGTGTGACTTTAAACGGTCTGTTTCCAAGGTTTGAGCATGTCTTACAGTAATTATACTGTTAAACCTAGCAGCATTTTTTCTAATTTCTAAAGTTTTTAAGTTGAAAGACTTCTAATTTACAGATGATTTGTGATGTTTTGATTATAAGAGACCTTACTCAGTTCTGTGTTAGTGGCCATCTTCACTTTAAATGATTTTGTTACATTTTTCAGAAACAATAGCTGGAGAATGAATTTACTTAACTCCTCTGGTAGCTTTTTAAAATCTAATTGGATGAAACGTTTCTAATTATCGTCTTCTACTATAAAAAGTGGGTGATCATGTATTTGTCTGTGTGGGTACATTTGTCTGTCTGTCAATCCATCTATTTGCCAAATTTTCCACAGATTTTAATGAAATGTTCAGAAATTAAACATTGGATGTATATCTACAATGGATTACCTTTTGGAAGTAACTCAATACAACAGGATCGCCAAAGCTAACGGTTATTATCAAATAAAAGTGGCTGTAAGTATATAGTTTGGTGCAGTTGTAGCTGATTTAATGCATACTCTGAGCTCCAATATACTGCATGACATCTTTGTTCAAAACTTTCACGTTAACACAAAATGGTTTGTAAGCTCATTCATCCAGGGAAATATCAGAAAAAGGTTAAATCATGTTTTCTGGAGTGGACAAGTTTCTTTAAGCGAGAAATGTTTTTCAGGCTGTTTTTGTGAGTAGCAAGTTGGTCATCTGGCCTAAAACAGTTGATTGTTGTTCATGATGATTGATTGTTTTGCATGTGTTTAAAACCTACTTTTGAGATTCCAACAGAAGGTTGGCTTGTAACACAGCAGATCTGGTTGGCAGGTCGTAGACTGAGGACGTCCTCTGGATGGGGGACGAAACATTTCTCACTTAAAGAAACTGGTCCAGATGACATGATTTAAGCTTTTTTGTTGTTTTCACTTTAACAGTTGGGAAACAGCCAGTTTGTCAGTCTGTTGGTAAAATATCTCATAAACCCCACTGACTGATTCAAATGAAACTCTGATTTTAATTGATGGATGTAAATCTACTGCTGATTACCTTCTAGAGTCAGCTCGGTTCACGATGGTTGTCACAGCTAACCTTCTTAACACGTTAGTTATGTCAGTCAGTGTAACGGATACTGAGCTAAAATATCGTGTGGTGGTAACTGAGTCACTCAAAACACATACTTGAAGTACTAATAGATCACATGACATTTTTGGTTAAAACTGGCAAACATGGCAACAGGGACTATGCATAGATTTTTTTTTTCAGACGTAGTCTCTGCGTGGTTCTCTGTAATAAAGTATGTGGCATATGTCATTACTTCTAAAGTTCAATATTATGCTATGCTTTTAAATATATTTAAATGTTTTACTTTTTGTGTGTGTGTTTTTTGTGATTGCGTATAAAGTCTGCTCCCACTTGCTGTACTTGTCAAGTTAATGTTGTATGTATTTGTTAGTACAAAAACATATGCAGTATTATTTTTTTTATTTAAAGCCTTGTGATAATAAAAAAGAGGAAATAAAACTGACCAACAGCACAAAGCACGCAGCAATCACGAGAACCACTGCTCAGCTGCTCAGACAATCAGTCCAGACTCTGACCAAAGCTCAGCTGGAAATGAATTACAGTTCAAACTTTTGTTCTCAGGGGAATAAAGTATCACTTTGTGATGACAAAAATGAAAGTTATTGCTGGAACTCCATAAAGATTTACCCTTCGATGAATGTAGCAATGAAAAGACTTTGACCAGTCACGCCTGTAAACACTGAATAACATACACAATTATAAAATCTGTACTGAAGAAGGTTGAGTCGGGTCCACTGGATGGATTATTCTGTGTTGAAATGTTTTGTCTTTTATCCAAAATACTTCTTCAATCTGAGGGGCTACAGCTTCTCAGACTGAAGAAGTTTTTTGAAAAAAAATACGAAGCGTTTCAACAAAGAAGAATCCATCCAGAGGACCTGACTCAACCATGTTAGAGTCATCCACCTGGATTACTGAGCCTGCATCAGGATTATAAACTCTACAGATTTAGACAATATGCATCCTAGATGAACTGCTGCAACACTTTCTAACAAACATGATCAGTAACAGCATGTCTGTGCAAGAGACTGAGTTCACCAAATCATCAGTGAAACATCTTCCTTTAACTCCATTATCCTTTAACAACAATGTGTTTGTGACTGTGTGTATTCACATATGAACCCGCTTCTCTGTAATGTGGACTGTTGGGTAAAATGAGCAGTTTAATGTTGATCAGATTCAGCTTTTTGAATGTTACAGTTCCCTTCAGTAGCCTGTTCTCGCTCACAAAGACAGCCATGTTTCTCACATGTTTTCACTCTTCTCCTGGTGGCAGCTGAAAGTGTGTAGGATGGTAGCGGGAAGCTAACAGAGGGATTTATAGTCGGGATTTTCTGTGTGTGTGTGTACAGCCTGTGCAATGTGTGAACGTGTGTGTGAATGTACTGGCTTTAGGGCATTAAGCTGTTAAGGTGTCAGGCAGCAGGGTGTTATTACGAGCTAGTTGTACTTAAAGGACAAACGGATATACAGTCGGCATAAAGGCCAGTCATCTGTCCACCACCTGTCTGTGCGAGTGCTCCTCTGCCTGTCCAGCTTCAATCTGTCATTTATTTTCCACCTTTTCCCCTTTGTTTCTTCTTTATTCTGTGTTATCTCTCCTCTCCTCAACTCCATCCCTTTTCCCTAGCTCCCTTTTCCTCATCTCCTCGCTTTTGTGCTAGAATAAATTACACAAAATCACAGAAGGCTTAGACTCTTCCTATATCCTCCGAACACACATAGTCCCAGTCTACATCGCCACACTGTGCTGACCCAGATAATGTCAATTCACACTGGAGCTCGGAGCAAAGCTCCCGTCTCTGCGTGGCTGATCAGTGACCATGCGTACAGTGAGCTGAGCAGCCAAAAGCCACCTTATAGGTCTACGGTTGTGTGTGTAAGCCCCAACCAAACCTGAGGACAAAGGCGTTGGCTTCGGAGGAGCTGGATCTTGCATAGCTAAGCTGAGTCTGGTGCAGTGGGTTGAGCTGTGTGAACAAACCCTGGGAGAAAAGAAGAAAAGCAGGCCAAGGACTGAAAAACTGTTAATGCATGTTTCAGCTCCTTATATAGCTCTATTCCCCACAGAGAGAAACTGTGAGAGAGGGGAGAGGTGCAGAAGAGACGAGTATGTGGCCTTTAGGTGTAGTTTCCTTTAATTGGTTGAGTTTCGTGTGCGATTGAGTTCCAGTTAGGAATAAATATTTTTTGCACTCGTGGGAAACCTAATAATTTTCACATTTCTACAGTGTTAATTCCATCTTGAGTTTTCTTCGTTAGAGCAGAAGAGGCATGCAGCTGGTTGGTCTGCTGAGCAGGAAACACAGCGACAGGAAGGCAGTCATTGACCCCCCCCCCCCCCTCCCTCCCCTCCCTTCCCCTCTTTCTAGTTTATGGATGGCTTCCAGATGTATGATCAGCCTGACAGGATGATTGGACCGGCGCTGAACAGGCGTTCAATTCGACGTACAAATGTAACCGTAGGCGAAGTCCAATTTGTCGCTGTTTTAGTGCACATTACAGCTGCAACTTTGTTCTACAGCCAAAACGAACCATTTGTACGTTCAAAGGGGGTTTCTTTTTTTTTTTTTTTTTGCTGCAAGAACAAAGCAGGAACTTTAACAGAAACTGATAAGAGAAAAGACACATTCAGGGTCATGTTCAACTGTTTGTGTAGAGATCGCCTGATGCAGTTACAGAGACAGGTGCTGGTTTTACTTTGCCCTGCTGTTTTTTACTACTTATGTTATTTGCAGCAGGCAGCATCAACTAAATCGCTGCTCCATCTTTGGCAATGAGGAATTTGAACATCCTCCATTAAACTAAAACTGACAAACTTGATTTTGTGTAGAAAGATGCACACGGTTTTCCATCCTTTTAAACATTATCAATTCATATTTAACCAGCATTATAAAAATATTGTTGGAAATGTGTTCTCTAAAGTTTTTTTCTTTTTGTATTTATTAAAAAGGTACTCACTGCAGTGTCATAAAGACCAGTCAAAATAGTACTAAAAAAAAACAACAACAATAAAAACAAACATCCATCCATCCATCCATTTTCTTTACCCGTTTATTCCATTTTGGGTCACGGGGGTCGCTGGTGCCCATGTCCAGCAATCACTGTGCGAGGGGCGGGGTACACCCTGGATGGGTCGCAAGTCCATCACAGGGACACATAGAGACAAACGAGACAAACAACCATTCACTCTCTCTAAAAAACAAACAAACAAACAAAAATAAAAATCCAAGAAACAAAATCCACACAGCTGCCAACTACCCACTGTGTACATGTCACTCCTACAGAACATCTCACCACTGTCCTGCATGTCCTCATACATGTCCTCTTCACATCAATGTGAAGTACCAGTCTAACATTCTTCTCTGCCACTCCAGGTTTCAATATGCAATTCCACACCTCCTCCCTCTGCACCCTGCCATATGCTTTTTCTAAATCCACAATGAAGTTCTTTCTGACCCTCTTACTTCTCCATCATCATCCTCAAAGCAAATGTGGCATATGTAGTGCTTTTTCTTGGCATGAATCCATCCTGCTGCTCACAAGGAGTCACCTCTCTTCTAAGTCTAGCTTCCACAACTCTCTCCCAGATCTTCATCGTGTGACTCATCAACTTAATTCCCCTGTAGTTGCTACAACTGTGTGCTTTTTTTCCCCTTCTTCCAGCACACTTCTCCATTCCTCAGGCATGTTATCACTCTCAGTGTAAGTCAAAAACCTCACTGCCATCCCTCCAAGACATTTCCAAACCTCCACTGGTATGTCATCAGGTCCCATTGCCTTCCCCTTCTTCCTTCTTTTCAGAGCTTTCCAAACTTCACGGTCGCTAATCTTTTCCACTTCCTGGTCCACAGTTTCTATGACCTCTACTTTTCTTTCTCTTTCATTCTCTTCATTCATTAGCTCCTCAAAGTACTCCTTCCATCTGACCATCACACTCTCCTCACTTGTTAGAACATTACCATTCCTATCTTTAATAAGCCTAACAGCTGCACATCTTGTCCTGCCTGATCCCTCTGTCTCACCCATCAGTACAAGTCCTTCTCACCCTCTTTAGTGTCCAGCCTCCCATACAACTCATCATACACCTTCTGACATTTTTGATTTGTTGGTTTGTTTACAATCACATTTTTTGAGTAAAGTATAATGTGTACATATTTCAAATATACATACACATATTATACCATGTTCCAAGTAATAGATTAAATTTGAAGAAAAAAAAAAACAAATACTGAACCAGTAATATAAACAGCCTTAAAGAAGTTTCACAAACGTTGCATGTGTTTGATGGCTGAGATCTGTCTTTCAGTTGATTTGGATGAGTGCTTTGTTTGAACTGAGTGTCTACATGCATTTTGTTTTTGCATATTATTATATCTGGAAAAATACTGTAACTAACTCTTTCAAACAGCACCATTTTAAATAGTTCAGGTTTCGCTGTTTATGTTTGCATTAAGTACTTTTAATACGTATTTAGCAAATAAGAATTGTTATTCACAAAGAATTTGCAAAGAAGATCATGCTTTGCTGTTTAGAAAACACTAAATTAAGTTGAAACATTTCATATTTAAGTAAGTAGAAGCCCATTGTAAATTCTTATCGATTTCTTGGGGCCAACATAAAACAGTCATTATGTTCAAAGTAAATAAAACGCATCATTTAAAACAAAAGTTTGCTTCAAAACACCACATGCAAATATGGATTGTCTTGATCATTTTAAATGAATGATGAGAGCTGATACTAAAATAGAAGTGTTAATCATAAAGATTATTTCTGTTATATCTCAGAAATCACTGCATGGTTTCTTTCACACAGCTGCCTCTTTGTGTTCAAAGGACAACATTAAGCTCTTTGGATTTGATTTCCTTTTAAGATTGCTTTATAGAAATAATATTTTTGACAAGATTTATTCTGATGAAAAGCTTCTCCGGGGTCTAGTTTAGCAGATTTTCAAAGCACAAAGAGCACATGCCGTGGCAATTTTCCCAAGGAGGGACTCTTTTGTATGTGACACCCTTGACTTCCTGCAGACTGAATGGGTGCTGGGGCGCATGCGTAGGGAAATGGTGTATTTCTGGGAAGCTTCATTCACATATAGGCAGCTCTATAGATGTCAGGTGGTGGATAGCACTTAAAGTAAAGTAAAGTACGCATGCTCAGTTCAAGGGATCACATAAATAAACAGCTGGATTATTTTTATTTTTTGTTACGACTGTAAAGTCACTTCTCCATTGTTGACTACCACTTTAATCGTTTTGTTTCTATTCGGTTCTACTCAAGTGCTGGTGCGTCTCCATTGAGAGTTTGTGCCTCAGTCATTGGGAAGGATCGTGGGTGGGATCATGGGCTAGTGGGGGCTCTGGTCCCATTTAGATCCTTAACCGTTTGGTAGTCTGACTTTATCTTGTTTTTTATTGTTATGCTACTGTTTGTAAGTGTGTGTAGCCTTGTGCATAGTTTATCTGACACCTGATAAACTCATTCATTCCTCCTTGCTCTGTCATGCTCACATTTGCTCATCTGACAAAATTGATAAAAAGATTTGCATCTCATCATTCGACCATGATTTGCAGTTCTAGCTCAGCATTGTGCATGTACATTCAAAGATTCAGGAGGTGTTTGTAAGTACCGTCAATCCACGGACCAGTCAACAGCTGCAGTTTGCTGACGTCAAAATCACTTGCTGAGCTTGGCTTGCTTGGAACTGAGGCGGTTCCAAAAACCAACCAAGCTGGAACAGGTAATGGAGTCACATTTGGCCGATGCCGAGTTGCATGCCGAGTAAAGCCATGCCCGTGGAGAAGGGGCTTAAGTGATTTTTTTCAAGCTTAGTTTTTCTTCTGCTGCTTTAGTGAGTTTTACCTGCAAGGAGATCATGCTTTCATTATAAGCTTCTACCGATTTTAATCTAGTGATTTTAAATAACATAATAAAACAAAAAAAATGTTTTGCTTTCCGCATTTTTTCTCTACACAACTTAATGAAACTGGTGGGTGCAGCTACGATACAAGAAGTGCGATAATTTCTAAGCATTGTTCTGAGCTTTAACCACTGGAATTGTCGTGCAGGTTTTTAGGAAGCATTAAATAATTTTGCAGTCACTTGGGGACCCTGCCATTATCGACTTTTTGCTCAGTAATCGTGTCAGAGGAAATCTCCAGGCTAAAACATGCCAACTGTTCACGTCGAGGGTGGACCATTAAAAAAAACACAAAAAAAAACGAGGATCCGAGCTCTCTGTTCCTTTTCTGCCTTAGAAATGAATTATTAAGAGTGATGAACTGAAAATAACGTTGGTGAGGAGAAGAGGTTGCGCTGCTTCTCATACACGCACGCACACACGTACAATGCACTGGTCACGGGGCTGGCTGATGTCTGCACATTTACTGCAATGGTGTTTGTGTCCGAGTGTAAACGAGGAGACTGTGCAGTAACACTTAAACTTGCGGTTTGAGTGCACGGCGTATTTAGTTGCTGTGCCTGTCTATGTTCAAGAAAAATAAGATGGTGAATCTTATTTTTATTCTCAATAGCAAAACAGACAGAAGAATAGGTTATTCAGACTGTGAATTTAACTCCCAACAGACCTCTATAGGCCTGTCACATTCTCTCCTCTTTTTTTGTGTGTTGTTGTTTCTCTCTCCGTCCCTCGCCCTTTGACCCCTTTTACACACAAACACACACCTGGTAGCCATCTAATCAGTTTTTACACTCAAGATAATCACACAGATTTAAAATTAGAGAGCCATCAGCTTGGGTTACCACTAGAAAAGTCTGTGTCTGTGTAGAGTGTATTTTCTGTAATTGCACTGAAATTGAGCTTCCTCTCCTTCCCTGTGATTTTTTTCCCCCTCAAAGGAGTTTATATATGTGTGTGTGCCTGTCAGCAAGAGAGTAAATATTTGTGCAGGAGCTCTGGAGAAGGTCAGGGTCAAAGTATGACAGACAGCCCGCTGGGAAATAAAGACACACATACGAAAGCAGACTCGCAGAGACATGACTCAACTAGTGATGGTGAGAGGGTAAGTAAGACGGACGAAGAGGACACGTACAGAAATAGACAAACCATAAAGGAAGAAACAAAGAAATACAGAAAGGAAGAGAATAAGTTGGAAGGAATGCCCATTCCTCAAATTCTCCTTGGCTGCTTTCAGTAATTGGCTGGTATCTAGAGGACAGAGTAGATCAGAAAGCAGCCTGGGTGTACTCATTCGCTTCATGTAGTGGACAACACAATCTGTTTCATCTTCAGTCTCATCCTGAATTTATGTGTGTGTGGGTCAGGAAACCTGGAAGACACCAAAGGTAAAGTACGAGTCAGACGTGAAGTGTCAGTCACTTAAATTGTTTCTCACTGGGCTGTGACTGTAGGGGATTATCTGGGGACTAAAACTGTTAAAAAAAAGGCAAATTTTCAATTAGTGTCTCACAGAATTTTGTGCGTTTGTGACCAAGCAACCTGCAAACCATGCGTCTGCATTTAAGTGGTCAGTTTTTGACGATCATAGTCTGTTTTCATATGCACGACTTGTAAAACTATGCTCCAGACAGTGCAAATATTTTCATTACCCACCTCAACCTACATCTAATAACCTCTGCCTCCTTTGTACTAATTGGCACCTGCCCCCACTTTTATAATGTGATCTACTGGAGCACACTTTTGACATGAAGATCAGCAGACTTGGACCAGTTTATTAACTATTATTTATCCTTGGTGTGGCTTTTAGATATTCAGGGTTGTAGTTTTGAATGTTTTCAGTCATAAAAGAGCTCCTTTGCAGGTAGCATATTACAGCTTTAAAGTTGATGGGAACTAAAACTAAAAAGGGTTTGAGATTTTCAGGGACAATTTTGGGAAAAAAAAAACATGTGTGGCATAAATGTTTGAACATGTTAAAACCTTAAGTAACAAAATCTCAAGTTTCTACAACTCATGCAAAGAAATTAGACACCACTACAAACATGAGCAATTTTGGAGACTATTTGTGGATGTTATTTTTTGCCAACAGTTACATCCCAGTTCACCTGCTTCTAATGTTATCAGCCATTAAATGACCATTATTGTTATCATCCCCATAGGTTGGTTCAGACTGCCCCTCCTGCACCTCCTAATAGGTTTCAAGGTACCTTGTTAGCGCTGATTAGCATTGTTAGCATTGATAATAGAGTCATGCGATTAAGTTAAGAGTAAAGGGTCTGGGTTAGGCTTAGGGTCTGGGTTAGGTTTAGGCTCAAGGGTAAGGGGCTTAAGTTTAGGGTCTGTGCTCTGGCTCAGGTGTTAAGGTTAGGTTTAGGAAAAGTGTTACATAAACTAATACAAAAATTACTTTCCATTTTACATGCGTGCGAAGCTGCATATTATCAGCGATAACAACGTACCTTTAAATCTACTAGGAGGTCGGAGGGACAGTCTGAACTCAAGCTATGGATTTGATAACAAATAATCATGTCCATTTAATGGGCTGAAAACATCTGAAACTGCTGCCCAGTTAAGATACCTTTAAGATTATCTCCTATGTATGACAACCCTTCCCTCATTCAATGCTTGCTTGTCTTTAACAAATGTCTCCAGTGATTTAGTCTAGGTTTTACAGTTGGTTTATTATGATTTGATGTTAACGTTTTGCTTTGAATCGTTCTTGGATTTGGGTCATGACATAAAGATAGATAACTTTTACTAAAAGACTTTTATAATGTATGTGAATGCTCAAGTTCGGTGCCCTAAGACGACTTCTGTTGTGACTTGGTGCTATATAAATAAACTGAACTGAATTCAATTACCCCAACAAAATATACAGGAATGTTAACAGTAATTTAAGAAGTAAAGGAAAATGTTGACAAGTAAATTATCATTCAGTGCTTTTAGAGCCAAAATCCGACGTGTGTAAATCTAAATGGTAAATGGACTGTACTTATATAGCACCTTTCTATCTTATCAAGATACTCAAAGTGTTTTACACTACACTCTGTGTCCTCATTTACCCATTCATACAGCACTCTACTAGATCTATACAAAGCTAATTGTAAGCTAATCATTCTAAAGAGATCAGTGCTTTATCACATTCATACACTGATGTGACACACATCAGAGGCAATGAGGGGTTCAGTGTCTTGCCCAGGGACACTTCAGCATGTGACTGCTGGTGGATTTGAACCCCCAACTCTTGCATTGGAGGACAACTGCTCTAACCACTCAGCTACAGCCGTCCTACCGTCTATCTAGTTGGTCTCGTGCTGTTTGACTTATTAAGGTTAGCGACCTTAGGTGGTAAGGGAACAAGTTCTGTAGGGCAAACTGTGAAGAAACATAATGAGCATCATTAAAATGCACTGCAGTGTGATTTAAAACAATTTATTCATAATGTGCTTTTGTGCTCACTATTTTTGGCTTTCTCAAAGTTTGCCATTCTTTGAAAGATATAGACAAAAGATTCCCTTTCTTTGGACAGATTTGAAAAATACTTGAATCAAATCTGTTTCCAATCCACTGTATTCCAACTCATTGCCAAACACACACCCGCTCAATTAGAATATCTATTAGTGTAAATATCTAGCAGGTAACTACTAAAATTTACAAAGTTTTGGAATTGCATTTATATATTTTTGTTGAAAGTTGCACTTTTGGAAATAATTATGTGAAATACCTACCTATTTTAATTCATGATAAACACTGACAGCATTTGTTATCCTGAATCCTCTTATCGTTGAGAGAAATGGCTGAAGGCACAAACAGTTAATAAAGTTCTTCAATTTATGCTCATCTGATAACTTTAAAACCTTCATTCTGTTTTGCTCTCTTAAATTCAGAAAGGGAGGGGTGGAGTCCACTAACGTCATTGCACGTACAATGACTCACCTACATGTGTCTTTCTGACATATGAAACACTATTTAATTTTCATTAGCTTCAGTGCAAAGTTCATTTAGTATGATGTCAACCCGATCAGAAGGATTTTCCACGGGCATGTACATACAAGCTCAAACACACATAAACACACACACAGAGGCCACATCGGTGGCTCTGAATGCCGTCAGACTCAATCTTGTTAGATTTCTCCACTGACGCTTGATGTATCAATTTTTAAATACTTTGCCTCAACCAATGCCTGTACACACACACACCACACACACACACACTCCTGTTCAAAGATACACTGGCTGCTCTGTGCTTCAGGAAATGTGGCACTCGAGGGGTACTCGAAGGGTTCCATCTTGAAAGCCTGTTGCCATAGTGACCATTATGGAGCTCATCTCTCGTGGGCCTGCAAGCTTTGTACAACTTCACTCCCTACCAACTGAAAACACTTGAGTACACACAAACGTGCACATGCACACACAAGCGCGCAAACATTCTGAATACATCCCCCCACACCTTTCTGCCAACATACACGCACACACGCACATAAATACACTCACAAACAGTTTCTCCTCTTTCTGCCCTTTATGGTAAAGCCGGCAGCGAGCCAATGTTTGACTTTAACCAAGTGCGACAGAAAGCAAGAGAACAGAATCTAATTTGAAGGGGCAGTGGAAGAGATCGCTTTGTTGCAGAAACACACAGCTGTTGAGAAGTTGCATGTTCAGAGCTTTGATTGTGACCATAATTAAGACAGATTGACTTTGGGTCTGAGACGGCAAGTTTGTCATTCTGTCATCACTTGTGTCTAAATCTACACAGGCCTAAGTGGACATTCACAATTGTTATCTATCTATCTATCTATCTATCTATATATATATAATTTTATGTTATTCAGTTTGATTTGATGCCCACTAAATGGTGCTAAAGCATGTTAGAACCATTATTCCATTCTTTTCAAACTTAAGAGTGAACATTCTAGGCACTACAGAACCTCGAAACCTTCTGTTCTCTGGTCCGATTACTGCCTTTTGTGTAAGTGTCTTGTGTAGTCTTATATCCATAATTATATTGCACATGACCTCTAAAGACCCAGAAACCTCTTTTCCTTTAAATCGCATTATTTTTTAGCCTCCCGTTAGATCAGTGGAAAAGAAATTGTGAATAAAATGTACACAATCACCCACTAGCGGACATTTATTAAGACATCATTAGTCAAATAACATTTTAATACTTTGATTTTTAAAAGGCATACTTCTATTGTATGTAACTTTATTTTTGTGCTGCTCGTCAGATGAAATCAGAAGAAATGAAAGACCTAGCATTTCTTGATGGAATGCATATCACTCGCTGCATTTCATGCCAAAATTTTAGAATAAGATCTCCTTATCTTCAGAAATAATGGAGTTGCTGCCATTTAAGACAAACTTTGAAAATAGTGTCATGTGCAATGTCATAAAATATTATGAAACATCACTCATAGTATGTGTTGATAAAGACTCTCATCTACTGCCACAAAAAATCACTCAGTTTCTGTAAAACTGGCTGAAATGTAGCCATTTTGTTGATAAATGATGATAAACAAAAAAAGTTTGATTCCTATTTATTCTAAAAGTTAACGAGTTGTAGATTTACATACAATGATTGATTTCTGTAAGTGTCCTTCTAATATGTTCCACAATTGATGAGATATTTTGCTAATAGTCAAGCAGGTTTTATTTCAACAGTTACAGCAGAGCAAGTAGCAGTAGATAAAGATAAGATAAGATAGAACTTTATTGATCCCGCAGGAAATTGTTAGCCACCTGACACTGTTGCATCTTTGAACCACAAAGTGAAGTAGTAACAGAAGCAAAATGGTTAACATGTGAAAAGCTAAGCTAGTTTTTCAGTTCAATTATGTGGTGAAGTGATGATATTATGGTTGACACTGACAACTCAACTGTGAGATTAAAAAACAACAAATAGGCTCATTACTGAGGGAAGATCAGTGATGTCACGACAGCTTTGCATTTAGTTTAAATAATTTGTGAAACACAAAGAGGATTGATAGTCTGAGTTAATCTGTCAGATTCTAAAACTAATGCAAAGGATATGGCAATAATGTTTTGAGAGCCATGTCATAGGAGCAGAGTTCTGCTTTTCACCTCTTTTGGTTCTGGGTTTATCATGTTCAGTAGTTAGTTGAACTCAGTGTGCAGACAGACACAGAGGAACTCAAGGGTAAAATAAAGAAAATGTTTTTATTTAAATAATGCAAAAACAAAGGCTGACGTGGCAGCAAAACACATTAACTCAGGGAGACACGGAGGACGAGAACATGACTGGCTGTAGGAATAATCCACATACAGGGAGCAAATAAAATGACAAAGCACTTAAAGGGACACTAACGAGACACAATGACAAACACCTGGGAAAGACAATGAGTATCAGGTGAGAGTGGGAGGAGCATGAGGACTGCAAACACTGGGAAAGCTGAAAACACCGGTAAAACAGACTCAGATAAAACTAAATACAATCTTCACAAGAAGTCCAAAACACCACAAAACACAAGGATCCTGTTAGCGATGCTCGCTTCATTTCTAAAAGCTCATCTGTGTGGGGCGTGGCCGGCACATCTGTTCACATCACAATCATGTGTGATTTATGAATGTTTAAAAGCAAAGTAAAGACTACATGGTTTTTGTGGTCATTTAGTCAAACTGTTACAGACACGAGCACAAGTATAATCATTCCACTTCGCTTTTTGTCAGCAAGCAAATATTACAAGTTGATATTTTGTAGATACATTTTTTGTTTAAATGTCCAACAACTAAAATTTATTGGAAAAAATTTCAGCTAAATATTCCGGTTTTTATACCTTGTTTGATTTTTACTGATTCCTGGGTTAAAATGTTTTTGCTTTTTTGTATATAAAATTATTGTTTTATATTACGTACTGGACATGTAATGTTTAAAATGTTTTTGAAAACTTTTAATCTGAAAAGACCTGTTTGCTGTTGTGGAGAGTAGAGTTGATATGTGTAAAAATGATTAGGAATTATCATGTTGCAGGACAAAACCCAAAACAAGGTCAATAGAAACATTCGCAGGCCCAAAATAAGTGGAATATTGTAGGAACTGGACCAAGAGAATCCAATCAGCTTATGTGTGTTGTGTTTTCCCAAAGGAAGAGGTTGGCTTGTTCCCCTCTCAATCAGTGCCTGGTGACCGGGGGTATGTCTTGAGTAGCAGTACTATATCATATCTAAGAGCTATCGATTGGCATAAATCCACTGACCCTCTCTGGTGACCAGATGAATAATTAATAAGACACTGGATCTGAAGATGCTTTTTATCTCCACTGTAACAAAAACACATATTGAACACAATCCAAATACCCCAATTGTGACGACTGCATGCAAATTTAAAGATGGCTCAGTTTTACTACTCGTGTCTCTGATGTGTATATGAGTGTAGACTTTCTGTCCCTTTTTCAGATCTGTGGTGAATCATTAATCATAAGGGAACCAAGTCGAGTAACACATTTCCCGTGGGGCCAAAACTGGGAGTAGCTCTAAAAGAAGCAAGAAAAGCAAGAGAAACTGAGGAGGAAGAAGGAGTTTCAGAGAGAAAAGGGGGGAAATGGTGGTGAACGTCAGGTAGACAAGCAGAGTGGGATTCAGCAGTTTAGGAAAATAAGGTTGCGTTTCAAGCCAAGCCACCATTCTTGCAGAAAGTTTTGATCAGGCAGTTGTACAGACGCCAGGCCTGGCATGAGGGTGCCCTGTCTGTCCTCTAGCACCGGGATCCTTTGTGCTTCTCTGGCTGGACTGCCAGGACTCTCCGGATGCAAGGTCTCCAGAGAAAACCTGCTTTTCCTCCATGCTCTTACAGCGCAGCCAATAGGAACACGAACACACATGGTCACCAGCACAGCACACAAGCACCCCATACCTTAGAATCTGACAGGATGGAGGAGAGACAAAGCCCTCTGAGAATTATCACTCCCTTTTCTTTCCTGTTTTCTCTTCTGTTCTTCCTGCTTCTTTTTCATCTATGCACACACACGTTTTTTTTTTTTTTCCTGTGTTCTTTCAGGTCTTTGGGGAATTGTACTAGTGGACTTTGCTTTCCTATGATGAATGATTTGCCTAAAAATACTGTCTGTATGCAAGCAAGTAACACATCCAGGTGGAAGAACTTTCAACCAAAAAGAGAAATCGCATTACTTCTAGGCCACTTTCCCTCTACCGCTATCCCTGGGTTAACAACAGCATTGGATATACATGAGCGTGTGTGTTTGTGTGATAATCTACAGCTTTTCTACGAGAAGTGACGAGTTGCTTGATTAAATCCATGACCTTCACCAGCAGCACAAGCAATCAGGAGGCAAACACACACGCTCATACACCTGCTGCATACTTAACATGCGCTTGGTGCACGAACATGTAATCAGCACCTGGTGGCATCTGTCGCATCATTGATCCACAGAAATATACACAAGGCACCTATGGAATTGCATTGGCGACACCCTCACTTTACTCACATAGAGTTTTGTACACTAACCACATTCACCACTGGGAGAAATGGCTTATCTGGATGGGAATATTGGGCACACAAATGTATAAATAAATACATATGTAATCTAGAGTCGGATTACTAAAAGCAAAGTCAAGAATTCCATCTCGTTAACTATGATGCATGAGGAGAATCATTCAAGTCCCCGGTCTATTTCCATAGGCTGCTCCCATTGAGTGCTATCACGGTCTCCCTTCTCAGTTTTATGAATTCTCATAATGACTAATAGGCAACCACTGAAACAGCAAAGGCAACAGTCATATTAAGTTATTGTGATCATTACTGTGACTGTGGCTATGGATTTTTGTTACACTGCTAGTAGATGCTTATATAACAGCTATTTTGCTGTTGCATTGTGGTATTGTACGGTAGAAGTGTGCAACCTTTAGTTGATGTAAAATGATTTTATGTAGGCCTAATGTCACAACATATTCAATCAAACTTTGTTTTCTTGCTTTTTGCCATAGGTGCTGCACGAAGCATCTCACTGTTTGTAGGAAATCTTTTGTAGCACAGTTTTGTAGTTCAGCCTTTTTTGCTCTTCTTCATACTTAGATACAAGCTTTAAGATGTTTTTTTTTTTATTTTGTACAAAATGAATTTGTGTGGCAGGAAGGCAAGATGATAAATTGAGCCTAACATTAAAGTATAATTTAAAAAAATAACCACCCTGTTTTACAACATTGACTAATATAAATTATTATTCTGTTAAGTATTCAATAACCACTAAATTACACTTAGGTTTATTAATGTAAAGAAAGTGAGAGATGATGCATCTGTGTCCAATTCCACTTCGAATAAAAAGCTAACAAATAAAAACAATTAAAAAAATGTTGATGCATGGGACTACCTGAGGTTTAAACTATTTTGAGAGAAAATATAAACAGGAATAAAATAAATTTTAACCTTAAAGTGTCAATTTAAATCCTAACAAGGAATTTTGTACGATTTATCACCTCAAGAAGTTGGAAAAAAATTAACTTGGCATGATTAGAGCGATGGGGTTCCTGACACACAAAATGGTTAGTAGAAACAGTCTCAAGTTTCATTCATCTACCTTCATCTACCTTTAGACAATGAAGTCAAAGACTCAAGGATGTAAATGAGATGGAATAGATTACAGCAAGTTTACAACTCTTAATGAACAATTAGTCACAAAAACTGTCTTCTGTCACAAAGTATTTGAGAAAGAACTGAATAACCCAACTAAAAAATTGTACCCATAAATGCAAAGTCAGACTGAATTAGACCTCATGATTCTTTATTTATTTATTTAGCCTTCATTTACACATGTAGTCTCACTGAGTCCATCCATCCATCCATCCATCCATCCATCCATCTATTATCTTCTGCTTGTTCTGAAGCCGGGTCTTGGGGGCAGCAGCTTGAGCAAGGAGGCCCAGACGTCTCTTTCCACAGCCTCCTCTTCCAGCTCTTCTCAGGGGAGCCCAAGGCGTTCCCAGGCCAACTGAGAAACGTAGTCTCTCTAGCCTGTCTTGGGTCTTCCCCGGGGTCTCCTCCCAGTCGGACATGCCCGAAGCACCTCCCAAGGGTGGCGCACAGGGGGCATCCTTACCAGATGCCCGATGACTCACTGAATCACAAGGACTCATTTTCAAGAGAGACCTGTTTGGGAACAGATGGTGAGAGTTAAGGATCTTGCTCAAAGGCCCAGAGTGGCATTCAAAAAGTGTTCAATACAAAAACAACTGGACTTTATTTGTAACAGGAGACGTTTCGCTCCTCATCCGAGGAGCTCTCTCAATTCAGTGAGCCCAGAGTGGCACAAATGAGGGTGGAGGGAGGTGTGGATGTTCCACTTTTTCCACCAACAATTGATGTTATTGGTCCAGGGAGTCAAACCGGCGACCTTCCAATCACAGGCCCACCTTCTCTAACCTCTGCGCCACCACTCCCCCATGATGGGGGGATCCCCCCTCCATTCCCCCAATAAATCATCTAGAAAAAATATACTCATAAAAAATGCAAAGAAAGAAAAGCATATCCACCCTTTTTATCAACAAGATGATGTGTGCCTCTCAAATATCATTCCTGACAATGGTTGGTCCATTGAACTCGTAACATGTCAGCAATGTGCTTTAATACATGAAGGATGGATTGAACATGAATATTTGACTTCTAGTAAAGCCTTGGTACACACAGTCTTCTGTAATGTAGCGGTGAGCAATAGACTGTGGTTTGAGCTCTAGTTAGGGTTCAGTTTTTATTTTCTATCTAATATTTGAGCTTCTTGTAGATGGCTGTAATGTTTAAAAGGATCTATGATAAGTAGAAATAATACATCTTGTAGGATCGTTCCAGTAGCTCGATTTATATTAAGACACACCACAATGAATCAATGTGTCTGAAAAGTATTTTTGTTTGATTTGGAGTTATTTATTAGATGTATGTCTTCTGTTTGTTAGCAAGTATTTATTTAGAGACTAAAATTCTCATAAAGTTGCTATAGGTCTGTGACAATTATTCATTGACCACAAAAAATATCAAACCAAACCAAATTCAATTTATTATGACTTACTGTATATCTTGTAAGTCACAGGACCGCGTGACCCGGAATCTGAATCAAGCACTTCAAAACGACAAAACATTACTGTGGGATGGGTGGAGAAAAACATTCTGTGCTTCTGTTTAGTTTTGCTAATTCATCTACCTGGTGAAAACAGTAATAAAGGTTTCATTTGCATTTAATTTTTCAACAATACTTTGAATGTATGTCTTAAGCAATCTGCCAAAGAATCTCTTATTACCACCCCCATGATGTTGCGTTAGATTAAATGTCATGTATAGCAAGTCAAGTCAAATATTGACATGTCTTTTTACAATTGTACTGTGAATAAACACAGTGTAGAGTGATTTTTTTAAGTATGCATGTCATCTAAACCTTTTATTTTCTTATTTTCCAGCATGCAGACCTGGAACCTATAAAGCTTCAGCCACAGATGCCTACTGCACCAAATGTCCTCCTCACAGCTCGTCCCCTCAGGAACAAGCCACTGAGTGCATTTGTGAGAGAGGCTTCCATCGTGCTGATTCTGACCCACGCTCAATGGCCTGCACTCGTGAGTAATGCAAACGCTGGCAGAAAGTTCACTCACATGGACATCTTATTAGTCACCATAGATGTAATCCTCTTTGTGTTCACAATGGTGCAATGTTAGCATGTTGATGCTTAAACTTTATTATCATAAATTAACCTGATGTTTTTTTGTTTACTTGTGTTTACCTCCACATACCTCCACTTCTGCTGCTGTTCTGCAAAGTACACAAACACATTCATGGCTATTAGCTGTGTGAATACAGTACAGCCAAAATATTTCACAAATATGGCTGACATGCCTTTAGAAAGTTATTGATATTTCTATTGCTTTGAGTGTTTTAGCATATCACACACTCCTACATGGCCTGAGGGGTTCGACAAAATGCTCAGTACAAAAGACTGAAGAGCCGAGACATAGAATAAGACAGAACATGGTGTTTTAAGGTAGGAAAGGACAATGCCTTGTTGGGCACATCAGGAAAGAAGCACAATGCACAAAAGTGCACACATACTACACACATACACACATTCAAACATGGACACCTACACCCAAACCCATTATCAGGTTATGGTAGATTACGCTCATTAATTGTCGTAGCAGGTGAGATGTGGCAGGTGTTATCAGCTGGAAATGAGTAACAGTCTTTTCCAATGGGTATGCACTCATACACCCACCCATCCATCCACCCCACACACATACACACATACTCCTCTGAATGGCGAGGTGTACAATTTCGCAGTTTAAAGGTGAAAACTTTGAAAAATAGAGCAGGTGACATAATTAGTCATGTAGGCATGGAGAATGACATTTGAAACCCAGGCGAAGAAATGAGTAGTTGGGGTAGGGGTGGGGGGTGGGTGGGGGGGGGTATCAGGGTCTTCTAATCTAAGTGTCATAAAAGTGTCATGAAAGGCTGATCAGGAGCAACGATAATGACGGACTGTTAAGTGGTTGTGGGGGGAGGTGGGGGATGGGAAAATAAAAGAGGCAGAAAGCCGCTAGCAGCAGACCTTGTTGGCAGATTTATGACCGACAGCCTCAATTATACCCAGACTCCATCCCCCATGCTAAGTTGCCCCTGTCTCTCTTGCATCTTAGAAAGACTGGATACTGGAAAGCAAATCAAAAAAGTCCCAGGCTCTGCTGGTGGCACCCTGGGGCTCACTGCTCAGTCAGATCTTGACGAGATGTCATGTGAAATGGGCATCTACTGCAAAGAATGTCTTATGGTTGAGATACTTGGCCCATGCTGTGCTGTAAGCAACAGAAATCAGAGAGTTCCACTTGATTGCTTCCCATGAAACAAGAATAACATTGTATAGGCATGCCTTCACATTATGAGTTGGAATTTTTTTTCTGCTTGTTACACCTTAAGCTAGATCTTCTTTTTTTTTGCATAGATTTTTCAGTCCTGTGACTTACACGCCGAAACGACTTATATACATTTTTTTTTCCCATATTCATAACGCAATTTTTAGTGGACACTTTAAATTTCTAAGAACTGCAATAGCGAGTCCTCCCATGCACGTTCGCTTCATTCAGCTGGTGCAGGTGGAGGAACGCTGGAGAGCTAGCACCTCCAGCATTGATGGTGGATGGTGTCGCACCGCCCAGGCGAAATGAAGCTGTTTTTGAGCATTAATGTGCATTTATTAAGGAAGAGTTAAACCGAGACACACCTTTGCTATAATGTCGAGTAAACAAATAATTGTTTTTAAGTGTTAATCTTGTTAAATTTCTAAGAACTGCAACAACGAGTCCTCCAGTGTGCTTCACTCAGCTGGTACATGCAGAAGAATGTTGGAGAGCTAGCAGCTCTGGCAACGATGGATGGATGGATGGATGGATGGATGGATGGATGGATGGATGGATGGATGGATGGATGGATGGATGGATGGATGGATGGATGGATGGATGGATGGATGGCACCACTCACGTGAATTGGAACTGTTTTGGCCATTAAATAAATGCATAATAAGCACAACAGGTCAGTGGTGACGCATAATAAATGCAACTTGTACGCCGGAAAATATGGGACTATAAGAGTCATTATCAGCAGCCTAGGGTGTTATTTCAAAATCAACAAAACAAGGAAAAATGTTATTTTACATCTGCCTGCTCAAAACTGTAATTTATTGAGTGAAAAGCACCTTGAGATGGTTGTTTTATTGCTGAGGGTCATTAAAGCTCTTTAGAGAACTCTGAGCACCATGATGGCCAATAAAATAAGTGCAAAGCTTGCTACTTTTGGCTCTCCTGCTTACTGTGACAAAAAAAATAAAAATATGTGTAGAGTACTGCAGAGTGCTGCCATATTTTAGCACTTGGTCCCGGGACCTTGGGGCTCCCAGTGTGTGAATTGATGACTGCATCCCTTTTGCATTAGAGTATTCCTGGACGTAAACATTGGACAAATGTGCAAGATACACCTCTGACCCCAAAATGTCATCGTATTTTCATTCATTCACTCATCTGTTTGGCTTTCAGTTGCGTCAGATATGAGAACTAGTTGGTTAATTTAGACATTAAAAGTATAGGGTTTGTTAGATTTAGGAAAACAATGAAGTCTGTGGATAATAAAACAGTTTTACTACAGAAAAATGTAAAATTGTGCATTTTCTAGGCTACTATGTGAAATGGTAATTTTATAGGTACAGAGAATATAAAAAGGATGAATAATTTAATCAAGCATTTGAAGTACTCAAGTTGAACAGGATACATTCATCAACATTCAGTTTGTGTAACTGACCTTGGTCTTTGCTATGGCCTGTTTAAAGCGTTACTATTTCCTCTAAATGGCTCAATCTCTTTCTGCATGTATTTGCTTGATGCTGTCACCTGAATAATGAAGAACTCCAACCGTATCCTTTTATTCTATTTCTAAGGTTGTTTGGTTTCCCAGTTGTCCTGTCAATGGGTAAATTCCTTTTCAGTCAACCAGGTGATGGCCCAGGTAGAGGGGCAAACATGTATTTATTTATTCTCTCTTTTTAAAGCATTTGTTAGTGGGGGGACGTATCATTGTAAATTGTGGGTGACTTGTCATTGCAATCTAAGTTTATTTTGCCGTTAATATTCATTTGCAAAAATGACAAAAAATCTGATACCCTGGCTGATGTGCAGCTTGAATTGGAGTTCAAAATCTGATAAGCAATGCCCCACTTTGTCAGTTAAATTGAAAATGGTGTGCAGTGCTTGTTTCGTTCAGCTCCCCAGATTTTCTCAGCTCCTTCACAACAAGATTCCATCTGCTCATCAACTCACCTGCTTCTCATTCTAGTAATCACCCCTCCCAGTTTAAATGGTTCGGTTTGTCAAGATCATTGTTAGTGTGTATTGTTTGCCAGCTCCATGTGATCTGTTCCCCAGGTCATCAGGTGTTCCTGAGGAGCATGCCTCTAGTTTACTCAAGCGTGTGCCTCCAGTTCCTAATGTTTTCTTGTGGATTTTCTTGTAGTTTTGTTTGCAGCCTCGCCAGCCTTTTTTATTGTTACTAAAGTTTTGTTCTTCATTGAGCTTCCTCACCTTAGTCTCTGCATTTTGAGTCCTCTTCTCATTAATATGACAAGGAATCTTGATCAAAAACATTATAACTAACACTGTGCAAAGCATAATATAGTACCCATTATCAGGGAAATAACAAAGTTAAAATACAAAACAGAATTGATTATTTAGTCATAAACAAATCCAAATGTTAATTTTTTTTTTACTTAGCTGAGAGTAAAAATAAGCGGAAATCTTTAATCTCTACCTCAAACTGGACATTGGATTTCTAAGGTTACATTTCATCATTTTAAGAGACTGTGTTATTTATTTGATCAGTTTGGACCTGCAGTGTATAATCAAAACTTGACATTGATCAAAATCAAGATGTAGGAATTTGTCTTGTCTAACATGAACAAGGTGCTTGATTCACACGCTAATTGTGGAGAAGTCACAACTCAGAGGACGTCCACCTCAAAGAAACGGTGAACTGTACACGTTCTGCCACCAATACAAGTAAAAGAGAATGCACAAGGCAGACCACAAGTTTGTTACCCCCCAGGGGTTCACAGGTACAGAATCATTTCGAACAATCAGTTAGAGCAATTTAGTGCCCTGAGATGACTTCTGTTGTGACTTGGTGCTATATAAATAAACTGAATTTAATTTAATTTAATTTAAAATGAGAGATTGTGTTGCCTTGTGTTGCCTCTTTTAACTCCATTAAAAATGCTGTTTTAATGGAGTTGGCTCAACATACCTCTGCAGTTCGTCACTCAGCGCAGCTAAAGACAAAAGACTCGAGGCTCATTCTGAGAACAGGATATAGAAACAAAAAACCATATCTTCTATGAATGCAACAAAACCAAAATGTTCTGGAATCACTTAGAAAGATGGATCACACTGAAAATTACACTTCCTGAATCTATTTCCAGAGACATGGTAACATTTGGAGTATTATTGGAAAACAAAAAAAATGGAACTCGGTTGTAATTTGATATTTTGTCTGGCAAAATTCTTTATTCATAAACAGAGAGTGCTAAAATCATCCCGTTTTTAACATTTTTTTAATCTGAATTCCAATTATATTTGAAATCTCTTAAATATATTGAAACGCATGAAGACCTGTATGAAATGTTAATGGAATTGCCCACTAAGGCATGTTAATCCTAACCCTAAAACATATAACCCCTTCTTGTAGTTTATTTTATTTCTTTTTTCTCTTTCCTTTTTTTTCATATTGAAGTCTGCCTCTGTTATGCCCTTTTTAGAGTTACACTATTGTGAATCGCCATATTTTTTTGTACTTGTTTTTGCTAAATAAAGTTTTCTTTATTAAAAAAAAAGACTCAAGGCTATGTCGAAGGCCATCAGTGGTCTTTGTTGCAAGCATGGTAGTTGGAAGTGCATTATGGGTAAAGCAGGTTTTCCAAAAAGTAGAGAATGGAGATAATAAAGAACTCAGTCTATGATACTACTGCACTGATTCAAATACTTAGTTTTTACCTTTTAAACAGTCTTTGATAAGGTACAGTGTTTAAAAATAAAGCAAGGGCTTTATTACATAGATGACTGCAATCTGTAAGGACAGGAGAGAAAATTAGATGATTGTGTCTATTAAAAAAACATTTTCCAAAAGGTTCAGTGAGACTTTTTATTGATTAAAAACTTTTTTAACTTGTTTCGTTTTTAATTTTGATAACAAACTTTCTCTTCTCTACATCATTTTCATCCAACAGGTCCTCCATCTGCTCCAGAAAACCCCATCTCTACAGTGAATGAGACCTGCGTGACCTTGGAGTGGTCACCGCCCAGAGACACAGGGGGTAGAGGGGACATTGCCTACAGCCTCCACTGCAGGAAGTGCTTCGGTGACGGCAAGAAGTGCACGCCGTGCGGCGGCAGTGTCCATTTTGTGCCAAGACAATTCGGCCTGTTGTCAGCCTCTGTGTTGATCACCGACTTACAGCCGGATTCCAACTACAGCTTCACTATTGAGAGCCAGAATGGAGTGTCAGACTTAAGTCCAACGCCCAGAGGAGCTGTAGTACTAAACGTTACAACGTCACAGACAGGTGAGAATGGACACATTTACTGGCGACTGGGTAACGTCACTTTTAACCATCATACCATCAGTTAAAGATTACTGTAGAAAACAAAACATTTTTAACACAGACAGATCATTTAGACAAGGTTTAGTGGGATTTTAGCTTGATTTACGTTTAAATACTGTCAGTAAATTTCTACATAGAACAAGGTTGTTTTTTCCCGTCTTTTTTCTTTCATTTTGAACATACAAAACACAAAGAAGAGAAAACAACAAAAACCCTCCCACCTATTCTCTCTCACACTAGATCAGTCACACATACAGTACATAAATTAAACAGGCATTGACAAGTTTTCCACATACAACATAAAAGGCTGTCACATGTCCCAAAATCTTTTAACAGAACCCTTCAGGGTATATCTTATTTTTTCTAGATGAATATGATACATCAACTCTCTTATCCAATGAGCATATGCTAGGGGGTGTGGGTCCACCAAATTGCACAAAAACAGTCTTCTGGCCAGAAGAGAGCCTAAAGCAATCACATTCTTCTCGTACTTGCTGAAGGACGTCTCTACAGGGATCACCCCAGTGGGATGAACGGGTGGGTTCATGATGCGTGTACAGTTTTTCCACATATCCCAGGGAAGGTGTCAAAGATAGATAGCCAAAAAGTCTACAGTTTGAGACAGATCCAGAATGTATGCAGGAGTGTCCCTGGAGTTTGTTTACAATGATTGCATGTGGGGTCCAGGTTGGCCTTGATCTTGGACAACTTGTCTTTGGACCAGTGCAACCTGTGCACTACCTTGAATTGAATTACAGCGTGTCTCAGGCAGACTGAAGATGAGTACATGTTCTTAATGATCTTTCTCCAGACTGAGTTTGATATGGATTCTTCCAGGTCCATTTCCCATTTCAGTTTAAGGGAGTCCAAACTGGTCCCATGGTATGTACTGAACAGTTTATAGGTCTTGCTAAGTACCCCCTTAGTATCAAACCTTAATTCCAAAATCTTAACCACAAAATGTTTAGAGTGGTGCAAAGGAAAGCAATCAGTTAGACCTCATTTCAGAAAAACTGTGACTTGTGTATATTAAACTTCTGTACCAGTGACTCAAAAGAGGCAAATCTACCATCAATATAGAGATCATACAGGGAATGCACTCCCCTCAAGCCCCAGGTGTTAAAAGCTGTATCATATACTATATAGAGAACAAGTTTGACCACATATACTAGTTTTTTTAAAGGAAAAAAAATACATTTCAGAAATGGTTAAAGTGTAGTAGTATGATGTTACTATAGCACTTCGAATTTGCTGCTATGATGAAATATGCCCAAACCACAAAATGACACCTCTACGTCTCTGCTTGCACATGTATGTTCACGTGCATGTTCATATGTGCATCTGTCACTGTGTGGAACTGCAGGGAAACTGTGCAGGAGAGGTCTGCATGACAGGGTGTGATGACTAATAGATAGGGCTGGGTACCTTTCTAAAAAAATTGGTATCTGTACCGGTGTCGGTACCTTCACTTCGCTGTCAGTTCCGGGACGGTTCTTTTTTCGGTACCAATTTTGTAATTACTATTAATTCTAACAAGAATAAAATTACGTTACACATTACAGTACATATTGTGAATGTTATTTTTTTAACTTTGGTATTTCTATTCCAAGCAGTTTTCTTACATTAAAATAAACAAATAATTTCCAGTTCAAAAGAACAGTTGAAAACAACAAGTGACATGTCAGTGTCTAATGCTCACTGCTACACACTGAGGACCTTTTCACTTAACAGTTTTTCTTCAGAAACAACATGTCTGCTTTCTCTAGACACAAACAAGCCCGCTCCTGGCTGATGGTGTCTCCAGCAGTAGGAAGTGTTCACTCTGAGGCTGTAGATGATGATTGTTGCACACACAGATACCTGGTTGTCAGTTTGATAGCACTGACATATTGTCCCTCACATCCCACCAGCAGGTCACTGGATTCACTGAGGTTAGGGTTGATGCAGACTTCTGTACCTCCGTGTCCCTGCCTGAATCTTCTCTGTGGTTCTCTGGGGTTTAGGGCTCTGATCATCTCCCTAATTGACGTGAGAATACAAACATCAACAATAACATGGTTGTGTTATTATTGCTCAAAAAAACATTATCTAGGCTGAGAGATAAAAGCTTAACTGGTCAACAAAATCCTTTACAGCTTAACTTACCTCTACCGTGCAGCTCCACTGTAGAGAAGACAGCAAACTTTTAACAACAAAGTTTGTGATTGTCCTGTGGCCCCAACCTCACTTTTCTTTTGTCTCTGTCCTCACATCTGGGTCAGAGGCTCCTGTGAGGAGAAGAGAAACATAAACACTGAACATTAGTGAACTGTTGAAGCAGCTGACTGGATGGATGAGCACATTTTTACAAGCTAAGATTTATGTTGCTGTCAATCTTTAGTTAGCTTCTGAGTTTAGCTAGCTACGTAGATAAAATAAATTTACACACTAATATCTTAAAGTTAGCGTTATTTCACCGTGATGTACATGTTAAGCTGCAGTAACGTTAACAAACGTAAACTCACCAGCTGAAACACAGACACAGAGCCGTCCTCGGGAGTTCTTTGATAAAGACGAGTCCGGCCATGGAATGTTGATTCTGTTTAACACACAGAGACTGACTAATGCTGAGAGGAGGAGGGGGGAGGCTGATGTCCATCTGTCTTCTTGCAGAGAAACACGGAGCAACTTTCTGCTCGTGTGTTGTCGAAGCCGTTCGACAACACGCGCTGCACACACGAACCTCCTCTGTGGGCATCACCAACACCATAGACGTACATTCTACATAGATTAGGTGCGGCAGCTCTATACACCTCTGGGTGTAAACACGTAGTCTGTTTGCTATACGTCTGCGTTTTACCTGCATGTGTGCTGAAACCATGTGACACCTTACAGCCAATACCGAAACTTGACACTGAAAAAGAGTGACGTTTCAATCCATACACCGACTGGTGCAGTTCGGTCGGTGCCATTTAAGAACCTCGTTTCGGTACTCAGCCCTAGTAATAGGCCTCATTCGACTGATGGGTGTGTAAAATCTGGTGGAGGGGGATAATGTGAAAGGGGTGTTGGAGGTTTTTAACCTCATTAGGGTCCACACACACAGAGATTCATGCATGTGAAGGTGATTCTGCACACATGCAAACACCCATCATTATACCACAGAAGCAGGTGTCCTAATGTAGAAAAACAGTGCAGGAAGTCACAGGGTTTTTTTTGTTGTTTTTTTTTGCTGTCTTTTTTACGCTGATATCACAGGCAGATCACACACTATTCATACGTGTGTTACCAGTGCACACTTTGCAGAATGCTATTAACACATGTGTAGTGTATGTAACACCTTTTAAGCTGTCTCATTAGCAAAGCTATATGACACACACAGTGTAGTTTAGGTTTCGGTATTAATGCTGTTTTAATATCCATCTCTAACTTCTTTCTTTATCCCTTCTGTTTGTATTTTTTCCTGTTATTCTTTGAACTTTACTCTCTACTTGTTTTTTTACCCTTTTTCTTTAGTGAGCGTTGTCTTAAAGGAAAGACGAAGCAAGGACAGTGTGACTTTGGCCTGGCAGGGTCCAGAGAGACCAAACGGAGAGATAGTGGAATATGAGGTCATCTACTATGAGAAGGTGAGAAAGAAGAATACAAACATAAGTTCTGACTTTTCAAAATATAAGACAAAACGTGTGTTTTCAAATCCGCCTTCAAATCTGTTTATTGCTTTCAACAAAAAGCCTTAGATGAATACAGGCGTCATTGCAAAGTAGAAAAAAATCAAGTGTAAAAGAAAATAAATCCCATGGTAAATGGACTGGACTGTACTTGTATAGTGGCTTTCTATCCATATATAGATTTTCTAATCTAATTTTCTAGATTTTCTCATTTCTTTTTTATAATATAGATTATATAGATATAGATATTCCTGGAATATCTTACAAAAAGATTTGAAGCTCTCGACCTTGACCTCTCTAAGTGGCTTTAAGAATCTGTTGGACTCTTGGCAGGGACCAACGCAGACATGTTCCTGTTTTTAGTTTTCTACATTCGCCTTAGAATCTAGCTGTTTTTTTTGTTACCTTTTTCTTTTAGCCATCCTATTTGTAAAAAAAAAAAAAAAAATCTGCTGTATGACTTTTGATAATTGTTTATTGTTGTTGCTGTTGACCATTGTTGTCATCTTTCTTTGTTGAAATCAGGTCTCTCTTGTAAATGAGTCCTCGAGGCTCAATGGGATTTAACTGTCTAAATAAAGGTTGAATGAATATGATACTCAAAGTTCTTTACAACACAGTCTGTGCCCTCATTTATCCATCCACACACACATTCATACAGCACTCTACTACATCTCTACAAAGCTGAGTTAATCATACTATAGAGGCTAATCAGTGCTTTAGATCACATTCATACACCGATGGGACACGCATCAGAGGCAATTTGGTGCTGTTTGTAACGTCATATTTACAATCATGGCACCTGATTTTGTTATAAATTGGGGATCCAAAATAGTTTCAATGAATTCCTGTTACAACTACACCACAGACCTTGTTTTGTATTGTAATGGAGTCTCTGACAGCAAATGTTACTGCCGCCGCTGCTCTCCTGATTTTTAACAGTTTAAAATACTTGTTTTTTTTTATTACTTAGCTTTTCCATGCCAATCTCTACATTAATGATCATCACTCCTCTCCTGCCACATGCTAAGACTGGAATGACCTCATTGATGCATTTTATTGTTGTTTCTTCATCACTTGATTTTTTTTGATAATGTGTTGATATGTTATAATGATCTTGAGTGCCCTAAAAGCTAACTATAAAAATAATTTACAAAGCAGACTTTGAGCCCAGTGTCACTACTTTGTTGTATTTATTTAACCAATCTCGACTAAACGCATACCTCTATTTGACTTGTAAAACTAGATTTAGACATCTAAAGAAATGTATCTTTTAAGACAAAATTAGCCCAGTTTTTTTAAGCATATGATTTTTACAGTCCACAACGTCTCACACAGAACAACATGAATGGATTTATAGACCAGGAGCACAGTTTTAACACTTAGAAACAATTCATCTCCACAGCTAAACACTAGCTGATTAGCAAAAAGCTCATTTGGTCCGAACCAACTCAAAGGTGATGGTGGAGATGGGTGTCAAGATCTTAGAGAGAAAAAAAAGTCTAATTTGGAACCAAACCAAAGTGTTAATATTTTCATGGCAATAATGCAATTCCTTCTATAATAATAAAAAAAAAGAAAAAACTTTTATATGAGTACTTTTCTTCACGCACCCTACAGAATCACTGAAGTACCACTTTAACAGCTTTAATGCAATTTGCTCCTTCTTTATTTCTCTTGCGCTTTACGTACTCACAGGCAGGATATGGGTTTATCCTGAGGGCACGTCTCTAATGACTTGTTCATCACAAACAAGCCACTATCTCTCTGTTTTCACAGCCGTATTCCTCATGTCTCCTCTGCTGCTCACATCAAGCTAATTAAGCACACATCTGTCGAACAACCCTTGTAAAACACAGCCAAGGTGATGAAATTAAACCTGCGTGTGACTGTGTGAGTGCGTGTGTTGGCACATCTTAACAGTGAAATGGTGTTAATCCGTTTTGTAGTGTCTTCCATTAGGTAAGTATCACCTTCTCTGCAGGGAACCAGCTTAGCGACAGACCGACTGATTTTGTATTCGTTCTTCACGACACACACACACACATATACACACATATCCGTACACTCACAAGAAAGCTGAGGAACGAAGTGAAGCAGGAGTAGTAACCACATATTGCCCCAGAGTATAAAGACGATAAGATTTGGGTCCTGGCAGATGGAAGTGCAACCAGTTGGTCTTGTGATAAACAAATAGAATCGTATTGAGGCACATTTGGCTCCTGGAGAAATCTAAATTCAACAATTTAAGGTTTCTGTCAGCCTTTTTTTATTCATCCTATCTCTCTCAATATCACAATTCATTGTTCTGGTTAAAACTCTTGAGTTTTTATATATTCCACCTTATTTTTTCTTCTTTCAAACCCACAATATTTTTCTTCTCCAACACTCATTTAGTTTTGAATGATCTTTTCTTGTTTGTTGCGCCCCTTCAGAACCAGCGGGAGCAGAACTACACAGTTCTGAAGACTCGCTCCAACATGATGACAGTGGACGGGTTGAAGCCGGGGACCACCTACGTGTTCAGGGTCAGGGCTCGAACCGACGGGGGCTACGGGAGCTACGGTGGAGAAATAGAGCTGGAAACCAGCCACGAGGGTAAATTGAAGATTAATGAAACATTTCATTTTAATTAGTGCTTTGAGGGTTTCTTCTTCTGCTGCTGCTGCTGCTCCGAGCAACCAGTCTTCCTTTTCCATTTATTCACTTGTATTTTTATTTGTCCCGTTGATGTTAGCTGTAAATTTTAACTAAAGATTAACAGAGGGGCAACATTTGGTGCCATTTTATATCAAGCGTGGTCATGAATCTTATTCATGACTACTAACTCCATTCACTAGGTGGTTGTAATTTAAGCCTATTTCCAGTCAAACACTTCTTCAGTTCTGCTGTCAAACAGAAAGACCCTGGCAGCCTGCCATTTTATCTGTGAAAATGAACCACTGGCGCCCTGAAATACTTATCAGACAACAGGGAGACAAATCAGAATGACAACAAAGGGTCAAAGGAGTTTTCTTGACTGGAAATCTTTATTCAGATAGACCAGTGAAGCAAAATCTAGAATGTAATTTTTTTTTCTAACCAAAAACAGCACAAATAAATTGTTGTTTTTTTTTTTTTATTCTAAAACTTTCTCAATGGTATAGTCCAGATCTTTTAAAGAAATATAAAGAACAGTAAATATCTTACCTGTCAGAGATATCCTTTTGCGTTTAATTCTGACAGGACTGACGAGCTGATGCTAGTCTGCGCTAAACCAAAAAACAAACAAATAATTAAGAAGTAATAATTAATAGTTAAGAAGAGCAGCTAGTAGCTCACACAGGCATGCTCTTTCCTTTTCCTTCTCTGGTGAAAACGTGAACATAATTTATCTTTACTGTAGATTTTGTCAAAATAGTTTTTCCTTTCTCTTCATGGAAGCCAATTTATTTCCAAATACAGACTTCTAATGAAGAAAGTGTTAAATGTTTTAGTGAAAACATGCCATTATTTTGAATAGCCATTGACTTTTGAAAAATTAAAGTTGATTTAAAACAATGTATGACTGCATCTGAATGCATAAAACTACTTTGTAGATTTTTACCCAGAACCCCCATTTATTAAAGATAAGATAAAATAAAACTTTATTGATCCCGCAGGAAATTGTTGAGATCTGTCTGTAAATAGTTGTTTATTGCAAAATTGACACGATGTAACAATTTTGTTAAACGGTTTGCATTAAGCATTATAAAGTTTTAGATCAGAGATGTTTTGGGTTAAAACCAACCCATTGTTTTCCTCACTCTGCTCAAAGTAGCTGTTAGCTCATCAGTCTGTTCAAAGAACTATCTTCAACAGGTAAGATATTAACCTTTCCACAGTATCCCACTTCAAAAGAGCTGGATTGCTCCTTTAAATCCAGATGGAATCAAAGTAGAATTCTGAGCCACATGACCAGCACACGGTGTACTATGTGAAACCTCTCTGATACTGTTGTCAAACTTCTCATCTGTTTCTCATTTGTTTGCTGTCATCCACCTTTATTATTGCTTCATTTTGTGCTCTGGGATTTTCTGCTTTAGAGGCCCTTTAATGTGCTCTTCAAAGTGATCATTGATTCCTAGACAGGCTGGGAGAGTGCAGTGAATCAGTAAACATGTCGTGCTGCAAAATAGATTCACTGTGCGGCACACAAAAGGCATACATTAGCCTACAAATCATCCAACGGTCAATAAGAAGCTGGCTTTCTTTCTCATGTTGCATCAGATGTGATGAATGTGATGCATGTTGATGCTGCATAAGCGTTTTTGGTTTTTAGCATTGTTTAGGCAACAGGTTAGTTTGGTTCTGCTTGTAAAAATCACATTAAGGTTAACAAATCAAATCAGTTGTATTGATCGTTAAAGAAAGGTGTGTATCTGTTGATGCCACCAGCTGGAGAAGGAGATCAATACCTATCTGTGCTTTTCTTAGATCATTAATATATTAGCCTCTTCAAGATACATACCCATACATATTTATATGTGCCCTGCTCTCTCTCACAAACACACACACACACACACACACACACGCACACACACACGTCAGCTCATGCTTAGCTAAGCCAGATAAATGGGGTATTTGTTTTGAGTAATGGCTCGATTGGTGTGGCGTAAAAATCGATGCATCTTTGCAGAAAGTTCTCAGCAGTCGCCTTGTTATGTGCAATGTTAACATATCCATTTGGACAGGGCAGCCGAAAGGGAATGGTTTTCACGTCCACTCTTGTAGCCTCATAGGTGATGCAGAAAGAGAGAGAGCGCTTTTTATTAAGGGCCTTACTTACTATTCCATCCACCTCCTTTTCTTCCTTCCTCTTGTTTTGCTGTTTTATCCAGTTTTCCTTCTTTTCCTTTTTTGTATTTTCTACTGCTATTACTTTTCATGCTCTCTCCATCTTTCTTCACTTTCTGTCTCCTTAATTAAGCTACACTTCATATTTTCTTTTATTGTCTAAAAAAGCATCATGGATTTCTTTCTAACCTCATTCACGTCTGCTTTCACAAGCTCATGTTTAGTTTTTACATTGCAGACGTCTTGGCCATCGGGGACCCAAACCAGTCCACCATAATGGTCGTGTCCGTTGCTGGGGGAATTGTCCTCCTCATCTTCCTGGTGACCTGCTTTGTTGTCAGCGGAAGGTAAGGTCCAAACATGATCATCAGCAGAAAGGAAGAAAAAAATAAAAAAGGTGATTTTGAACTTGAAGTCTGGTTATATGTATATTCTTCTCTTATCATATTTAAATCCAACTTTGAGAATGGTCATTTTATTTTTCGGGGAAAATGAGCAATTCACTTCATCTGGAGTTTATTTTACACACTGAGACGCAAAAGTGTGTAAAATCCACAGCTGAGAGTAATTTAAAGAAGCTAGATTATATTTATGTTCTGCACTTCCCAAGCAGTATTGTATCAATTTCCTTTTTGGTCAAACATTTTTAGGTAGATGCTTGTTTAGGTTTTGTGTGTGTGTGTGTGTGTGTGTGTGTGGGGGGGGGGGGGTCATGTGGCTGTCTGTTACCAAAGTATCTGCTGATCTACTAGTTGAGTTTATTTATTTTTTATCACTGGATGTACTTCTACAACTGATTATCTTTACACATCCATGTCTCTTGTCAAAAGTCTGTTTTTCTCCACCGATAGCTTAAGCTCATCCATTTTGTTGCGCAGTCACTAACCTTCACAGTCAGGTAAGAGAGGGGCTCCTTCTGTGACTCAGAGCTGCTGGCATCATCCACCGTGAGTGAACTGCAGTGGAGAGGAATGCTTATGTGAAGTGTTGTTTTAAGGAGTATCCAAAGGCAAGATCCAGTAATACAGGCAAGGGTCAAGAGTTGTGGGTCAGAAATACAAAAACAAATCCAAATCGTGATCCGTGAGATGTAGTCGTAGTAATAGGAAGCATAGTCGGTACCGTGGTCAGAGAGCAGAATCCAGATCAGGCAAGGGACAAGCAAGGCGGAGAATCCAGGAGACAGGCGTGAGGTCGACACAGAACAGATAGATGAAACTATGGCATGAACACTGGACATCTACCATCATGAAGAGTTCGATAATCTGGCAAGGACACAGCGTGAGCGTGGAGTAAGTAGGGAGGGGAACAGGTGTATGAGACGAGAGCTGATTACGATGGCGGAGCAGAGTGGGCGTGGTACAGGGTGACCGGCGCGGAGTGGAATAATGACATGAGCAGGGGAGAGAAACAGGGCATGGAAACAGAAAACTATGGCAAGAGGGGCAGAAAACGTGACATAAGCAGAGGATTTACAGCTTTTTAGGTGAATAATTATATACTATCCTACAAGAAAATCATGAAAAAGTTGTAGAGGATTTTTGCGATTGGATTCCACTATTAAGTATTAGTCAGGTTCTAAGGAATAATCTACAAATGACCGAGTCTGTCTGTGAACTCTGAACCACAACTTTAGGGGTTCACTGTAACCATAGAGCTCCACTTCTAAAGATTTAAAGTCTCACTTTCAGTCTAAGTTTATTACAGATTTAGTCTCATTAGCTGCACGTTAACAAAAACTAAGATTTGACTGAAACTTACTGACCTTTGAGCAAAACTTAAAAACTAGGAGTAACCATATGCAGAAATCTCATCCTTTAAAAAGCACATGCACTGATATGATTATAATCTGGTCTCTTCCCAAATATCTCTGTCTGTGAGAGATTACACATGGGTGTGAACAAGCAGGGCATCCATCTCTGACATTTGCAAAAGTCTGATTAAAGGTTACGTTGCTCTGAATGTAAGGAGCGTGGAGACGTTTTTTGGTCACTCTCTTTGAAGGTTAGACGGGTGTTAATGCTTTGCCTCAATGAAGGCCAATGGAGGACAAGGAGATGAGAGGGGGAGAGGAAAATAAAAGAACAGCGATTGCTGAGAAGAGAGAAGATGAAAGGAGCGGAGTTGGGTGAAGGAAAAAAAATGGACATGAGCGGGAAAAAGGGGATGACATCTGTGATTTCACTGCACCTGTAACCAAATGTTTATCCTCCATGAGTTCCAACAAGATTAGTCACATTTCAGAGTTACACACACTCACACACACACATCCACATGCATGCAAACATGCGCGCACTTGTGTACACTCACTAAAAAACATTAGTATTGATTCCGGTGATTGCTTATCAGGCTGAGTGCTCTATTCACTATTGACTTGCTGGGATGTAATCAGCAGAGACTGTTTTGGATGACACACACACATACACATACTTGCACGCATACACACACAGAAAGAGTTCTTGCTGAAGGTAAAAACGAACACATCAATGTGTTTTGAATCAGTTGGGGTTATATGTTTGTCCATCTAAATAAATAATAATAATAAAATACAACCTCTGAATCATTTTGTGTTCCGAACACATGCGATGACATAAACACAAGCTCACACTCATCTAATCAGATTTCACAGGCTGGGGAGGTGTTAACTAGGTTTTACGGAGGGGGTCGATGCGCTGCCATCAATTTCCAGCCTCCCTCTCCTCCTCTTCCTCTCCGTCTCTATCTTTCTTCCACTGGGGGGTACGGACGGACATTCGGGCGGAAGCGGCGCTGATTGTTGCCTTCTCTTAGAACACATCTGTCACCATTTGTGAGTGAGTGTGTGCGTGTGTGTGTGTGTGTGTACAGGTGGAGTGTGTTTGTGACTGGAGAATAAAGTGAGGATCAAAGCTGCATCACTGAGAAGACAAGAAGAGAGGGTGATAGTTCTGGCGGGAGGGGGGTGGGGGTGAAAGATGGACAGAAGAGAAGTAAGAGGAGACACAAGTGGGGAATAAACATATTAGAAGGGCAGCGGGAGCAGTGGATTGCAGCATAGTGGTGTGTGTGTGTGGGGGGGGGTGTACATCTGAAGTATAATGGTGCCACTAGAGAGCCACATTTTCAGATGTTGTGAAAGATAGAGGGAAGGGGGTGGAGGCTTGAAGGAGATTGATGGGGGGGAGGCAAAGAGCCAGGGGAAAGAAAGCAAAGGTGAAAGAAGCAAGAGATGAAAAGCTCAGATTGGGAGCGTGCTTAGAAGAGGAGGAGAAAAGGGTAAGGGGAGATGATGGGTGGGCGATTGCTCCGTTAGGTGCAATAGGGCTGTCATCCTTGAGGGTTTTTGAGGAACTGGGAGAGAATCTAAAACTAATCTCCCCTCGTGTTGTCCATGCCCCCCCCCCCCCCCCCTCCCCCCCTCTGTCAGTCAAATTCTCTTTTTCACTATCCGTTCTCATTTTGAAACCCCCTTCTTTTGGCTCGCAGGTTTCATTTCCTGTTCGCTTTTTGAGATCTACCCATGGACGAATGTATCGGCGGTCTGATGTATTCACTGTGACCGGCTCAATGTGGACAATGATTGGACTGAAATTGACACTGAGAGCCAGACAGGTTTTAATTGATTTTCCAGCAGGCATTTGTAAGACCCCCTATTTCTCTCCCAAATGCCAGCTGTTTAAAAAAATCATTAAACTGGATTAAAAAAAGTACAGATGTTTTTGTTCTTTTTCAGAAGTTGAATCTACAATCATGATTATATTTAGAGCAGCCTGATTGAAGGTTCTTAAATACATGTCCTAATGGTCTTTTTTCCCCTCATATAACACGCTCAGGCACGTATGTTTTCCCCGCAGTCTTTGCTGGCAGTGCTCTGAACAACCATGCCTCATAAACGTGCTGATTTGCAGGCTATTCTCTTCTCTTCTGCTCTCATTTAATAAAGTGCTGTTATGCTATTGTTACCGCAGGAGGGAAACATGAAAAAACACCCAGAGCTCCTCAGACACAGCAAGCTGCTGACAAATCACGCCGGTTATTGCTGTGTGCGTGCCATTATTGCTCAGCTCACCCGAGTTTATGCGAGCGAGTGTGTATGTTTGGGTGTGAAGTTTGCGTTTTTGTCCTCTTGAGGTTGCGTTGGCAGGCTGGCAGGTGCAAACGATGGGGAGCTAGCAACACACTGGCATAGCCACGGATTCAGCAGATGGCCTTTCACTCAAGAAGCATTCTTTCCCTTCGCTCTTCACTTTTACTCGCTCCTTGTTAAACATATTGGAGCTTCTGCCTCCCAGCATCTGCGCGTATGTTTGGGCCTCAGTTTTGTCTGCATTCTAACGATCCCCCAGTCTTCCAAATGTCTCACTTTCTGAATAGCTCTGGGCTTTGTTTATATGCCAGATCCCTGTGTGTTTTTCAGTTTTAATGTTGGAGTTTTGCTAAGAAGTCAGCCTGAATGTGTTACTTTAAACTTCTTTTAAAACCCGTTTTAAAAGCCGCTAGGCTTTGTGAAGAGTTTGTTTAGCTGCAGATGTTAACTCTTCAAGATGGCCACCACAGTCAACTGACCATACAAAGTGAAGAAGATCTATAACTTTTCTAAATTTATAGATATTGTGACAAAATTTGATGTGGTAGTAGCTGAGTTTTATCCCTAATATATATGTTGGGCAACACATTGTGCTACATATTTGCTTAAATCTTAACATTACCTGTTGGCCTGTTTGTTTGTTTGTTAGCAAAATACCTCAAACCACTGGATGAACAGTTAACTGCCATTAGCTTACAAAGACATTGCTTCATCACCAGGAATTTTACAGATATTAAGTTAAAATATGGTGTAGCATTAGCCTGTGGGGAACCCTCAAGGCCTTCAGTGCCTTCAGAGAAGTCCTAAAATTCAGATTGTACTAAATATTACATTTAGAATTGTAATACATTACTTAATAGAAAATGCCTATTCCATTGTAGTTTGTCTTAATTTTTTGTCTATTTATCTCACTTTTTTATACGCTACTTTGCAGTTCGCAAGATGCTTCTTAAAAATTCATAGAATTACAGTTATTCAATCAGATTATTTTAATTATTTTGTCTCCAGGCAAAAACAAAAGGAGCTCTCATTGTTTAGGACTTCACTGTCATTAGGGAATGTGAACTTACTCAGAGTCTCTCCAGGATGACTTTGTTTAACAACTGACAGGAATACTAACCAATCAGAATGCAGATAAAAAGTGGGTGGGACAAAACACACAACTCAGTACTTGAGGAAGGCCTTGCAAGCTTTGTTCTACTGACCGCATGAAGATTTGTGATACATTCAAATGCAACCTTTAAATTCAAAAATGCACACAGAAAATCTAGTTACTCTAAACAGTGAAGGTTAAAATCAAATTTAGGTGTACATTGATAGTTTTCAATGTTAAAGTATTGTTTTTGTTTCATTACATGATTAAATTGAACAGGAACAGAAAGTTCTGTGAGTTAATGTTCATTTTCAGTATGAATGAGTGAAATGATATGTTGTACATGAACATAAGAGACTGTGTGAGCCACATGTCCTTCTGGGTATTCTTGGGACAGAAAGGGGTGGACGTTTTCAGGTTTTGTGTTCAGATACAGTAGGTTGTCCCTGTTGCTTTTTTCTCTTTAGTGTTGAGTTGGCATTTATGTTTAGGAAGTTGTTGGTGACTGTATAAAAATGACAACATAAGTCAGATGTTTTACTTGATGGATAAAAAGAGGAGAAGCCCTTCCTTTTACTGAGCCAATGAATTGCAAAACTGTAAATAAAGAAGCATAACTGGATGTTGACTCTGTGGTGTCTTAGACAGTTGCAATTGGAAGGATGTCATTACTGTATGTTGCATCATTTCTGAAGGCCTAGCTCATATAGTCATAGTTTACCATGAGTATTCGATGATAATCATTTACAACATAAATTAGGTTTAGGTTTATTTGTCATATGCAGATCAACACAAGGTCAACAATGAAATGAAGTGCTCATGACAAGAAGAACCATCTTGACTCACCAAAAAAGCAACAACAACAACAACAAAAAAAATAAGAACAAGAAATACCAAAGCATACAACAAAAATACAAAAACAAGGTGCCAAAAGTGAAAAAGAAATGCATCTGCATGGTAATGTTAACGTTGTGCTGTTAGCAGAGATGTTCTCTTAGCAACATGATCCTGTTAGCAGCATGGTACTGTTAGCAGCATGACGATAATAACAACCATGGCAATGGACGACTGCCCTCCATTCAAGGTTTCCCTGCAGAACCGAACTGTTATGTAGAGTTTGGTCCTTTCGGACAGATGGAGGATCATAGAGACGGCCACCACAACAGGCCGGAGCCTGAGCCCAAGGCTGGAAGGGGGTCAGGAACTGAACCACGATGGCAGGATGGTGTGATGGCAAGGCAGCGACAAACAAAGCTCTAAAAGTGTGTCGCGTTCATACTAGTAGTGTGGGTGGGTGTACATTGTAGGCACAAAAAAAGTTAAATTATAAACAACAGGAACAGAAAAAGAGCAAGTAGAAGTGGAGCTCCCGTCAGTGCTGCCATTCTGCGGCGCTCGTCACTACACTAACAGGGTGGTGGTGGTGGCCATTTGCCTGGTTAAATTTCAGGTTAATAAAATAAAGAGAAGGTGGGCCGGTGATCGGAAGGTCGCCCGTTCAACTCCCCCAACCGACAACATCAAAATGTGGGTGGGAAAGGTGAAACACCCACACCTGTCTCCACCCTCATTTGCCCCTCTCTGAGCAAGGCCCTTAACCCCCACCAACTGCTCCCCTGGGTGCCTTAGATGGCAGTTCTCTGCTCCACACAGAGGGCTGTGGTAGCTTGGTGGTCTGTGGTTGCATCAGGAAGGACATCCGGTGTAAAAACAATTGTCAAATCTTCTTTTGAGTTAGTTTCCTGTGGTGACCACTGAAGAAGGGAACAGCTGAAAGAAGAAAACATTGTGTTATTTTTTTGTCAAAGTTTGACCAAAATATATAGAATGATAATAATCAAAAACTCTAATATTAAAGGTAATGGGTGATGAGCGTTCCTTCAAGGAATGATATGCCTTTAGTTTATATTTTGCCATAGAATATTTTAAATTAAAATAATAAAAACAGAAAAACGGTTCCACTAGGGTCCCGAAGAAGCAAAATAAGACATCAAAACATTGCATCATATAACAAGACTTCCCAGTTTCTCTAATTGAAAACAACAACAGATGAACTTCCCAAACACATTAACATGTCCTGGAAAAGTGTGCATACATTTGTGCACGTAAGCGCTTTTACCTCTGTAGCATCTGTTGTGCAGCCCGCGGTTATTCTTAAAAACTTCATGACACAAAAGAGGAGCGGAGGGATGAAAAGGGAGGGAGCATGCGCTAATGAAAACACGCTGCTGTGAGTGTAAAAAAAAATAAAAGCATTATGAGGTGAAGGTAAAATTCATCCAATGCTTTTCGTTCCCTGTGGGTGGTGTTGGTGTGTTTGCTTGTTAATGGCACTAATAATGACTTGGCAGCTAAAAGAATTCTGTGTATACAAATCTGAAACAAAACAGGCGGGCGCTGCTCAGAGGTTTGTGCGTGCGTGTACAGAATGGCGGCGAGGTGCGTGTAATGTCATTAGCCAGATTTGTGAGAGCCGGTTTGAATGATGGTGCTTTCAATTAATGCGGCTAAGCTTCGGGGTGTAGCCAAATACAGCTTTGTCTGCAGAATGCCTAAAAAGTAGCTAAGAAACAGAGCGGTAATGGCCGTTAGCCGCTGCAGGTGCCAAATCTTCTCACGCAGGTGCCATGCAGATGAGCAGATGTTGCAGGTAATTGGATCAAACGTCTAATAAAAATCAGAGAATACACCAAAAATTTGCAAGACGTTTAAACACTTTTCACACAAAAGCACGTGCATTATGATCATCGGGGAAATTAATTTCACACGGATCTGTTTGCAAACATATAACTTGCTTTCGCCTCTTTTTTTTTTTTTGTCCTTTTGTGTTTGACCTTTCACCAGGTTGTTAAAGATTCTGCCACAGTACCAATTAACACAACACAGCTCTTCTCTGCACCTCTCTCCCCTCGTTTGCCTTTTTCTTTCCTTTACCACTCTCTTTAATGAGAGGCTCTGAAAGAAAATGTTTCCAAACAGGGTGTTAATGAAACATGGACAGATTTATTAGTCATAACTCTTCAGCTAATCATTTCCCCTTCTTAATAATTAGCCCGAGCAGAGTAAATCTTTTTACACTGTGGTCAGAAAGTGATGAACCGGTGCCAAGACTGAGCTGGAGAGGGCCCCAAGAAGAACTTGCTTCTCATCCTGAATGCTGTCCTGACGTTCTGCCGCGTTTCATTCTCTTCAGCGCCCAGAATGGGTTTCATAAACCTTACTATCATTAGGAGCCGAGCAGTGAATTCATGTTATTTATCAGGCGATGATGGAGACTTAATTTTGTTGTGAAATAATAAGAGTGAATATATTCCATTGATTTCATTCCTTGTAATTATTTTTATTTAATGGCTTGATATTAAATGGAATCACCATTATCGTGAGTAATAATGAGAGCAGATACCCATCACAGCAGGGCGTGTGTGTGTGTGTGTGTGTGAGGTGGGACTGATGGAAAAAAGTAGATAGATGTGTCATTTCATTGTGTCATGCTAGAGGGGTGACTAATGATTTACTGATTTCATTTTTCTAGTCGTTCTGATTAGCACTGGGAAAATAATGTGGAGAGACAGGAAATGAAAGAGGAGAGGAGAGGTGATTAGAGGTGACAAGATGGAAGGAGGAGAAGGAGGCAGGAGGTGAGGGAAAAAAGGATGAAATGGGAACAAAAAGGAAAGGAAAGATCACCCTTCACTCGTAACTCTGGTCATTTTTTACTTTTTTGTAAAGTCTGCTTCTTTTAGTCTCTCTTTTGTTTCAAGGTTACCCCTTCATCCATATTTGCCTCACTCTCTTTCGTTCTTTCTCTGCTTGACGTGCATAATCAAGTTTTCATTCTGTCCTGCCACGTTCCCTTAGTTTGATCTATTCTCTACCTTTCACTTTTGTTTCTTACCATTCTATTTTTTCTTTTACCTTTTTTTTTCTTGTCATTTTCTTTCTATTTGCTCTTCCATCTAGAGTGTTTTTATCTTTCAGTCTTTCAGTTGTGCCTTCTCTGCTTCAAAGGTGTTTCCTCTTGTGAGCCTCTTCTTTTAAAATTTGATTGAATTAATATTTTTCTATACTTTTCTTTACTATAAGCTTTAACAAATAGCACATAGAATATGTGTCGTCTCGCTTTATATCTTGATATTTGCAACTGGACCTTATACTGCTGTCTTAGAGTTTAGGCACACTAACTGGTAGAGTTACATTAAGGCCTAAAAAATCTGACCCGGCCCAAACCCGTATCATTTTTTCCGAGCTCGACCCAAAATCACCCATTAACTGTGATTACAGGCCTGAACCCCCCAAAAAAAAAGAAAAAATTTTGTTTAGCTTTTACTGCTTTTGTAAGCAATTCAATTTGACATAATTTAAAAATGTATTTCAAAGAAAGGAAGATATAAGATTTCTTGTTTATTAACTAGAGTCCGTGGATTATTATAGGTATTATAATATTATAGTTATAGTTATTAACGGTCGACGGACGTGTGCGGCTGATGATCCAAATTGGGTCGTCGGCCGCGTGCGTCCGCTGACGCAGTGGCTCAGTCCAGGACTCTTGGATTCTCGTTGGTGTTGTCCTTGGCCATTCCCCGAAACACCTCAAGAATGTTTACGGATCTCACCGGAGGGAACTGGCTGATTGGTCCATCCTTATCAGAACTCCTACAGTGCCTCCGGGAGCATCCTTGGACACTCTCAAGGCACTTGTTGTCTCCTCCCCCTCAGCGGAATGTCTATGTCACCCTGTGCTTGTATGTGTAGGGTGTTTTTTTCATTATCAGGGTCTTTTTTCTCAGCTAAGAAGAAAGAGTTTGATAGGATTTTTCTTGCCTCCAATTCCTACGTGTGTTCAGTTTCACTACTTTTTTCTCTGTCTAAACAAGTCTCACTTGTAAATGAGTCTTTGAGGCTCAGTGTGATTTTTCTGTCTAAATGAATGTTGAAATGAAAAAGAAAAGTTAAGCCTCAGGTGGGTCACTGGCAGTGAGCCATCTGGACTTTTTTGAACCTCTTTCAACCGGCTGATCAGTGCGCGGTCAAATGGCCATGTGCGGCTGATGATCCAAATTGGATTGTCAACCATACGCGTCTGCTGACACAATCAAAAGCCCGACACCGACCCAGCCCGCCCATCCAGCACATTATTTTGGCCTGGCCTGAATTTTCAGCTCGGGCTAGGCTTGCCGTGGGCCCTGGTTAGAAATATCACCTTTTCTAACTGGGCACAATGACAGCAGAACCACTGCCTACTTAGTTTTTATAAACAGAGGAGTTAGAAGTCAGTACTGGTCTGAAGTCAAATCGAGAGGGGAATGAAACCAGCAGCAGGAAGGCTGGAGGCTAACAGACCAGTTCATCAAAAGCTACAGACAACATCTGATAATATCACTCTTGGTGTTGGGGCTATTTTAGCCTAAAGACAAAGAAAAGTTATAAATATGTATTATAAAGTGTATCAAAGTTTAATTCAAGAATATGGCTTGTGACAGTTTATAAAAAAACAGCATTTCTTTGAATCATTTGACCTCAGTCAATTTATTCTTTAAACTCTGTCTCCAAAGTGAGTTTGTTCAATATACGACATGTAAAATATTTATTGCCAATAACCTTTCCACAGAACCCCACTTTAGAAGATCTGAACTCCTCCTTTTAATGCTTCTTGCTGATGGAGTGGTCACCTGGCAGAGAGGCTCTGACAGTATTCATCTCACGCTCGTGTGGTTGACCTCAGAGAGCTGTGGTTTCTCCCTCGTGTCAAGTACAGTGACTACTCTCAGTTGTCTTTTTGAATGAACCTGCTGCTCGTCTTATGATGGACTGGCCAGCTGCCCGACATGTTTCCTTGACTTCTGGGTAGTGAGTGCTGGGACGGGATCCAGCAGCTTCCTGTTCTCTCAGCGGGTGTGTGTGTGGCTCGGAACATTGAGTGAATATTGCAGTTTATGAGGTGGACTTAATGAAGGTGTAATTTTTAATGCTGTCTCACTGACTGGTTCATCTTCTCCAATTTCCTGCTTCATTGTGAGTTCGTCTGGCCCTGTGCAGCAGACGCAGATGCTATTTATTCCTGCTCGGTTGGTCTACCATGTTTTATAGCCTCACTGTTGTCTGACACTTTCTCTTTGCTTCAGGGGAGACTTATGTACTGATTACGTTCTTGCCCTCTGTCCTTGTTAATTCTCAATGCACACAGCCTGCATCTGACATGTGCATCCTTCTTTGTTTCACTTAATCCTATGATCAAGATTTAACATGTCCTCTTTGTTTTTGTCTTCTTTTGGGCAATTTTCCCTCGTGCACTTTGTCTTTTTTCCCTCTTCGGCTGAACTTTCAGCTCCTGTTGTCACAGCACAAACACTGCCTCTCTGCTTTATCTGTCTGCATCCCTTATGTTACCCTTGGAGTTTCTATTCCTATAGCCGCCTCCCCGCCTCTTTCCCTCCATCTGATTGCTTGTTAGTTGGTATGCAGCCTCGAACCCCCTATTGTGCATTCTTGCCTGTCATCACTCTCAGTTTCCATCTCCTTCTCCCTCTCTCTCCTCGTCCGTGCTTTTCTCCAGCTACTCTTGTCCACTTTTTAACAAAAATAAGAGGGGGGACTGTACAAGCCCGTAAAGGGCAGACAGGGCTTATTCAGAGAGAATAAACTGATTGCTACAACAAACAAACAAAAACAAGAGTGCATGTGTATTTTTTTTTATTATTTTTACTTAAAGGGAAAATTAAAAAGGGTAGTGAAACAGAGGTGAAGAAAGGAGAATGGAGGAGGGGCTTGCAAGCAGAATGACAAATGGGTCTCGAGTGACAGAGTATTATATTAAAAAGTAAATTGATATGCAAATGTGAAGTGTGTGGCTTTGGAGGAAAGGGATAGCCTGTTGTCCTCGCTGAAGTGGAACAGAGAGGCAGAGAGGAAGGTGAGAGCTGGGCTGTGAGCAGTCCATTAGCGGGTGTGTGTTTTTGCTGGATTGGTGCAAGAGTGCGTACTTTAAATCAGTATATATGTACACCTGAGCATGGAAGATAAGTGTTTTTACTGTACGAGCCTGCAGCATATATTGCAGATGGATGGTAGCTAAGAGGAGCAATAATTTGTCCCTCACTGGCTGGCAGTGTTCATGTCACTCTGCAGTACACAGCAGGAGAAACCAGCCGTCTGTGCTGAGTGACTTTCTCTTGTTGCAACTCAAGATTCTCCATTCGCTGCTAATGCAAACACTGACAAATGTTCACCAAAATGTTCTAAGTTCAAGGTTCTTTATTGTCATTCACATCACATGTGGTACATGAGGTGGAGCAAAATTGTGCACTCAAGTTCCCAGTTACACCCAAAAATAGCAGAAACATAAAGTATAAAAAGAAACCATATACAAGGATCTAAGATAAACGCTAAACACTAATAATGTCAAATAATACGGTATATTAAACAGCAGCCCAAACATGAGTCTGTTGTGAGCAGAATGAATACAGCAGCATGAGAAAATAATCAGTATGAGATAATCAACAGATTAGGATCAGCAGCATGGATAAACTGTCACTTATCACTGATATGACTGAGACAGCAACTAACCTGGGCGTGAGGCTGGACAGTGACTTCAAACTTGACACGCAGATTAAATCAGTGATCAAGTCCAGCTTCTTTCATTTGAGACAACTGGCCAAGGTCAAACCATTTCTGTCACAACATCATTTTCAGATCTTAATCCATGCTTTCATCACAACTCGCCTGGATTACTGTAATTCTCTTTATGTCGGTCTGAGCCAGTCATTACTGACTCGACTTCAGCTGGTTCAGAACGCAGCTGCCCGCCTTTTAACTGGTACCAAAAAACGAGAACACATCACCCCTGTTTTAGAATCACTACATTGGCTCCCGGTTCGCTTCAGGATTAATTTTAAGGTTCTTTTATTTGTTTTCAAATGTCTTCATGGTCTCGCCCCACAGTATCTGTCCGACCTGCTCCAGCTGTACACTCCTTCTCGCTCTCTCAGGTCAGCAGATCAGCTGCTGCTGGTCGTCCCAAGGTCCAACAGGAGACTGAGAGGTGACCGAGCGTTCTCAGTCGCTGCCCCTAAACTGTGGAACAAGCTGCCTCTGCATGTCAGACAAGCTGGCTCACTTCCTGTTTTTAAGTCTTCTCTGAAGACACATCTTTTCTCTTTGGCTTTTACTTCAGTTTGAAATGTTGGTTTTAATGACTCTAAGTTATTTGTTTTATTTTATTTGTTATCTTTATTTTATTTCACATTTTTAACGTGTGGGGTTTTTATGTTTTTGTATGTCCTAGTGTACAGCACTTTGGCCAACAGTGTTGTTTTAAAGTGCTCTATAAATAAAGTTGTATTGTATTGTATTGTATTGATTAAAGTGGCATTAAAGTGATTTTTCTTTCTTTTTTTCTTATGGTGATTTTCCTGGTTAGGTATTTATGAATCTAACAGCTTCAGGGTAGAAGCTGTTCATTAGTCTAGTGGTTATACACTTAATGCTCCTCAACCTTCTGCCTGAGGGGAGTGGGGCAAAAATGTGTGTGCTGGGTGAGTGGGGTCCATCATGATGCAGGTGGCTCTCTTCCTGCATCTGGAGGTGTAGATGTCTGTGATGGTGGGGAAACTGACTCCAACAGTCTTCTGTGCAGCCTTCACCACTCTCTGAAAAGCTTTTCTTTCTGCAGCTGTGCAGCCTCCATGCCACACGTTGATGCTGGAGCACAGGATGCTCTCCACTGCACACCTGTAGAAAGAGGTGAGGACTGAGCATCCCAGACCAGCTCACCTCAGCCGCCCGAAGAAATCTTGTCTTATGCTAACAACAAAGTCCATGCTCAATAATCCAGGTATACAATCCAACATTTTTCAGTCAGGTCATCTGGACAGTTTCTTTTTGTGCTGAAACGTGTCGCCTTCGATCCGTAAGGCTTCATCAGTCAAGGAAACACACAACAAAACTGATTCTTCTCCCTACAGCTTACTTCAAAAGTGGAACAAACCAGTTTTGTTGGTGCAAAGTTGGTCGCTCTGGAACACCCCCCCCCTCCACTGCCGGCCCTCCTCCTCGTTGACAGCCGCATCAAACTGGTTGAAAACAACAAATGGAGGGGGGCGTTCCAGAGAGACCAACTTAGCACCAACAAAACTGGTTTGTTCCACTTTTGAAGTAAGCTGTTGGGAGAAGAATCAGTTTTGTGTTGTGTGTTTCCTTGACTGATGAAGCCTTCCGGATTGAAGGTGAAACGTTTCAGCACAAAAAAGAAACTGTCCAGATGACTTGACTGAAAAGTGTTAACTTGTCTTATGCTGCCAATGAGCACAGTCCTGGTTTTATTGCTTTAGGTAAATAAAATACATTAATGTGCACAATAAGTGCACGTATTTGTTGTGATGTCAATCACTGGTTTGTGAACTGGCTCAAAATTAGTAGAAAAATATACCTAACAGTCCAGAATGCACTTGCTGTTATCTGTTCTTTTTTTTTTTTTTCAAGATGGCCATGGGAACATTAATCAGAAGGAATAAAATTGACTAAACAAAAAGGTTTAGTGGTAAAAATTGATTAATCAACCTTTTCAAAAGCAATTTTGACATTTTCATTCCCAGCAATATTTTTGCTTGTCTCTGTGTGAATGTGTCTTGTTAGTCTATAGTGTTAGTCAAATATCTCATGAACCACTGGATGAATTTTAATGAAACTCTCTTAAAGTAATCCAAATATGCACTTTAACAATTAATAAACTTTTGGAGTCAACTCAAGTCAATATGGCTGCCAACTGACTAAAAACTACAAATGGCAATAACTCTGAGTTTTTCAAATATTGGACTAAAATGTTGCCTGTTAGTGGCTAAGAGTTATTCCCAACATATACTCTGAGCACTAACAGATCACATGAGATTTGACAGTATTTTGGGAAATACCACATTATATTCAAGATTTGCACATTTCTAAACAAAAGATGATCGTTGTTTAAAACTTTAGCATTAAAATATGTCGGTGATTCCACCATGCAATGCTGGACCTTTTTGAATGTCAACAAATATATTACACATTTTTGTTCAACGTGTGCACAACCTGATGTAAAAATGAAAACAATGTTCATTTTTACATGATTAACTTGAATTAGACTAGTGTTACATTTTGCTCACATATCTTTATAGCTGACAAGGAAACATTTACAGAAATTAACCTGTTGTTGTTTTATAAATAAAAATATTTCCTGAATAATTATTAAAATATTTAATGACTTTTAAAATATAAGAATGCACTTTTTCTTATCATAAACCTAGAGTTTAAGTAAAGAGCCTTATAGCTCTTTTAAATTCCAGTCTTCTTCTTCTTCGTTTGGCTTTTCCCTCTTCAGTTTTATTTTCCAGTAAATATTATATTTAATGTTATACTGACAGTGAACAGATTATGGATATGTGTTCCTGTGTATAAGTTTTAGTGAAAACTGTCTTGTTCCTTTATTAAATCTGCAATAAATGCAAATGAGAACATATACTGTTCAGCTGTGTTCAGTTACTGGTATGCTACGTGCACTGTTGTGACAAGTCAGGGATAAAAATAAGAAAATAAAGACCCATTTTGTCACAAAATGGGCTCCACATTGTCCTCCTGAGTCCAATTCTAGTGTCTTTAACAGATGAACCAGAGGTCAGCTGCATTCAGTGGAAGGTATTAAATATCTGTTCTGAACACACGTGCACCCAGACCCAGCTGTCGGGAGGAAACAAAAACCACGGCCATGTCAGATTTTGCGCCATGTTTAAGACTGCAGCGCTAATGAGTCATGACACTTCTAACTGGAGAGGAGGAATGAGTTGCTCCGTAATTACTATGGAAATGTGTTCGTTTCCCATCAGGCACGCAAACATATGCAGCCGTGCACTCATGGAGATACACAGAAACGCAACCAGCAGTGAAGGAAGGGTGGGGGTGTTCAGACATGGGTTTTGCTGAGCCTATACGTGTGTGTGTGTGTGTGTTTGTGTGTGTGTCCCAGAGGGATTCTCACAGTTGGAGCAGAGGTGCGGCCCGTTCCCCATATGTTTTAAACACATGCCCCAGAGCGCTGAGTTCATATGAGTATAAGTCAAGGGGGTAATCATAGCCCCTTGGTGTCTGACTAGCTTGAGCTCAGCTGATAACCAGTTGGGACCTGACTCCCCCCCCTCTAATAAACATTAGGCCCCCTTGTCTTTATCCTCAGATACCAACAATCAGTCTTTGCTATAATGCACATGCGCCTGTGTGTGTGAGTATTCCCCAGACAGCAGACTGATGTCTGGGTTGTAACATTCAGCTGTGTAAAATCAACAGAAGGACTAAATGACTGAGATTTACTGAATTCAGTGGAAACACAGTTGCTTCATTTCTGCTACTCTTTCACATTTTTAGTTGCACTCTGTTTTGTCCTCATCTAATTTCTCTTCTATGTTTCTATCAAATATTTCCCCCTGTTCCTTTCGGTCGCTCTTTCACTTCTGTCCTCCTCCCTTCAGCTTTTTTCAAATCACGCACCACTAGCGCTTCAGATTCCCAGCTACTGATGGCCTGAATCAATTCATCATCTTGATGGACAGACATGCTGACTGGTGACCTTAAATAGTCCTCCGCTGCTTCAAATATATAAAATATAGAATTAAATTAAATTTCTGGACAAAGGGTCATCCGCCAAACAAACAGACAAACCCATTTCTCCTTCACCGTATTAGGAATTACGCAGTCTTCTGCTTCAAAGAGAGAGGGCAGGATGAATCATTACATGATATGGGGTTTTAGAGTTCATGCTTACTGTGTGTTTGTTTTCCACGTAATTTGAAGCAGATCAGTCAATATCAGAAGCAGTTTTATAGATAATTGAGGTAGAATCAGCATAAAGTTGTGGGCATACACCCTCAGAGTTATCACACAAACACACACACACACACACACACACACACACACGGGCATCAATCACCACTGTGAGGTCTGTAAAACTAAACAAGTTGAACACTTCCTCACAGCTGCACTGCAGGATTTAGATAATCAATTTGTCAATGCTTTGTATTGATCTGTGGTCTGACCCTCACCACAGGGTGTGTGCAAATATACACAGTGTGTATATGTGTGTGTGTGTTTGTGGGGAGGTGAAAAACACAGATGTATGTGTGTGTTTATGCAGGTGTGGATTTTCAGTCATAAAGAGCATGAACATCTCAACAAATTGAATCAAAGACAGTTATGTTTTTTTATTTATTTTATTGTTTCTTATCTGAGAAGTTTTCCTTCAAAATTAGGCGCAGATTAGTTTTGAGGACCATGGACAGTTCCAGAGGAGCACTTTAACACATCTATTACATGCATCCTCTTCTTTTGGATTTTCCCTATTCAGTGGTGCATCTTCCTCCATCTCGTTCACCTCTGCATCCATGTGGCCGTGACACATCTATTACATAAACTCACTTTTTAACAAAATATAGGACACAAAATTGCAGAGGAGAAATACATTAACTTACTGGTATGTATGCAGAAACAAAGATATGTTTTGTTTTTGTTTTGTCTTGTCAAACACCTCAATTTTTGGGTCAATGGTGAATCTGAATTTTCCATGTGCGCAGATGACACAGTCTTCTTATTTACAGTAATTACACAGGAAAGATGCTGAGTGGGTAGCTCTTAAGTGGTCATACTGAGAAAGTACCTATGATGTCTAACAGGGTTAAATCAGGTCATCTGGACGAATAAAAAAAAAAAAAACTTGTTGAAACATTTCATCTTTAATCCAAAAGACTTCATCAGTCTGAGGAGCTGCAACAATCTCAGTCTTATAAGTAGCACCTTCTCATGGTGGATCAACCAGTTTGCTGTTGGCATCCAAAACTAGCTGTTCACGTGATAAAGGATCAGCCTAGCAACCAATTGTTAGTGCTCTGATGGCCACTTGCTTCACAGAGGGCTGAGTGATACTAGCAATTACAGCATTGTAAGAAGGAGACAGTTGAACACGGAGACCTCTGCCCCTGTTTAATGATGGACGGTTTCTCTTCACAAAGATGACTTCGTTCACTCCTCTCTCAAATCATCGTTCCTCTCCACCAAGGATGTGAACATCTTCATCCCTGAAAGAGTGACCTCTGGCCTGGAGATGAGTGTAGACTGCAGAGTTCTGGCCTGATGATGTTGATCTTCTGTGCTGGGCCATCCTTTTGGCCAGTGGCTGTTTAGTTTCCCCAGTGTAAGACTGATCACAGCCCTCCTGACACTGAACAGCATACACAAAATTACTCTGTTTGTTCCGGGGGACTGGAGCTTTGGGATGGACCAGTCTTTACTATAATGTATTTTAGGGTTTGAAAGCCACTGGGACGTCATATTTAGAAAATAAATGTCTCAGTTTCTTTGAACTGAATTCGTCCAGAGGACCTGAATTAACTCTGTTAGATTTTTCTACCTGGATTATTGAGCGTACATCGGGACATCTGTGGTGTGTTTGAAAGCATTTGTATTGTCTTCACCCTAATATCACATCCTGTTGGTCTCAAGCAAGCCAGATAACTTTTAAACCAGACAGATAATTTTACAAACAAGTTTTTAAAGTACTGGATCAGATATGACATAAATAACATGGAATATAATATAATCAGTATCAGAAGTTGAGTTTTAATAATTTAATCATGTTCTCAGATGTCTGGCTTATCTTTCAATTAATTTATAATATGACACCTCGACTGCTGAAAACATTTGTACCACTTTGTTCAGATCAGATAACAAACCCTCCAGGCTGGCTACTCCGGCAGAGTGTGGGGTATCTTAAACAAAAGCATAGCTTGAAAAAGATCTGTCTTTTCATACAGGACAATTCATTTAGTAAATAAATTCTTATTTCGTCCTGTGTTTGTTGATCTTGATTTGGGTTTTAATGCATGTTATTTATTTATTTATGTTTGATATTTTTATTTTGTCTGTACACTTTATGTGAATTATGGTTTTACCTGCCACTGGACACTATGGATGGAAGTTAGTCAATGTCTAAATCCAGCACATGTTGCGTTTTCTCTTTTAAGATTATTGCTATGTAAATGAAAAGTAATGAAACTGAAAAACTTGTCACATTAAGGTACCTGGTTCTTCCACAGACATAGCTAGACACTGCACTGATTGGTAGTTATTACTGAAGTGAATCAGAATCAGAATAAACTTTATTATCACTGTACCAGGATACAGTGAAATTATGTTTGTGTGTTTCATGTTTCTCCGAAAGATGGGCAGAGTGCATGTTGCTGTTGCTAAAAAGCACCCACCCCCCTTATGCTTTATCAGAATACTTTTAGATAGAAAAAGGGTAAGAACCATAAAGATAGATAGTGGTATTACAAAAAAAATCTCTTCACATCTTGTCCTATCAGGATACGATTTGAGATATCAAAAAACTCTACCAGCAATTACATTCAAAACATGATTACATATGCATTTGATGTCAAGACGTTGAGATTTGTCCATGAGCACTTTCAGATAGGCCACAGTTCTGAATATGTTGTTTCAGCTAGCAGTTCTGATAAGACTTCACAGAAGTTTCCGGGGGGGGGGGGGGAGCAATAGATGAAGCTTTGTCCCTAGTTACCCATGTCCCAGGAGAAATTTGATTGCCGGCTCGTATCTGAGGCCAAACGGGGGAGTCAGATTTAGATAAGCCACAAATGTTGATTTTTCTTCAGGCAGACTTTTTTTTTCCTCGTCAGCCTAGAGTCCTGCTGGAACTTTATGGTCCAAAATGGCCAAATTTATGGATATCCATTCCACTGATCTGTGTTATGAGCCCTCTTCAAGGTCGATCCAAGCATGCTGACAAGTCCTAAGAGTCGCAGGTGGCATGTGATTCTCACAAATCACCTGCATCTTACGGTTTAGCTCATAAATCAGCTTATTTTGAGTACTCATAGCATGAACCAAACGTTCTCTGAAGCTTTGTCATGGCCAAAACTGCTGCCAAAGTCTTCTTCAAAAGTTGATAAAACAGAGCCCCGCCGATGCCAAAGAGCAGAACCCCTGCTATCATAAATCCAAATATATAAACACCTTCAGTGTACTTCTAAGACAGAACTGAGAGACACATCAGCTGACAAACTCTCCACGGATCTCTGATGTATCCCACAGTGTGAGTCTCAGCTGGACAAGAGGGTTCTCCAGGACCCTGTCATTTGTTGAATAGATTTTGTCGATTGCGTTGAAAGTCCAGCTCACCAGATCCATAATCGTATTTTTCTTTTGGGAGAAGTGTATCAAGAGCTTCAAACACACAGAGAGCAGAGCAGGAGGAAGGAGAACAGGGGGAGGGAGAGCAGGAGCATCCACCTTGAGCGAGAGTCAGATTAAAAAAAAAAAAAGTAGAGTCATGTTGCAAATGTATCCGATTCGTCATGAGGAATAAAATAATTTTTCACATGCAGGACTTTACAGCACCAACTTTTTTTTCCCCAGACACTGTGGATACATCAAAGCCAAGCAGGACCCTGACGAAGAGAAGATGCAATTCCAACACGGCCGAGGTACAGAAACAAACATCTTCACACACTCACAGACACAAGTGGAAACCTGATTGGCGTGACATTTGTTAACATGCCACACACCTGTGATGAATGCCTTTTTGTGTCTGTGGAGCTGCAAACAACAGACTCAGGGAGGAATACGTCAGTGTGACAATATTATAAAATGCACTGTGAAAGTGTTTATTTACATAAAACAAGCCTTCCTCTGTTAGCATGAATTGAGGTTATCCTACCTGCGTAAGAGACAATACTGCACAACTTTATATTTGCAGATTTTTGAGCTAAAAAGACTAGCTCTTTGTTTGTAATGCTTTATATAAGAGTATTTTGCTAAGCAAACCTCCTTATGGGTTCCTGTTAGAAATATGACTCATTTTGACACCATTTCCAACAAAGCGTATCATTATGTAACTCTTTGTTGTCACTCAAATGAAGCACCTACACTGAAGATTCAATTTACCTATAAATGTACTCACAGTTTATATTTTTCATTAGACGTAAAGCATTTCCCTGCAGGTTATAGCAATAAAGTCCAGTACTAAGAAGACTTGGTCATATGTTTTAGAAATGAATGAGATTCTTTGACCATTTTCACCTTTTTACTCATGCAGTGAAGCTTCCAGGCAGCAGAACCTACATCCATCCTCACACCTACGAAGACCCTAACCAGGCCGTCCGAGACTTCGCCAAAGAGATAGATGCTTCCAACATTCGCATAGAGAGAGTCATTGGAGCAGGTAAGCTGGCAGTGCAAGAGCAGATAATTATTTAGAAGTGGGTTCAATGTTAATGCTTAAGGAAAAGTCGAATATCAGGCCAGTTTTCCCGCCCCCCATGTTTGACAAATTGTAAATCTGGGTCTATGACATTAATCAATTTTGTATACTCTTGATCTCTATTATGTCTTTGTGTGTAGGAGAGTTTGGGGAGGTGTGCAGTGGACGCCTGCGTGTGCAAGGGAAGAGGGAGATCTACGTTGCCATCAAGAGTCTGAAGGCAGGATATTCTGACAAACAGAGGAGGGACTTCTTATCCGAGGCCTCCATCATGGGACAGTTCGACCACCCCAACATCATCAGGCTGGAGGGTGTTGTCACAAAATGTGAGTAAACACAAATTGTGACACAACGCTGCTTGTTGAGTCACTTCCTTCTCTTACTTTCTCTTCCTTTGTGTGTGAATGTGTTTGGGGGAGCATCTGTTTCGCACATACCTGTTTGAAACAAAGTAACGATGGTGTTGATGTAAATAAAAGCTGACCCTGGATCAGATAAAAGCTCCATTACCATGGTAACGCAGCGGTGACGCACGTGATGCAACTGTCCACCTCTCAAACGGCCACTTGTTTACTTCACATGATTGTGTTTGGGCAATTAGGGCGAGCGTGTGTGGCTGGTGCAGGTGAGACAGACACAGGCCTGTTTCAACAAGATAACTGATTTGTTATCGCTGCTCTCTCCATCCATCCTGCTTTCATATCCCCATCTGACGCTCCTGCTTTCTCTCACAGTCAGTGTCTATCTAATCTTCTCGTTCAGTTACTCGCTGCTTTTCCTATTTTTTTGTTCAGTGTCTCCTTCGATTCCAGTCTCTGCTTTCCACCTTATCATTTTATTTCTTACTCTTTGTCATTCTCCTTCAGTGTCAGGGTATGGACACACTGAGCTGGTTATAGATTTAGGTGATCATCTTAACAGTTAACACGAGACTCCAGTTCAAAACCCTAAGACGCTTTAAGAATTACAAGGGAGCAAACGACACGCTTACTGAAAAGTAGCTCTATTATATACATATTCAATATATGTGCAATGCATTTCATATACATTTGTAGCAAACGTCAAGTATTTATGTGATAATGCAGAGCAGATATTGATAGACCATACCCTGTTATCATCACTTTGTTTATGTCATCATCACCTTCCTGCTTGTATAAGTATCATGAAGGACAGGTCAAGAACTGCATGTTGGTAAAATTAAAAAGACGTTTAAGATCTGTCCATTTGGGGAAAATAACTAAAAACATTTACCATGTTTTTCGCTGTATAAGTTGCAGTTTTTTGCATACAATAGCATGCCTGCAACTTATACAGAGAAGTGACATATTTATGTGGTTTTTTTGCCATATTTATAACCTAATTTTTGGCTGAGATCTGACAATTTCATTCATTCTTACATGGAAAATATTGAACACTACCATTTTCAGCCGCTAGAGGGCATTCAACTTATATGGCAAGCCAAGTGTCTCATTAATATGTAAAAGTGGCCATTAATGAGATACTTTGCTTGACACAGAGGCCACCTTCTTCTTGCTCCAGAACTCCTGGAGCAAATGTCATATCAGCTGCATTTCGCCGCCCAGACAAAATGCAGCTGATATGGCCATTAAAGTGTATTTTTTTAAGGGAAAGTTCAACTGAGACACACCTTTACTATAATGTCAAGCAAACAAAAAAATGTTTTTAGGTGGTTATCTTGTTAAATTTCAAAGAAATGCACAGCGAGTCGTCCCTTCTGCGCTTTCCTGTGAAACGGCTTTTGAAATGCAGCTGATTTGATCGGCAAAGTGCACTTATTGAGGAAAAGTTAGACTGAGACACACCTTTGCTATAATTGTTTTTAAATGTTAATCTTGTTAAATTCTTGTTAAAGTCCTCCCGTGCACATTCCCGCAACTGGCATTAGGCAACCATTTGATTTTTAACACAACACCGGCCCACATTTCTGGGTTGTCAGGAGTGATGCATAACAAACGTGACGCGTCAGCGATGACACATAATAGATGCAACTTACATGGTGAAGCAACGTATGTTTGTTTTTTTTCACTTTATGAGACATATTTGGACTGATGCGACTTATACGATGGTGCAACGTGTACGGCGGCAAGTACGGTACCTAATACCCAAACTTAGAATTATACAATTGTTGTTAAAACTACAGACAATCTGGAAAATTGGTTTCTCATGTACGTATCAACCGATCTCCCAAAATTAACGAAATCGGGGCCGATGGCCGATTTACCGGTTCACTCCTAAATCAAACCAGTTGCAGAACTGAGTAGCTACAATGTTAGCATGCTTCTTACACTATGACATTTTAGTGTTCAAGATCTAAAAGCATTATATACAAATATTAATCTGTCAACGGGTCTAAATATTACTTTTAATTTACCAGTACTTCAGAGTCTTATAAAAGTAGCCCTTATGAGATATGTAAAAATCCACATTGTGTTTGCTTTTCCTGCTAGTAGACAGAAAGCTAAAAAAAAAGGTGTCACCCATAATAAGTAGCACTTGTGCGAACACACCCAGTTGTATTATGTTAATAAGGATGTAGTCTTGTGTTTCTTCCTCCTCCCCCCACCACCCACATTTCCTGCGACTCGGCTGCACCTCTCTGTCATTCTTCTGATCTGACATCTTGTTATGCAGAAATTTGTGAGAGATCTACGAACAAACAAAAAATGGGAAGGATTGAGGCGGTGCAGAAAACTGAATTTCAAACACGCAAACAGACAAATGATGCTTTTGCCCACATCATTCTCCAGGCTGCCACACACACAGAACGCTCTACAGCGTCTAGACTAAGCAACAAAAGAGCAAGTGCACAGACGCAACTATCATGAATATTAAAATAATTAGGGAAAGTTAATTGGGTGTTATTTTACGCTCATAAATATTCAACAGCCTAGGTTATGAATGACACCCCACTTCATTCCTTATTAAATCATTCCTATTGTTTCTCTCTTCTCTTTTCTTTTCCCGGGGATGTTTGAGAGACATGCAACATGCAGATGTGTAATTACGACACCGTCTTGTGAAAAAGTCACAAATATGGATTTGAGAATGAATCCAATAATTAGTGAGTTTACTGACAGAGAAATGACACGGTTGGAGGTGGAACAGCTAAATATCTGAAAAATGACCTATCAAGTAATTTCTTTCACTCTAATTAAGTCACCTTCATTCTGTTGTATACTGTAAGTACAATAATTATGATTATATCCAGTATTTAGATATGTACAGAGTACTTGTCTTTTTTCCAAACATCTCTTTCTCTCGCTTCTCACCTGCCTTCATGGCACATTGAAGAGCTGATAAAGCCCTGCAGAAACAAATCTCACTAGCAGAGCAGTAATTTCACAGGTCACAGCCCTGAGTGTGTTATGTGCGAGCAAGGGGGTGAGAGTTGAGATGGGTCAATAATTCCTTCAGGGCTCCCCCCACCCCTCTTCGCCACCAGCTGGTCCTTTCACACTACCCTCAGTCTAATCAGACGGGCTGACCTGATTGCTCCGGACTCAGGTGCGCTGGATTGGTTTGTGTAGGTGTAAGCAGAAGTGGACGCAGACGTAGGATCGGTTTAAGTGGGACTCGGAGTAATTGCTTTTCTGCAGTGGTAGGAGTAGAAGCAACTTGAAAACTGCTTCGGCAATAGCTGAAAACGCTAAAGTGCTGTGGTAAACAGTAAAATGAATTTTGCTTTCCTTCAAGGATCTGATCCAACAAATGGCATCGATATAAATACGAAGACGAGTGGTCAACTTATCCAACTAGTCTCACCAGTAAAATATCTTGTTTAAAAAGTGTTAACTTTGTAAGCTTGCTTACATTCATATTAATTTGACTATTTACGATTTCATGCTGCAAGTAGTTTATCGCACTTTAATTTTCTCCTTAAGTTATAGTGTAAACGTTTAGTCTCAAATAGCATTCACAACCATCAAGCCTAGCTAATGGTAAATACAGAAATCCAGATTTTGGACAGAAATACATGATTATTGTCATCTTTTCGCAAAATTGTGTTTAACAAACTTTGACATACTCTTAAATGTTTAACGGTCAGGATCCTCTGGTAACTTCATGACCTTGAGGTTTATTTTTTATCCACTGGTGCCGTAGTTCATGAATCATTCAGTGGAAACAGTAATTCTGACTGCTTCTCCAGGATGATCAGTTTTATTGTTATAAATAACTGCCACCCTTTTGACGTTTTTATTTTAACTTGTTCAATTGTATTTAAAGGCATTGTTTAAATAGGTGTAATGTTTGTGTCATGAATCAGTGGACAACTCAGCCTGTGTTACAAATACTGAGGTAGCATTTGGTGTGGTAGTAGCTGAGAGTGATCCCTAACACATTCTCCAACACATCTTTGCCTAAAAATTTGGTTTTGATCATTGGTATAAACCCTATTTGTTTGTTAGCTAAATATCTCCTGAACCACTGATTTTAATGAAACTTACAATAATAAATCTTGGGCTTTGAAACAGATTCAATTATGGAGGCACTGCAATCCAAGATGGTAGCCACAGAATGTCAACTTTAGCCAACACTCAAATGACTAATTCAGTCAGTTTTACAGATATGGAGCTAAAGGTTGGTATAGCAGTAGCTGAGAGTAATCCTTAACACATACTCAGAGTGCTTTCTATTACACAACTTAGCTTAAAACTTTGGCATGCCCTTTACCTGTCAACACTGTCTGTTAGCAAAATATCTCTTGAACGGTTACATGAATTTTAAATACATTTTCACGTCCTAATCAATGTTTGTGCATCTGTAACTGATTGACCGTTGGAGTCAAATGTTTTGAATGCGTAAAAGATTCACAATATTGTGATCCATTTTTCTTCTGTACATTTTTCAGCGCGTAGCTCGTTCCACAACTTTTGTGCTATTTCACATCTATCAAAACGTTCAGCTCATTCAGGTCACTCCTGGTATGGTGAGCAATTATTATTTTTGAAATATTTATTATGATTGACTTTTTCTGCATTGTTTTTCTCACTGGAAATTAATCGCGTTCTTCAAACTCTTTGTGCTCTTTAATACCTTTTACTTCTCATTTCAGCTTTTGTTCTGGTTCAGCTTTTTGTGTTAATTTCAACTTCTTTCTGCTAATTTCAGCTTTTTAAAAAAAAAAATTCAGCTTCTTTCTGCTAATTTTAGCTTTTTTCATTATTTTTTAATCCATTCATCCATTCTGTTTACTCTTTTTGTCCTTTTTGGGTCATGGCGGTCTCTGGTGCCCATATCCAGCAGTCACTGTGCGAGAGACAGGGACTCCCTGGACAGGTCTTCAGTCCTTCACAGGGACACATAGAGACAAACGAGACAAACAACCATTCACTCAGTCACTCACACCTATGGACAATTTAGAGTTACCAATCAAACTAACATGCATTTTCAACATCTTTTTTGTTGATCTCAGTTTCCTTTTTGCCTTTTCTGTTTTATTTTTAATTATTATTTTTTTATTTTGCTAAATTTCACTTATTTCTGCTCATTTCAGTTTCTTTCTTTGCTCACTTCAAATTTTTTTGTAATCTATTCAGCCTCTCTCGGAATATTTCATCTCATTTTGCGCATTTCTTCCCTTTTCAGCTTTTCCTATAAATTTCAGCTATTTGTTGCTGCTTTTTCGTTTTAATTTCCTGCTTTCAGCAAATGTCAGCTGTTCAAGTTAAACTCGCTTTGACAGTTTAGAGATGTAACCTTTTCAACCTACTTTCAACTTCTTGAACTTTCAGCAGGTTTCAGCAAAAGTCATTCAGCAATAAGCATTTGCACTGCATTTTCACAGGAAATGATATTTCTCTAGTTCTAGATGGCTTCCACAGCCAATCAAACCTTGCCAATGCAGAAATTGTTGTATTTTATGTAAAATTATAGATAATGTGGTCAAGTTTATGTGATAGTAGCTAAAAGTCATCCCCCCCCCCCCCCCCCCCCACCACACACACACACACACACACACACACTAACATATGTTAAATGCAGTGGTGGACAGTAACGAAGTATATTTACTTGAGTATTTGTGTTTTTGGGAACTTATGATTTTCACTCAGCTACATTTAAAAGACAAGTATTGTACTTTCGACTCCACTAGATTTCTAGGAAGCTTCTTGTTACTTGTTCCTTTTGGCTCAGCTTTGTAATCCACTGTTGCTGTTTTTCTTTCCTTAAATGCAGTTGTCCAGTTGTTGATTCAGGTATTATGCTCGATTCATCTGTGCAGAACATTCATTGTTTTCTAAGCCTCTATGTTAAGTATGGCAGTACTTTCAGTAATCAGTGTTACTGTTTCCTGTCCTGTGTTAAGTTGTTGCTGTCAATATATGCACTTTTACAGACAAACAATGCGGTGTATGAATACTGAAGCTGAGGAAAAGACTAAATATTCATCATCTTTTAGGGTTTCCATGACTTTCCACAAACATGTAAAATGCAGGGAAGATATTATTTGTGGTTTACAGGTTTTATTAGGGCATGTGGTGTTACAGTGGTTCTACATCATCATGTGGTTTCAGAGAGTTACAAAGTTCTGTAAAATCACTGAAAACAGTACAGCAATGTACTAATACAATAAAATATCATTTGTACTTTTAAATACTTGTGTTTTTTTAAATGCATGTACTTTTGAATACTTGAGTATTTTCAAAAGTAAGTACTTCAGTACTTTAACTTGAGTAAACTTTTGACTGAGCAACTTTTACTTGTAGTTGAGTAAGATTTGATCATGAGTATCAATATTTTTACTTAAGCACTAGAATTGAATACTTAGTCCACCACTGGTTAAATGTGGCTATGGTGGACATTTTGAATTAAAACCCTTCTGATGAATGGCAGTGATCAATGTGCATTTGTTCAAGGGATGCTAGACCTGTATTTAATCCAGTTTTAATCTGTATTTAAAACTGTTTTTACTTTTATGTTGCTAATAACTCTTCTGGGGATGTGCATTGCAACTTAGTTACGGCTACAAATGTTATGGGGTACAGTTGTTAATACTTAACCATTGTCTCTATTTAAACAGCAATAAATGGAATTCAATAAATGTGATTTTTAAAAAAGTTGGGTGATCAACATGTCTGCAACAGTATTAGGAGCTGTACTGAATGGACTGATACCAATGAGCTGTGATAGTGAATGGTTGTTGTGCAACTAGTTACTGATGGTTATAGTGTTGTAATCCTGTGATGTTTATATGTGAGTGTGTATTTGGGACCTATGAATTTTCCGGTTTCAATCATTTTCCTGAGTGTGCATGTGGGTGGGACAGTGTTTTCTGCTTAAACCCCCCTTAAGCCTTCATCCTCCGCCATGTGTAGCTCTAATAACCTACTCCGCTGTCTGTCGCCTGATTGTTGCCATTGTCATGCTAATTAGAGCGCCGAGTGCAGGAAACGGGGGGAAAAAATAGATCAGAAAAGTGCAGCAATCTGTCTCCATCCACCTCTCCATCTCCTCATCTTCCCTTTATCCATCAGTCCTTTATGTGTTTTACATTCGCTGCAACAATCAGCTCATTTGGAAAACCCTCAATTACGGAACTCACTCTCATCTGACACACAAACGCACTCGCACACGCACGCACACTCATTAAAGGTCTGCTCTACAAAGGTGCTATTAAAACTGGCAAAGCCATGTTTTCCAGGCGCCTTCTGTTTGAAGAAACTGGTGATTAGTTTGTACTGCGTGTCTTTGTGCTGTGAACAATGAGCGCTTCAATATTTCCTGTCAGAGTGTTTAAAAGTCTTTGTGTCTAGAGTGCGCATGCAGATGTGAAGATCAGACAGTGCAGAGAGGGAACGGGACGGAGGAAGAGGCGACGACGGGATGGAGGGAATACGAGGGCCGTGGTTGGGTGAGATAAGATACAAGAGGGAGGAATCGAGAAAAGATGGAGCTTGAGAAAGGATGAGAGGCGGCACGAGACCGAGAGGAGAGACAAACATGAGGAAATGAGAGGATGAGAGAGAGCGAAGAGGAGGGCAGGAGTAGAGGTGAAGAGAGGAGAGGAGATAAGGTTATTGAGTTTCTGTCTGTCTGTTTCTCTGCACCCCCTCAACCTCACATGGTGCTTCCCAGAACAGAGATCTGTCCTGTGTTAAAAGCTTTGTATCATTTAGTCCAGACCCTTAACATTAATCAATACAGCAGTTATTTCATTTTCTCGTTTGGACCGTGGGTCGCCTCATTCAATAACACAGTAATGTGGCCCACTGGCACACACACACATCATAATATGATTGTCCCGATGTACACAGAGTCTATCACTTTCATTTACGCTTGCACCAGCGCACACAAAAACATCCTCTCACAGTGTCCGTTACTGGTCGGGCTGTCTCACAAGTTTCTGTTACACACATGAACAAGTGATTTATCAATGATCTGAACAAAATCATCACAAATGCAACTTTTTTTTTTGGGGGGGGGGGGGTTATGAAGTGCTGCATAAAGAGGTTATTCGGGTCCACTTCATAACAAAGTCTAACTGGCACGACATCACACATTCACTGGGAGGTGCTTTGCTTTAGCACCACAACTGGCTGTGGCATTTTTGAATGAGATCAAAGGCAATTAAATGAAAATTGAACTAAATTGATATGAATGTAATTAGTTGATGATTTGTTTTATAGAGGGAACTGAGAAGCAAATGTTTGATAAAAGGAGAGATCTGTGACGTCCTGGAGCTGCTCTGTCCTATCAGTGTGTGTGTGTGTGATACAGCTGCTCATGCTTTATTGTGTCTTCCTGCGTGAGTGTGTTTGTCCTAGCACCACGCACATTTAAAAAGATAATATACAGCATATCTGGATGCTTATAACACTAACTTGTGTTGTTGTTTGGAGTTGCGGGAACGATTCTGGGTCGGTGCTTGATTTGTAAACCAAACGATGCCGGAACGCAAATAGTGGTGTGAAACCAAGTTTCACTGAAGCTAATACTGATACCAGAACACACACACAACACAACGCTTAGGTGCACAAACATCAAAATACCAAACCAATTCATATTTATAATTTACTTTTAAACACTTTATGTGTGATTTATAAGTGTTGCCTATTAAGCGAAGGACAATTTCTTACCTTACTTAAAACGCTTTGCTTCTCTCGTGCATCCTTACACACACCCCCACCCAAGGGACATTTCACTGAAGGAAAAGTTGAGATCACCGATTGGTCAGTTGCCGACGAGCCCACTGAATTGACTGACAGGTGGCACTGAGGATCCAACTTGTGCAACAAAAAAAAAGTCATATATTTTACTGGTGTCGTGGTTTATTCTATATTTATCCCAAATTTATTCAATACCGTACTTGCCGCCATGTACGTCGCCTATCTGTATAAGTCGCATCAGTCCAAATATGTCTAAAAAAGTAGAGAAAAAAAACATAAATATGTTGCTTCATCATATAAGTTGCATCTATTATGCATCACAGTTCACGTGTCGTGTTTGTCATGCGTCACCGCTGATAACCCGGAAACGTGGGCCGGTGTTGTGCCAAAAATCGGTTGTCTGCCAAATGGTGGCTGCGGGAGCGTACGCGGGAGGACTTTAACAAGAACTTAACAAGATTAACGTTTAAAAACAATTATTTGTTTCCTCAAAATTATTGTAAAGGTGTGTCTCAGTTGAACTTTTCCTTAATAAATGCACTTTTACAGTCAAATCAGCTGCGTTTCACCTAGGCAGCGAAGCAAAATGCAGTTGATTTGACGTTTGCTACAGGAGTTCCGGAGCAAGACGAAGGTGGCCTGTATGGCAAGCCAAGTGTCTCTTTAATAACCACTTTTACTTATTAATGAGACACTTGGCTTGCCATATTAGTCGAAGGCCATCTAGTGGCTGAAAATGGTAGTGTTCAATATTTTCCATATCAGAATGAATAAAATTGTCAGATCTCATCCAAAAATTGGGTTATAAATATGAGGAAAAAAACATAAATACGTCACTTTGCTGTATAAGTCACAGGCATGCTAATTTATGCAAAAAACTGCGACTTATGCAGCAAAAATTATGGTATTTTGGTGAATCTTGTGATGTGATTCTGTCTTGGTCTCTGTTCTCATTGGTCCTTACATCTGGGTATAGCCACAATCATCACAAATCTAAGGTTTGAGAACAAAGCTTCCTTACATAACTTGAGAGTTACCAGATCCAAGCAAACTGTTACCGGAATACACTGTGTCAAAATATGAGAATTTCCGGATCCTGATCCAGCAGGATCCAGCTCAAATTAAGCCCTGGGTGCAGGCTAATGGCTAAGTGAGGATAGCATCAGTACACACCCGACTCACATGCTCCTCTTAGCTGAGACAACAGAATAAACGTGTTTCATTGTGCTTCCTTCTTGACCGCCTTCCTTCAACCACCTTGAACCTGAAGGCAATATTCTCCTTCTTAGTGCAGACCCCCCTGCACACTCACACACACACATAACACACACATGCCTTACACATTCACAAACTCACACTCATAATTGGTTTTTCAGGGTAGTTTTTTATGAGCCTTTTTTCCATTTCATGGCTGTCTACTTTATAGAACGCTACATTTACATGCACGGATGGCTCTCACCAAAAAACATACATGCATTCACATTTACAAGGTCCATAATCATAAACACAACTTCCAGCATGTCACTCTGCTCATAAGAACAGAAAGTTGAGAAGACTTTGTCCGTTTTCATGTGAATCAGTTCCAGCAACTGTTTAATTTACGAAGGTGGCTGATCAACGTTCTATTTCTGTAAGGAGAGCAGAAATCAGCTGGTCAACTTTGTGTCATTTCTCGCCATGCACCACAGTCTGAAAACAGCACACACACACACACACACACACACACACACAGAGCCATACGCCACACACAACACACGCTCCGGGTGGAGATAAATGTGACCAGCAGTCTTCACCCCCAGCAGAAGAAAATCCAATTCTCTTTCACTTTTATCCCTGAGACTAATGTTGCTGTCAAAGAAGACACCACCACTAGAGACCAGGCGACTGTTTGTGTGTGTGTGCACGTGCACGTGTGTGTGTGTGTGTGTGTGTGTGTTTTTGCTGAAGTGAGCTAGTGAATTCATTTAGGCTGATGTATTGCTGTCTTTACCTACAATCTTACTGTAGGCCTTGGTGGTGTTGTTCCTGTCTATCATGACAGGCTTGTGAACCCCCTTTGCCCACCAGTCCACCTCCTCTTCCGTCTTTTCTTCTCTTGTTTTTTTCCTTTCATGTCTCTTTCTTTTAAACCACTTCCCAAACTTCTTCCTCTTCATTCTTCACTTTCTGATGGTTCAGTTTTATCTACAGTTTGTTTTAACGTTTTGGGGCGGCTGTGGCTGAGTGGTTAGAGCAGTCATCCTCCAATGGGAGAGTTGGGGGTTTGATTCCACTAGCAGTCACATGTTGAAGTGTCCCTGGGCAAGAGAACCCCTCAATGTCGCCGATGTGTGTCCCATCGGTGTACGAATGTGATCAAGCACTGATTAGTCTTTGTACAGAAATAGTAAAGCGATGTATGAATGTGTAAATGAGGCACAGATTGTAGTGTAAAGTGCTTTGAGTATCTTGATAAGACAGAAAGGCGATATATAAATACAGTCCATTTACCATTTTTATATTTTGCTTTTTTTAAACTTTTTTTAAATGCTAATCACTTTATTCGTTCTTGCTTTGCGCATCAGTCTTTTATAATTTGTGTTTTATTGTGTGAATGCCGAGTCAGCATTTGCACAATTGTTTTCCTGCTTCTTTTTTGTTACTTTTTTATTTTAAGATTGTAACTTTCAGCGTACAATCATCTATTTTAACCATTCATATATCAACATGTTCATCTCATTCAGGATATTGTGGCTTTGTGAGATGTTTCTTGTAATTGTTGTACTTTATGAAAAGTTGAACTTCATTAACACTTATTTTTATGGAATTATATAAAATTCTCCACATTGACGAAGAACATTGTGATCTTTGAAATCTCCTTCAGCATGCTTGCTGCTTTTTAGCTTAAAGCTTCTGTTTTGCTGGTTTTAGCTTTGAGCTTTTGTTTTGATTATTTTAACTTTAAACTTCATTTATAAATTGCAGCAAGACGTCATTTAGCTCTCGGCATTCACACTCTATGTTTTCTTTACATTTCATTACAGTTATCATTCACAAACAGTTTTTTTTTTTTTTTTTTACTTTCAGTTTAATTCACAAAATAAATAAATAAATACAGGAAGTTGGGCTATTTAAAAAAAAACACTTTTCTGCATCTTTTTTTTTTTTTAGTTGTGTCATCTTTATCCTCCCCTTTGACCCCCCCCCCCCCCCCCTCCAGCATCACTGGGGTCTGATTTGGGAAATATGAACTATTCATCACTACTGACAGACTGTGTATATACATGGCCTGTGCGCACACACACACACATACGCACCATCATTTGTAACCACACACTGGGTGTTTGTTTGTGATTGGTGAAGCTTGACTGCAGGGGGGCTGGGGGTGGGGGGTATTAAGGGAGCAACCTGTAAAATGGGGACAACTGCTTTTTTTTTTGTGGGGGTGTGTGTGTGTACATGTGATTGCAGGTACTTTGTTAATCATTTGTAAGCCCCACCAGATGCCATGCAGGGGATCACAGGGCGCAGGCCTGTCAGTCAGTCAGTCAGCCTCTCCTTCATCACACACTAACACACACTCATGCAGGTGCAGGTGCACAGCGATCAAACCACAACCCCTTTCCCTTGAGGCTGATT
>NC_056506.1:36047437-36071620 GCF_014905685.2 Nematolebias whitei
AACATTTAGTTTGGACATAAACATTTAGTTTGTAAACTAAATATTTAATGTGGAACTAAATATTTAACTTGCCAACTAAATATTTAGCTTGTAAGTTAAGTATTTAGTTTATACACTAAATATTTAACTTATAAATTAAAGATTTAGTTTGGAACTATGACATTTATAAATGTATGAATAACATGGTGAAAATATGACTGAAAAATAAACACGTTTTTTTTTCTTATGAAAGGCTAATAAACAAACCAAAATATTCATGTTAATTTTTGACTGTGTAACTTTACAAACAGCACCCCATATTGACAGGTCGTTTCATGTGGTAATTAAAAACCCTTACTTGTGGAAGCCCATCACATTTCACGTTTTAAAATTTGAAACATGTTTCAGGCGTAATCCTTGAAGGAGCTACATGGATTTAACTGCGGAACCTTGAAATGGGGTTTTTCATGCAGCCAGACAAATAGTATGTTTCAGTCCTGGTGTGACTCGTGTTCAACATTCCCCTGATTCATATTCAGGCTTGTTTGTCAGCCAGTAAAATCACTGCAGCACTCCAGAGCCATTACAGCTGTGATGATAGGCCTGTTGCTAAGTAGACACCAATCCCATCTGTGACACGAAGGCAAAATAAAGTGATGGATTTGAAACGACTAAAGAATGATGTTTTGAAACGCACTTCTCACAAAGCCACAGAAACATGCAGGTTTTTTTTTTTTTACCACACCAATAGAGGTTTAAAGGTGTTCACAGAGACTGAATAGTTACCAGATTAATGTTTATGGTTTTTACAGCTAATTTGTGGTATCTTTACAGTTTGTGTCTTTAATTATGACCATTTATTGGGCAGAAATGCCTCTGAACAGTTTTATAGTTCTTAATTTGTCCACTCTCATTCATAGTTTCCAGAAGTGCTTTTTTTTTTTTTTTTTTACATTTTTGTTTCCAAATTTACAATTTTTTATCATTTTTGGCTCCCTCCATGCACCTGCCTTTCCTGTCTCCCTCCTTCCTGACAATACAGTGCAGTGGGCAGATTGATAGAGGAAGTCTGTAGGTTTGTTAGACAGCCTAATCAATCAGCATCTCACAAAACCACCAGCTAATTAACTTACTCCACAGCTGTCGAGGGAGAGAGAAAGAAACAGACAGCAGAGAGAGGGGAAGGGTGCTTAGAATCAGGACGATGAAAGAAGATAAATAGATGGAGACTGAACCAAAGTATTACAGATTTCTGCCACTCCCTGAAACAGAGACTGAGGAGAGACAGAGATGGATGAAGATTATAAAGACACAGAGGAAGGAGAAATGATATAAAGGGGAGAGGGTGACTGATAACATGAATGGCTCTTTAACGGAGACTGTTGGCCCGGGGCAGAAATAATTGGCAGAAGAAGGTGAGCTGGACCGTCATCGATCAACAGGCGGCACTCGCTGCCAAAGACAGCTCAAATCCGAAATCCTGAGAGCTCCGTGTGGGCACAGTCAGTGTGCAAGAGGAAAGTTTTGTCTGCTGGGTTAGATTCAATCCCCTATAAGTAGGATTCCTTTGTTGTTGTGATCCTCCATTGATCCCTGGAATGAGAAATTCCTCTTTGCCTCTCCACCCTCCAGACAGGAGGTCAAAGCACAGAGTTAAGAGGAGCTGGAAGATATACAAAGGGTAGCTCAGAGACTCTTGGGACGTGGAATGCTGCCATTACAACTTGAATCCTAGCTTAAACATTCAATTACAGCTAAAGCTGTTGTCAGGGTGCCACCACATTGCAGCCTGTTGTCTGCTCTGTGTATTAATTCACAATTTTCTTTGCTTCAGAAACATGACGGCCAGTTCACAGTCATCCAGCTGGTTGGCATGTTGCGTGGCATCGCCTCAGGTATGAAGTACCTGTCAGACATGAGCTATGTTCATAGAGACCTGGCCGCTCGCAACATCCTGGTCAACGGTAACCTCGTGTGTAAGGTGTCAGACTTTGGCCTGAGTCGAGTTCTGGAGGACGACCCCGAGGCCGCGTACACAACAAGGGTAAGACACACTAACACAGTTTGACACAGTCACAAACAAATTTATCAAGTGAAACTAGCATTTTAGAATGCTAAAGTTTCAAAGAACGATCTTGAGTGGTATGTTAGTGCTCAAAGTATGTATTGGGGATGACTATCAGCTACTAACACAATAAATTTTGGTTAGTGTCTGTAAAAATGTCAGAGCGATAGCTATTTACGTGTTTTCATGCCTTGATGAACCATGGCAATCAATTGTGTTGACTCTTAATGGTTGATCACTTGCAAATGTACATCCAATAATGACTTTCTAAAAGTTCCATTAAAATTTGTCCAGTAGTTCATTATATACTGGTATTTTCTAATAGACAGACAGACAGGATCAACTACTGCAGTTAATACCAACATAATTTTAAGCAAAATTCTGATGCAATCTATTAGCGCTCAGAACATGTGATGGGAATCATTTTCAGCTACTACCACACCAAAATTTTAGCTCAATATCTGAAAACTTGACTAAGTAATATTCATTTCACTGTTTGCAATGTCATTTAGTGTTGGCAACCATCTTGAATTAATCTGACAATAAAATGAATGTGCTTAGTTACTCTCTGAGTTTCATTAAAATCGATCCAGTTGTTCATCAAATATTTTGCTAACAAACAAACAGGCTAAAGCACATAAACCCTAGACAGCTGTTTTATTGTCTTTCCATCCATCGATCCATCCATTATCTTCTGCTTATTTGGGAGTCGGGTCATGGGTCAGCAGCTTAATCAGGGAGGCCCAGACATCTCACAGCCACCTCTTCCAGCTCTTCTGGGAGGTCAACAAGGCATCCCAGGCCAACTGAGACAGTCTCTCCATCGTGTCCTAGGTCTTTTCCAGGGTCTCTACCAAATCGGACATGCTTGTAAAACCTTTCCAACGATGCATCCAGGGGACATCCTTACCAGTTGCCCAAACCACCTCAACAGGCTCCTTTTTGAAGGGGAGGGGCAACGGTTCTACTCAGTCTCTCCTGGATAACTGAACTTCTCACCCTGTCTCTAAGGGAGAGTCTAGCCAACCAGCAGAGAAAACTCTTTTTGACTGCTCGTATTTGCAACTTTGTTCCTTCAGCCACTACACAAAATATGTGACCATAGGTGAGGGAAGAACTGTAGACTGTCTGGTAAACAAAGAGTTTCACCTTGCGACTCAACTTTCTCTTCACTACAACAAACTGACACAGAGTCCGCAATAGCCACACCGATCCATCTGTCGATCTTGCGTTCCATTCTTCCCTCACTCGTGAACAAAACCACAAGATACTTGAACTCATCCACTTGAGACAGAACCTCACCCTTGACCCAAAGAGAGCAATCCACCATTTTTCCAACTGAGGACCATGGCCTCAGATTTGAAGGTGCTGATTCTCATCCCAGCCACTTCACGCTCGGCTGCGAACCGTTCCAGTGAGAGCTGAAGATCACGGCACGATGACGCCAACAGGACCACATCATCTGCAGTCAAGAGGCTACCAAACAGGACTCCTTCCACCCCCTGGCTGCAATTCAAAAAAGGTAGTCAAGAAAGTCAATTTTATTTTCCAAGTTACACATATAGACTGGTTGAGCAAACTCTAATGCACACTTGAGGACCTTAGTGAGGGTAAAGAGCTGGTCCAGTGTTCCATGGCCAGGACAGAACCTGCATTGTCCTTTATCGTGTGTTTGAAAAAAAATGAAATGAAAGATCTAAAATGCATAAAAACACATCAGCTGTTTTAAACACTGTATTTTTCAAAAGTGGATAAAGGCTCTACTGCCCGTTTCAACAATAAGAACAAAGCTGTTCACCTAATGAAGACAACGACAAAACAAGTCTCAACATTTTTTTGCTTTAATGCATTTGAATCAGTCACTGGTGACTGCAGCACCATCTCGCAGCGCTCAGCGAGACTGAAGAAAACTCAAACATCAATGAGTCAAACCACTGCGGAGTAACTCATCAAAGATGTCCACAAGGAGATGGAACTATTCATATTCATGGGAAAAGTTGTGGATGTTATTCTTAATATGGCATTAGCATTGCCCTAGGAGGAGGGGATCAGCCGCTGACTGCGCTTTAGCAATCACATACAAACTCCCACTGATGTCAACAGACCTAGATGTGGAGCTGCAGGCGCTGATGAAGGGAGCGGGGAGGGGGGCATAGCAGCAGCTAAGTCTGAGGCGGAGATGGAGAAGACGCAGAAAGATCCACGGAGGAAAAACAGAGAGATTGGGGGGGGGGGGGGGGGAGAGACTGATCCAAGGAGAGCAGTTAAGAAGAAGATGGGGAAAAAGATGATATGGTGGGGGCGGAGGGGAAGATGGTGGAAACAATAGTACAGTGCTGAGGAACTTGGCAGCTTTGTCTTTCAGATGACTTTCACCGAGCAGACACGGGGAATGCTAGGTGGTGCAGAGGCAGCAGCCGCATATTAAGAAGCTGAAGCGAGCCTATAGAGGTGTGATGTCTGTGTGTGTTAGAGTGAGAGAGAGAAGCCAGGAGTGCCCGTCTATACATACAGCAGGTTGTATGGAAGCCGTTTGATCTGTTGCGTCAACAACAAAGACTCGGGCAGCTTGGGATTTTAAAAGAAAACTGATGGTCCAGACTGCAGTCCTGCCTCACATATTCTGAACTGTGTCTCAGAATAAAACCCATGTGTTTATGTTTTACTGTAATTGAATTTAAACGTTGTGTGATTTTCTACCCATCTCTTCCATGTTTCTTTCTTCCCATGTACTGACCCAATGATTGCATATTTTCACAAAAATGTATATTTTATTAACAGAAAAAAGTGTCAGATTGTATTTGATGGCATTAAAAATGCAGTATTATACTTAGTGTTGTGGCGATTCAAATGACCTTTGAATCTATACCCGGTGATTTCAGCTGACTGTAGTGTTCTGTGCACACATGCACAGACAGAAGCATACACTTAATATGCATTGACAAGAGAAATTACACAAATGTACTTAAGCAGTATAAATAGATTTCATGTATTTCAGATAGGGGAAAGACGTTTGGAACATAAAGAAACCAAACAGACACCACCATTATTATACAGTATGTCAGTTTGTACTTACTGCATTTGTTCTGAGACTGTTTAGTGTCATTTAATTTAAAGACTGTCAGCACAATCTTACCAACTGTATAATCAGAATATAAACATACCACCTGTAGAACTAAGTTTGGGCTTACTTGGAAACCATCATGGGGGACAATTGCAAAAATTCCTAGATTGCTTTGATTTCAGTTAAAACAGCAGCAGACACAGATTGCTTCAGTCAAACTATTGGTAATTAACATCAAGCATAAATCAGTGTAGAGGGATTTGTATGTCTTTATTGATAAGTATATTTTTTTAGATAAATATGTGCTTCTACTCTCTACTTCATAATATGTTTTCAATGTCTGAAAATGTATTCAAGCAAAGAAAAATTATTGCTCATAATTTGTCTTAAAATGCAGCTTGGTCTTGTGGTAGTCCCTGTAGTGCATATGTGTCAAACTCAAGGCCCGGGGGCCAAATGTGGCCCTCATTGACATCTTTTCTGGCCCTCAAGATGATATGTGAAACGTAAAATAATTCTATGTCCTGAATTTTTTTCGGTAATCTTTGATTATGATGTTGAAAGCACAACAGAGAACATCAAATGAGACCAATCAAACTCTTATTGAGGAACTTGTGACCATGAAAAGATGCTGGGTATCTGATTTAAGTTAATGTAGATTCTGAAACTGGCCCTTAGTTTGAAAATGGTTTTAATTTTGGCCCCCTTTTGTAGGTGGGTTTGACACCCCTGCTGTAGTGTGTATAGTGTGGTGTGTAAAGTAAATGCGTTAATAAAAGGCAATGTGTGTGTGCGTACTTGCACGTGGAGGTGTGTGTGTCTCTATGTGTGAATAGGTGACTAATGAGGAATTTAGTAAACTCCTTTTAGAACCTGGAGTTGTTAAAAGGTGCTAAATAAATGGCTTAATAAATGGCTGAAATGGCTTTAAATGACATGACTATAAAAATGTTAATGTAATTTTAGAATTTGTAAGTAAAAGTGAGGCCGTCTTGGGAACTGTTTACAGGGAGGAAAGATCCCCATCAGATGGACGGCTCCAGAGGCCATAGCCTACAGGAAGTTCACCTCAGCCAGTGATGTGTGGAGTTATGGTATCGTCATGTGGGAGGTGATTTCATATGGAGAGCGACCTTACTGGGAGATGTCCAACCAGGATGTAAGTCCCAAACATTCACATGCCGGTTTCAGTGCCATTCACCACCGTGCATTATTCTACCTTCTGCCAGAACTGAGAACGTTGTTTTATGAAACTTCCAACACTGTTCTTACTTTAAAAATATGCCTAAAGTGATGATAAATCAATAGATTTAATTGTTCTTCCCTTGCAGGTGATCAAAGCAATAGATGAGGGCTACCGTCTTCCTGCTCCAATGGACTGTCCTGTGGTGTTACACCAGCTCATGTTGGATTGCTGGGAGAAGAGCCGCAGTGACCGGCCCAAGTTTGGACAGATTGTCACAATCCTGGACAAACTCATCAGAAACCCAGCCAGTCTCAGAGAGCTGGCCAACAGTTCAGTGTGGTCAGTGGGAGAAATGTTCTCCGTCAAACTGTGAATTTCACTAATGCAGTCATCAGATAGTTGGATCAGAATATAAAACAGTAAAAACACTAAAAACTGTACTTTTCTGACAATATAATTTGTAAGTAATACTGGTTAGTGATACTTATTTTTTTAAAGGGTCCTAAATAAATAAATAGTTTTCAAAGTAAAAATAAAATAATTAAATGCATAAATGCATTCAAGGTTGGGGCTGGTATGTTCTCAATAGCCTTGTTCAATTTAGACTTTCTGAATCTCCAGTTGTTTTTCATGCATCCTGAAGAATGTCATTATTTTTACATTTACATTTTGGACCTCAGGCTCTTAGCTGATGCTCTGAATCAGTGCAGCATAGACATTTGAATCACTTACACAGACAAACACTTGAAACAGAATGAAAACCAAGGACCAGCATAAATGCGGCAGAAGCTCAAAAGTAGCACTGGTAAATCCCCAGAGAGTAAACACAATTAACCACATGACCAGAAAGAAGCCTTACACAAAGCTCCCATTACAAAGTCTGTAAGATTGTACACATTAATGTGTATACTTCACCATGTAAGTGCATACTGTTTGTAAAAATATGTCATTTTCTAGGTTTTATGTAAATGAACAAACATTTAAAATTAAAAGATGAAAGCAAACTAGTCAAAAGATTCTACAAGTAAAATATTTACAATCGATAGAGCCATGCATCCTTCTTTTTGACTAATGTTTAGTTAGAAATGTGTTTTTTACATTTTCATTTGGTTTTGAATGTAAGACTTCCCTGTTACAGAATCAAAGCAATTTTTTTCAAATGAATTTTTTTTATGTTAAACTTATGTACCAAGGAGAAATAAGTGCCAACACAGCAGTAAGAAAAAGTAATTTACCCACACATTAGGCCAAAACTTTGAGTTGTAAGTATGCTTTACATCTCAGCAGGGAGGACCCACCCACTCCAGAGTTCAGTGTGAACACGGTGGACGACTGGTTGGAAACCATCAAGATGGGCCAGTACAAGGAGAACTTCTCCAGTGCTGGATATGTCAGCTTGGACTCTATCCTCTACATAAGTGTCAGGTAAAGACCGATCTTTTAACATCAACAATCTACAGGTAGACTGATTGGTCCGATGACTATTGTCAATTTCCAACATTTTTTTCAAATAATCAGCTCTGACTACACTTGAGCATCATATTCTGATTAAAAGCCTATAGATTGCCTTTTTTCAGAGGACTTGTCTTGATGTGCTGCACATCCAATGATGGGATTTACTTTTACAGCAGGGGTGCTTTTTTCAGAACATCAGCAGACAATAAAAAGACTGGGCTGACAACATTTTTCTATGTGAATTAAAGTTGCACCAAATACCCCATTTTCAAACCGAGTTCAAATACTTGTGTTTGAGTACTTTCCAATACAGTGAGCCAATATGGGTACTAATAATTTAATTTTATGTAACATAAACTTTGAAAGAGTATTTGAAAATCAAAGGAGCTTACTTTTCATGTTAACCAGGACAGCCAAAGTCTTTTAAAAAAGTGTTGATTAGTGAGATGTGAAATTGTCCAGAATGCTCTTGCTCAGGTCCATACATTCCCAGGGTCTTTTTCTGCTCCATGAGAGACTACTGTATAGTCACTTCCTACTACTGTTGGCAAACTCTTTGAACTTGGGTTTTTAGCTGTTTTATCAAACTGCTTTCTTGAAAGTGTTAGATTTTATTCCTCGTCAGTCTGGATGATTTTTTCTTTGATCGGTCACTTTGAAATACACACAGTCACAGCATCATCTTCTTCTGTTGGTATTTATTGGTGATTCTCAAACAACTTTATGGCGTATTATGGCAAGTGTGGATCAGGAGAGCCACAACCTCCACATGTCATTGCTTCTCCTCTACCATTTGATTAAGATGTGAACGTCACACTAAATTGAAGTGGTATTGGGTACTGTGTTATCAGCACACAAATATGAGTCTGAGTACACCCACATGGTATAATAAATAGCTATGTGTTGTCATCATTGTATGTCCCCATACAATGACGAAATTGGTTCTCTGCATTTAACCCCTCACATGTGAGATCCACCCGGGTGGAGCAGTGGGCGGCTATATAAGTGCATGGGGATCAGTTAGGGATTGGGTGTCTTGCTCAAAGACATCATGACATGTGGGCATGGCGAGGAAGTGAACTGCGACTTTTTGATCCCAGGTCAACTGCTCTACCTCTACACCATCTCAGCCCTTATAAGAGTTACAGTGCCAGGTCGTCTCCTATCCAAATACTAACCAGGTCCGACACTGTTTAGCTTCCGAGATCAAACAAGATCGGGTATGTTCAGGGTGTTATGGCCATAAATGTAGTATCAGACTGATACTAGTATCGGTATTGGTGCATCCCTGATGTGAACTGTCTATAAAACTGTCTTTGAATTGTCATCGAAATGTTTTTACTAAAATCAGCATTGTGAATTTGTATTTTTCATTTTTTTTTGATCTAGTGAATTGACAAAGATGGGAGTGACTCTGGCTGGCCACCAGAAGAAGATTTTATCCAGTGTGCAGAGCCTGCAAGCCCAGGGGACGCATGTCCATGTATAACAGTTTCCACAAAGACACACGGTGAGACAGACTTGAACTGGATGCTCCTGTGAAGAGCCTCCCCACTAAAATGGAGTTGGAATGGATACTTTGTGCTTGGGTCTCCATTGATTTTGAGACACACTAAAATGGAGACAACATTGACGTTTGACTCCTTCACCTTCCCATGCCCCCCCACCCTTCTGCATCGTCGATGGGCACTTCTGGCTTTAGCACTCAGAGTCCCAGCAACACCGTCACTGTAATGGAGCAGCAGAGTGACACGCTACCAACAAGACCGCACATAGAGCATCCCAGGCCATTTCACAACATGTCAACTTAACAAAAAGGAAGAAAAAAAAAACTTTTGACATAAGAAATAGATTAAAAATAGAATATAATGTTCATCACTGTTTGTGAGGTGTACAGTCGGGTTTTACCATTGTTTTGTTTGTTTTGTGTTTTCACAATGAAGGATTTAAAAAGGGTCATAAGATGTGTATATGTGTAGATAAATGTTTATACGGGCAGTGTTTCCCACAACCATAGAGATGGACCTAACGTTTGTATTGGTGGTGAAGATTATATTGCGCAACATTAGCAGGAATTATTACCCTGTAGATATGGCTTCTTTTATTGCGGTCTGCTCCAAGAAAGCCAATGAATGAGCCAAGATTGTGAACGACCTGAATGTGTGAGGAGAGGGAGAAATAAGAAACTGGACCTGTAGCGATGGAGATGCATGTAGATTTTGCTAGCTCGTGTTGGGTGTGTGTTTTGGGCCAGGACAAGGGCTTCCTTAACGACTGCTCTCAGATACACTTCCAAAGCAATTCAACCGGGTGTTTATTCGAGTATTTTCTTTGGTTTACAAAGATTGTAACAAAAGGACAGAAACAAAAAATTTTATTCTTCCGTTAGTTTGTTTAAACAAAGTGGTACTGTTAACATTTTACACCACAATGTTGTAAGTATTATCTTAGCTCAGATTAGCCTTCCAGTGTTTCAGGTGTTACGGAAGTTTTAGTATTCATGTAGATCAAAGATGAATCAAAAGTTATAAGCACTTGCGCTGTTGAAGATGTACCTTGTTTTTTCAGGGTTGTGCCATGTACAGTGAACTTTGAAAAGTTCTTCTAGGTAATATGCCATCAATCTAACTGCACTTTTCTTTTATCAGTCTTCATGGTTGGTTGGTTACACAAGGGGAGTCCTTATAAATGTGTTTTCTACACTGTCCGCATGATAAGAACGCAAAACTGGAACGGCTCCTTTTCAACAAAATGAAATTTCTGCAGAGGTGATTTTCAGATGCGCAAAATGGTATATTTTACTTTTAAAAAATGAATATGGCTGTGGAATACTGTTGGATTTTCTGGTTTTCATTTTATGCTTGTATCTCACTGGGCTGCGACTTTAAAGTGTCTCAAATCGTTGACGGGGGAACTATCCTCTGAAAGAGAACATCCGAGGCAAATGTCCAGATCTAAATAAAATAAAATGCGCCAACCAACAAAAATAGCTATTGATAAACTGGTTCAAATTTGTCTATCTTCATTATGAAAGGGTATTAAATCATAAATGTGTGATTGGTGGGTACAAAGTAGGCCAAAGTGGGTACAATGTGGACTTAAGTGGGCACCAAAAAAGTATATAGCCAAGAATACATATTTGCAAGCCGTGCACATGACAATAGGTCATTTTTAATGGCTGTGCAAACCGTGACTGCAAGTCTTGCTGGTCACAAACACTCAGATTTCTGCAAAACTGCATCCGAAAATTAATCTTTTTTTATCGCAGTTTGCTCAAATTTTGAATTGTCAACTACACTCCAATAGTCACAACCCAAGTACTAAATTTAGCAACCTATTTTTTGTTTCATGTTTTTATTTTTCATTTCAAAACCACTACTCATACAATATATTTTTAGAAGAATTTTTTACAACAATAAGCAACTTTTTTTTAATTCAAAAGATAACTGCTGCTGATCACAATAATTACACAATCAGACAGGAACTCTATTTGTGAAAACTGTATCAAGGACACTAAATCTGCTTTTAATGTGCTCCAAACCACACAGGACCAACAGTGGCATCAAGTACAGTAAATATCATTGTATTATAGTGTAAAATTTGTACAGTGTTGATTTACAATGTCAGAATGTTTGTATTGATAACTATGATGATGACTATGATGTGCATTTATTGTGATAAAGAGATTTCTGAAGTTCAGGAAGGTTCATACAGGTGAAAGGTGAATGAAGGCGATTCATTAGTCTGAACAAAAGAATGTAGCACGGCGCAAAGCTTCAGCTTGGATAGAAAGGAGACAGTGACTGCAGTTTCTACGATAGCGTTAGAATGAGTAGAATGGACTTATTGATTAGCATGCTTTATTCACATGTTCATCTTTGACCGTTATTACTTGCAGTTTCTACCCCATTTCTACATACAACACAGGTTTAAAAATGCTTATTTGGAAAAAGAAACGTAGAAGAGAGAAGAGTGAAATATCTGATTTAGTTTCTATTTGATATCACAAATTTAGCATTTAGTTAAGCTTTTATCTCAGCTAGAGGATCATCACAAAGGACCTGACATTGCAGTTCATGATGAAGTATTTAAAGAGATGCAGATGCAGTGTTAATTACAAAAAAAGGAAATGTATAAGCACTGAATTTCATACAAAGTGTTTCTGTGCATTCGACTGTTAGCTGCAGCAGTTAGCATGCATGCTAGCTTTGTGACAGTGTCTCAGCTCGAGAAGGATAAATATAATTGACAATGAAATCAAAGTTTAAGATTACAGATTTTAATCAAAACCAGTACCTACATACAGTAAGATGTTTTTATTTATTCCCATTTACTTTATTAAGGACACTTTTTAAGATTTGTAAACAAATTTGTCCCAATTCCAAATTGCGTTTTTGGAACTAAAACCTGAAAATAGAGAAAATAATTATTCAAGTGAAATTTGTGTCCAGTTATTTAAGCTAATACTATTTTTTTAATCTAACAGTCTTTTCATTTTAACAGCTAAAAAAGTGTACTTAAGTCTATCTCTATATGAATGGCTAATGATGCTAAATTGACACGTGTCACTGCACACAAGTAACATATGTGTCATAGAGTGGATCTTTTATAGACATGACTACAATAATTGAGAGGCGTGTCTGAAACAGACAAGACAGAACCATGATGGGCAGCTGGACAAACATTTTAATGAAGAGAGAATTTACTTGTGTTTTTTCTGCTTGATTGTTTTAGAATTTGTAACGTAACGGCAATGACAATTTGCTTTACTACAAAACCTAAAAACAAAAAAGTTAAACTATTTGCCTAAACAGTTTCACCACTACTTCACATTTTAAACCACAGATAAAAGTACAAAAATACAAGCTTGGAGTGACAAACTGTTCATTCTACTCTTGCTAACCCTATAATTTTGCTCAGGCGGATCATCTTGACCCGCTGGCCTTTTAGATGCCTTATTTATCGAGTTATTGTTCTTTCTGTTGTCAAATAAGAGATAGTAGAGAAAGGTGTATATATACAGGTAATATTTATTTCCATAATTAAGGTGACCTCACATCAGCACCCTTTTCCAAACATCCCAGAGGCCCTCCACAGCACCACCACTTTGATTCATTTAAACAAAGAATAGACAGTTTGCTCTAATGTATTGTTACACAACTTCAAGCGGATGACCTCCAAAGGTTGATGGGAAAATGACCATTATTGTTGTCTTATTTACATTTCACTAATGTAAAGGGCAAACATTTTTGTTGTTGTTGTTGCATAATTGTTTTGAAGTGGAAAACTGAAGCTTCATCGTTGCATTCTGCCTGAATTATAATAGTCAATAATTACAATGCTCTCTTTCTTCAGGCCTAATCAACACTCCAGTTTTTAAAAAGTTATGTCATGTCCCCACTTTTTGTTCAGTTTTTAATATTTAATCCCAAAGCCGTCGCTGCACACATTTGCGAAGTTAAATTATCTCAAATGCCACATTTGTTTTTAATTCACTGCAGGTTTGTATTTTTGATGTTCATTGGATTCTCATTTGATGTTTTCAGCTCACTCCTATTCTTTATTCTGCTTTATGTTTTTCTTTTCCTTGGCCACCAGTAAGAAATATTCGTTCCCACGCCAACTTCCTCTGCGTTGCTTGTTGTAAAGGGTGTAGGCATTCTGATGTCTTTCATGTTGCTGTAATAAATATGCTATGATTTCTAATTTCTCACGTAAAGCCTTCAGTGTCATTCTTTCACACATTTTTGCATTTCTGTCCTCACCCCCCTCTTTGTGAACCTCTTAGCCTTCAACACAGCAGAAAACAGACCCCAGTAAATAAATAATAAAATGGAAAAAAATTAAATTTGTTTTTCCTTCATTGCGCAAGAGTGTTGGCAAAAGCTAGTTTTTTAGAGTGCTTTATTAAATTATTTAAAACTATGGAAAAAATGTATATAAACTACAAACTGGTCAATTTTATAGTGACATTCAGTTAAACGCTTATCAATTGTATGTACTCTATCGGTAGTGATGTCAGTTAAAGAGCAAGAAGTACGGAGAAAGAGGCAAAAGTCTTTGTCCAGGCTACACTAATGGCTAAACAAATGAGGGTCCATTTTTATTGTTTTACAGACTCATAAACTCTTAAAATGGCATGTGAAATAATGCTACATTAAATAATAAAAAAATAAATGTCTACATTTGAGCTTGACACTGAATGGTAAATTTGAGCTCCTTCTATCTGGGAAGAGATTCAGGCAGCTCAAATCAAGAACAAATAGATGGAAAAACTCAAATTTTAAATGTAACCGGGCTTTATTTTGTCATTCAGCCTGTTTTATTGATATTTGTATATGGATTTTTTGTTGTTTACCAATTTTGTGGTGTGTTTTTTTTTTTTAGCCACTTTGCTTCAAGGAAAATTTCCCTAAGGGGACAATAAAAATGATGATGATGATGACTGTTTGTTAAACTTGCGACTGTTTTCTCAGCTGAACAATGTGTGAGGCAGTCTTCCACATCAATCTGTCGTTTTTGAGAAAAGAGTCACTTTGAAACCCTCAAAAATATTTTTGAAAGCTCCTCGTTCAGCTTGTCTAGTCTAGCCTGGAAGAAGAGCTTTTGTCTCTTTCTTCATATTTCTTGCTCTATAACATATTCTACTGCTGATAAAGTACTAACTATTGATAAATGTTTCAAACAATTACTCTAAGACTGAGAGACCATATTTGAGACAGGGTTGTGTAAAGGCACAGATCAAATCACAACAGCCTCCATGAACTTCAAATTAAAGCCATATGAAACCACCAACATACTTCCAAGAGCTGCGGAGCCATACTAAGTAATCTGGTAGAGTGTTGGTCTGTCAAGAAACCAACAAGCCAGTGATCACTGAGAATACAAATCTCTGTCAAGATGGGAGAACCAGAGAAACAGCCAACCAGGGCTCATACAGGCCCTGTTTTTTTTTTTTTTTTTTTTTGAATGTCCAGAGGACCAGATTGAACTTTTTTGGATTTTTCTACCTGGATTATTGAGCATGCATCACGATAGCCAACCAGGGGTTTATCTCAACCAGGTTTTTATGTCAGAGTATACAAACATATAAAGATTCTTTATTGTCATTCACATCACATGTGGTACATTCAGTGGAACGAAACTATGTTCATATGTATGTACTACATATGATCTCATAAATCTCCTATCCCTATGTACAGCTATGTATGTTATTTGAAGAGACATAGCCTGCTGAAAGTTCACCAACTGATACCTGAAGGAATCACCGTCACAAACACACTCACACATCCTCAAATTTGATAAACCAAAGATTAAACTATCGGACAGCAATTTTCAAGTTTAGCCAAGCATGCACTAAGCATAATCTACTGTCATACCATCCCTACAGTATTGGGGACATTAGAATCCATCGTGCGGATGTTCGGCAGAGTCTGGGACATAAGACGCAGGTGTTCAGATTTAATCCATAAGTATACACTGACTTTAAGCATACCAGTTGTTTTGTAGAAGAAAACTAATCCTTGGTAGGACTAGAGTCTTGATATACTGTAAAACAAGAAAATGAGCACCTCCAGGAAGTCCTACAAATGGCTTTACGGTGACGCTAGATGATCCTGAATGTTCCTGTGAAGACGACTATTAGAAACCCCTAAGGAGAACACCTAAATAAATTGACTTTGCATACATCCATTCCATTATCTTTTATCCGCTGCTTCCATTTTGGGTCATGGGGGTCGCCAGTGCTCATGTCGGGCAATCACTGTGCGAGGGGTGGGGTACACCCTGGACAGGTCTCCAGTCTATCACAGGGACACATAGAGAAAAAAGAGACAAACAACCATTCACTCTCACTCACACCTAGGGACAATTTAGAGTCACCCATCAGCCTAGCATGCATGTTTTTGGCATGTTTTTGGTCTGTGGGAGGAAACTGGAATACCTGGAGAAAACCCACACATGCACGAAGAGACCATGCAAACTCCACCCAGAAAGACTCCCGGACCGTGATTTGAACCGGGGACCTGCTCGCTGAGAGGCAGCAGCCCTACCAGTTGTGCCACCGTGCTGCGCTTTGTAAACATCCATCCATCCATTATCTTTACCCGTTTATTCCATTTTGGGTCACGGGGGTTGCTGGTGCCCATGTCCAGCGATCACTGTGCGAGGGGCGGGGTACACCCTGGACGGGTCGCAAGTCCATCACAGGGACACATAGAGACAAACGAGACAAACAACCATTCACTCTCATTCACACCTAGGGACAATTTAGAGTTACCAATCAGCCTAACATGCATGTTTTTGGTCTGTGGGAGGAAACCGGAGTACCCGGAGAAAACCCACGCATGCACGGAGAGAACATGCAAACTCCACCCAGAAGGCCCCTTGACCGGGGTTTGAACCAGGGACCTGTTCGCTGAGAGGCAGCAGCTCTACCAGTTGCGCCACCGTGCTGCCCGCTTTGTAAACATATTTTAGTATATTGAAACTTTAAGAAAAAGTTTCCACTTTGCCGTTTTGGAGAAAATTGCTACACTGTGGGAAAAAAAAAAAATGCTGATTAGATCAGCATACCCGAAAAATGTTGGAGCCTGGCTCGACAGGCAGAATTGTAGTCTCATTAGTCCCCAACTCTGTCTTAATAGTGATAGCAGTGGTGGAGCTGTCCTAATAACATTTTAAACACTAAAATCTAACAGTCTGGCAGACATCTTCATTATCAACGAGTGTGTAGTGTGTGTAGTGTGTGTTTTTATACTCTCAGATAATTTTGTCTCAAGGGAGGAGGGAGGTCATTGACTCCTGCCCTTGGTTAACCCCTTAATGCACTGGCCCAGTTGCTGTCACTCTATGTTACCACCATTACACCTCATTTAGCCCATCATATTAGGCTTCATATTCTCCTATCCCTCACTACTGGCTCCACACACACATACACACAGCCTGACATCCAAAAAATTCAGGTCTGTTCTCCATTTCCTTAGTATCCATCTCCTGCCACTGCCCTCTACTTAATCTTTCTCCTGGCCTTGTGCGCCCCAGTTTTTTCTTGCCATTCATATCCATCCTGTGCAGACAGACAGAAAGGTTGCAGAGACTCTTCTGACCTTGACTGCCTCATTATCTCCTTCTGCTTGCTTTATTCCCCTCTCATAGCTTTGTACTTTCTCACACTTCCATTCATCTATTCATCCCATCCATCTGAAAGTTTCCTCTACATGCAGGCTCCTCTAGGAGGTTCACCGCCTCTTTCTGTCTCGCTGCTGTTAGCCACTGGATTTTTGTTCTCCATTAAAAGGCAATCCATAACGCTGGACTTTTGTCTGTGGGTGTCTCAACAGGCGGAATGTCATCTCACGTATTTACTTAGGATAACAGAGGCTACCAGGAGCCATAGGCTTGGGCGATTGATTCATCATGCAGCTCTTATTGACATCACGTGGAAAGGTCAGATGTCCCCGCAGAGAACACTTTAAAAGGCCATTGATGACTGATGAGCCTGTCATGTTTGTATCACATACATGCAAGAGCACCGTGTCTCTGCTTTTCCATCTTCACTTTTCCTCTCTGTTCCTCTGCTAGACTCTTGATCTGTGACACAAACACTCACTCACTTTCTTCGGGGAAAGGTAATTGGGCCCCTCCGTCATGCTGTCAGGTGTGTTTTGAGTGCCCTCATGTGCAGTCATTATAGTAGCACAAGAGACCAAACAGCAATGGATCAACTATGACCTCTGTATATATGTTTGATTATGAGTGTTCCAGCTGCGTGTTTGTTAGTGGGAGTGAGTCATGTAAGTATCAATAGGAAGGCAACATGAGAGTGGATGATAAAATCTACACCAGAGGGCAGATTTCATCAGCTATTGGCTGAATTTTCTGGAGTTCCTGCTTTTGTCGATTTTGATTGCGTCGCGTGTGTTCCCGCTAATCAAATATGGCCGAGTTCAGACGGGCTCCGCGTTGGCCTCTTCTGCACACACACCAGCGCTCTTGTGTCTCATGAGGTTTTCATTTGCTATCAAAGCGATTTCCTGTCTCAAATTTTCATCAGTAATCAAAGTTCCTGATTGAATTTGAAAAGTGAGCCCAGCTCTATAAATCACATTACATGCTTCACTCCCATCATGCCTGCTCTCATCAGCCACAGGGACGAGACGCCACCCTGGGTGCACGTCTAAACCGCGGTCTCTGTATGCGCTCCTGTGGATACAGCCGAGCGGGGAAATAGCTGCTGACAGGGCTGAGATTAGATATGTGCATTTTTTTGTCAGAACAAAGAATACCGACAGGGTAGAGGAATGGTCGAATGACGACAGAGATATCACACATGGGTCTGATTGTGTGTGAAAGCAGTTCCTGGTGTTTGTTTTAGAGTCAAATTAAGACCAGAGAGGTTGGGTTTGTTGCATCAGTACTGCTCAAAGGCAGCGATCAAAGCAGAAAAGGGAGCACAGTGAAAAAGTGACAAGCTTTTGCTGATTTAATGGCTCACTGACAGAGACTAGAGTTCACGTACAATCCAAATCAGTGCAAAGGCATTCAGTGTTTGAGTCACAATATTTGATAATGTGAAAAGTGAAAAACTAACATGCTCGAAGTTAGAAAGATTACAAATTTAAAGCTATAACCCACAAAACAAGCGCTAGACTGATAGAGAAACTTTTTAAAACAGGATTTAAATAAACCAGTTTGACTTTTTGACTGTAGATCAAGTGACTCAATCCTGTTTTTAAGTTAATAAATGCATCATTGAATATTACGAAAATTTAATTTAAACAGGATTTTTTTTTTTCCCCTTGTCACCTAAAACACTTCTGCTAATAATAACTATAGAACCTCATGATGAGAAAGCATGGATTGTAGTATTATTATGCAACAAAGGTGATGTTCATTTTGTTCCACTACTCAGTCACTAAAAGTAGCACCTTAAATTTAAAGGTTAAATGTTTCATGACTCGTTCCAAATTTAGCTGTTTTCACTGTATGTTTTTTCTGTGTTTTATATTGTTAAACTTTATGCAATCATATAAAACAGTTTTTTTTTTATTGTGGCGATCAGAGTCACTCATTAAGAGAGTCCATCTATTTGAATGATTTTAAACTGATTTATTTATTTATTTATTTATTCGGCTGCTCCCTTCTTCAGGGGTTACCACAGCGAACTAACTCACATGAAGACTTAACAATTGTTTCTACGCCGGATGTCTTTCTTGACGCAACCACAGACCACCGAGCTACCACAGCCCTCTGTGTGGAGCAGAGAGCTGCTATCTAGGACACCTGGAGAAGCAGATGGTGGGGGTTACAGTACAGTTGCATTCAGGCCCAAAAAATCCGATCCGACCCGGCCCCAGCACGCAGTCATAATTTCCGACCCCCACCCGACCCGACAAATAATTACAGGACTGAACCCGGGAAAAAAAAAACTGACATTTTTAATTAGTTATTAACAGTCGGGGATATGCGGGTGAATTAAGGGGCAGAAGATCGGAGCTGAGGGGGTGTTTGTCCTTTCATGGCCATAAAAGAGCATTTAAACCCTGTTTCTGCCTGTATTCTGCATTATTCAGACACGGACCCTGCTCTGACATGTCTGCTTTAGGATCTCACCTTTTTGGGTCGTTGGCCGCGAGTGTCTGCTGAATGCAGCGGCTGAATGAACGATGAATCACTTCCTGGCAGTATAGTCTCATCTGAAGCTTAACTGAACTTTTTACCTCTTTCAAGACCAGTGAGCTCGCGGTGAAATGGCCGTGTGAGACTGGCGGATGTATGGCAGACCATGTTATCATATAATTGGATCGCGGCTGATCCTGACCCAATTAAAAGCCCTAGACCGACCTGGCCCGCCTAACCAGCACATTATCATGGTCCAAATCGCCCCAAATTCAGGTTGAGTGGGGCCAAGCTTACGGCTCGGGTTAGAAATGACAGCTCTAGGTTACAGGCCTTGCTCAAGGGCCTAGAATGGGGCAAATGAGGGTAGAGGCAGATGTGGTTGCTTCACCTTTACCACCCACATTTTTTAATGTTGTCGGTTAGGGGGGGTCGAACTGGTGACCTTCCAATCACCTTCCAATTCTTGAGACTGATTAAACTGATTTACTGTTTTACAGAGAAACAAAAGGTGCCCTTTACACCCACAAAATTATTAGTATATTGCAGTTTATTACAATATATATATATTTTTTAATTGTGGCGCAGAGGTTAGAGAAGATGGGCCTGTGATCGGAAAGTCGCAGGTTCAACTCCCGGTACCGTCAACATCAAAATGTGGGTGGAAAAGGTGAAACACCCACACCTGCCTCCACCCTCATTTGCCCCACTCTGGGCCCTTGAGCAAGGCCCTCAACCCCCACCATCTGCTCCCTAAACAAGTCTCTCTTGAAAATGAGTTATCGTGGCTCAATGAGACTACCTGTATAAATAAAGGGTAAATAATATATTTTTTTTAATGCTAATTTTGTTGATTAGAAAGAATAACATACAAGTTGTGATACTTACAAAAGCATTAAAGTGCTTTGAACTTGTTTCACGTCCACTTTGCTTTATTGAAATGGTAAATAAACCCTAAAAGTTTTCATCTTTTTAGCTTTTATAGATTTTAGAATCAGGTATGTTTTAGGTATCAACAGCAATTTAAAATGCTGCTCAGAAGCCAGATGTTTAAGGAGTTGGCAAAATATTTTCTTATATTAACATGACAGAACCAGCAGGGCTCCCGCCACATCAGTCCGCTGTCGCCTCATGAAATCAGTACCAGATTTTGGAACAAGCAGATGGAGGATGAACAGGCAAGGAGGTGGGGTGGGTGGTGGTGATCGCCACAACTTGAGCTTGAAAACAACTTGAAGAAAAACTTGGGAGTAGTTTGAAGGGAGTGAGAAAATATTGAGCTCATAATCTCTTGCAGATGTGCAAATGGCTGTTTAATGTGATGAATGTGTAACATTCAGCTGCTGCTGTGGGTTGACTCAAGGGGGACTTGGACCAAATACAAACCTGTTATTACTGAAACTGTGCCCTCAGCTGACTCAGAGAAATTAATGAAAATCTAAATTTAGAGCCAGCGCTGCAAGGTGACAACTTCTGATCCATGAATTAGACAAACAAGTTGCAGACTTTTCCAGTGAGTGTGACTGTAAAAATCGTATATATTTAAATACATACCGTACAGTTTACGAGTTTGTGTAATATCCTTTCTATGAAGATAAATGTTTGTGATGTATAAATGTTTAGCACGTGGTGGAGAGATGTGTATTCTTATGGAAACACCACATATTTTTGTGTGTAATCTATTCAACGTAATCAATCAGGCTTTGATGTTCAAGAGAAGAGCTCGGTAACCATGGCAACGGCTTTTATTGGTTGAAGTGGGTCAGGAAAAGCAGTTTTGCAACACATCTATTTAATTTAGAGTATTACATCAGAAGCTCATGTGACTACAAATAACTTTTTACATATTACAACAAGTAAGATGACCCTCTTTCTCAGCTACAAAAATATATGTTTGGCCTAAATCCAGATTTATCTGCAATTAAAACAGAGCGGATTAATTTTGTTGAAGCAGCCCTCCTGCAAACACTCTAAACTCTTTTGTGTACAGAAGTACAGTTTATATTTCTCTGCAAACAATAATGTAGAGCGTTGTTATACTTTTTAATACTTTCGTCAAGTACCTTATATAGAAAAAGACAAAAAATATTTTTGCAACAACAACAAAAATCGTTACAAGCATTTACAAGGGTGGCACGGTGGTGCAGCTGGTAGAGCTGCTGCCTCTCAGCAAGAATCATGGCCAGGGTCTTTTCTGGGTGGAGTTTGCATGTTCTCCCGTGCATGAATGGGTTTTCTCCGGGTACTCTAGTTTCCTCCCAGACCAAAAACATACGTTAGGCCGATTGGTAACTCTGAATTGTCTCTAGGTGTGAGTGAGAGAGTGAATGGTTGTTTGTCTCGGTTGTCTCTGTGATGGACTGGATACCTGTGCAGGGTGCCCCCGCCTCTTGCACAGTGTCTGCTGGACATGGGCCCCGGTGACCTCCACAACCTTAAAAGGAAGAAGTAGATAAAAGATAATGGATGGATGGACAAGCAATTACTGCATAAGGCAATTTAGCTCAATATTCTAATAAAAGACAAAAGCAAAGATTTGATTTTCTTTGACAGTTGAATATGTTTAATTTTTAACAGAGTCAGAGTCAAAGAGTTTTATTGTTACACACATCACATGTGGTACATGTGTTGGAACGAGATTGTGTACACAGGGTCCCAGTTGCATCCAACAATAAAATGTAAAAGAAAAACAGTAATAAGATCTAAGATATGAACTAAGAAAAACATCAACTAAATATACACTAAGCATCAATAGCATTAAAACAATACGCTGAACAGCAGCACGAACATGAGTCTGTGTGAGCAGATGAGCACGCATGAACACAGCGACATGAAACAGACCAGCAGCAACATGATGTGATTTATTCACAGTGATTATTCTGGTTAGAGATTCATGAGTCTAACAGCTTCAGGGTAGAAGTTGTTCCTCACTCTAGTGGTTCTACACTTAATGCTCCTCAACCTCCTTCCTGAGGGGAGCAGGGCAAAAAGTGTGTGTGCTGGGTGAGTGGGGTCCTTCATGATGCAGGTGGCCCTCTTCCTGCATCTGGAGGTGTACATGTCTGTGATGGTGGGGAGACTGACTCCAACAGTCTTCTGTGCAGCCTCCACCACTCTCTGCAAATCTTTTCTTTCTGCAGCTGTGCAGCCTCCATGCCACATGTTGATGCTGGAGCACAGGATGCTCTCCACTGCACACCTGTAGATGGAGGTGAGGACTGAGCTTCCCAGACTGGTCTTGGAGAAACATCCATGTGAAAAGATTTTAAACAGTTTTAACATTCCTTGGCCAGCTCCAAAAACAGATAGGTTGCCTTACTTTCACCCATTTTCTCCTTCTTATTGCCACTGGTAAGTTCTTAATAATACAGAAAAATAATTATTTCTTTCAGCCTCATTATTTCAGCTCATCCTCCAAACTTTAGTTGGGGAGAAGAAAGTCTGTCTGCCTTCATATAGGAAGCGCTTTCAATTAACTTTAATTCTGGTTCCTCCTCCTCTGTTTTATTGTCATCTACATAATGGCTGCCATTGACAAGTGGGCCTGGCTGCTTGCATTGATTAGTGGAAGCCTCGGGAAATTTTACAAGTGGCTTGAGAGAGAAAACAAAGCGCGGGTCTGTGCCGAGCTGTTGACTGTGTGCTGGTGTGTTTAGAAAATTATAGGGTAAGAGAGGATAGTTTGCATCATGGAAGGGAATGAGAACACTTAGAGAAATGATGCTGGCTTTAATTAAATTCCCTCAGCAACAACACTCAGGTAGCTTCATTCACTGCGCTTCAAAGAAAACTTTAAGGACCTAAAGAAAAATCAGCTATAGCTCACGAGGGAGACTGCTGTGGATTTCATTTTGTATTTATTTATTGGGTTGAGTGCTTTCCCTCAGATTGTTTCAGAAACAGAGAAAAATAAAAAGAGAGGTTTTTATGCAGCTGAGTCCACTTGGACTTTCACTGAACGATGGCGTTCTGATGAGAGATTTGTATTAGACCTAACTTGATACAACACCTACTCGTATATAAAGTGAACTAGCTTTAAGTGATGCATTTCAAAGTTAAATCTGATTAACCTGAGCATTTCTGGACTTTTCATGCCTGAATCTGTTGGCTTACTTTATTGTGTGTATGTTTTATTAATTTATTTACTTATTTATTTTTTTATTATTTTTTTTACAAGGAGGGAGTATAGAAAGTGTAAATGGGATTTTTATTCGTACCTCATCTGACGCATCGCTTCAAGCAATAACAGCCTCAGTGTAAAAAGCTTATTTCATATTTATCATTCATCCATTCATTTTCTTTACTGGTTTGTCTGTGTAGGGTCAGAGGAGGCTGGTACCATTCTCTGGTGATGGACCGGAGGCTTGGTGCATCATGAGCAGATCAATCATGGGTTCATGGATTTTAAAAAAAAAGTCTTGTTTATCACGCTCACAGCTATTTATGGATACAGTATATCTCAATAATTTTAAAAATCATTAAAAAGATAATGTATATTAAAAGTTAAATTCAGAAAGTGAAACTTGAATATTAAATAGATTAATTACCCACAGAGTGACATATTTCATGTCTTTATTTCTGATACTTGAGGATTATGGCTCAAAGCTAACAAAAACCCTAATTTCAGTTCATTAGAAAAATCCAATGTTCTGTTTTTATTGCTGTTATGAATCAGTCATTATCAACAACAACAAAAAATTAAATTAAGAAAAAAAAATCTGGACTTCTGTTGTGTAGCTGAAGATATTCCACTTCCAATCTGTGGAGCTTTCTCAAAAAATAAAAAATTAAAGAAAGAAAATATATCTATGTATA
>NC_056506.1:36081620-36100708 GCF_014905685.2 Nematolebias whitei
TGCAACTGGGTACTAGACTTTTTAACAAACAGACCACAGTTAGTGAGGATCCACAACCTCTCCTCCTCCACCATAACCCTCAGCACTGGCTCTCCTCAGGGATGTGTGTTGAGCCCCCTCCTGTTTACTCTGCTCACATATGATTGAGCAGCTACCCATCCAGGCTGTCACATTGTAAAGTTTGCAGATGATACAGCGGTGGTGGGATGCATCACAAACAATGATGAGTCCAGCTACAGGCAAGAGGTGGAACACCTGGAGAGCTGGTGCAGAGAGAATAACCTTCACATCAATGTGAAGAAGACAAAGGAGATGATTGTGGACTTCAGAAGGAACAAAAACACCTACACCCCCCTGAACATAAGAGGATCTGCGGTGGAAGTGGTCTCCAGCTACAAGTACTTGGGTGTACACATGAATGACAACCTCAGCTGGAGTAACAACACCACCAGCCTGATCAAGAAAGCTCATCAGAGACTCTAGTTCCTCAGACGGCTGAGGCGAGCTGGTCTGGGAAGCTCAGTCCTCACCTCCTTCTACAGGTGTGCAGTGGAGAGCATCCTGTGCTCCAGCATCAATGTGTGGCATGGAGGCTGCACAGCTGCAGAAAGAAAAGCTTTGCAGAGAGTGGTGAAGGCTGCACAGAAATCTGTTGGAATCAGCCTCCCCACCATCACAGACATTTACACCTCCAGATGCAGGAAGAGGGCCACCTGCATCATGAAGGACCCCACTCACCCAGCACACACACTTTTTGCCCCACTCCCCTCAGGAAGGAGGTTAAGGAGCATTAAATGTAGAACCACTAGACTGAGGAACAGCTTCTACCCTGAGGCTGTTAGACTCATGAATCTCTAACTAGAATAATCACTGTGAAAAACCATATCATGCTGCTGCTGATCTGTTTCATGTTGCTGCTGATCTGTTTCAATGTTGATGTGTTCATGCGTGCACATCTGCTCACAGACTCATGTTCATGTTTGTGCTGATGTTCAATGTTTTATGTTATGAGTGCTTAGTGTATATTTAGTTGATGTTTTTCTTAGTTCATATCTTAGATGTTATTACTGTTTTTCTTATAAATTTTATTGTTGGATGTAACTGGGACCCCGTGTACATAATTTCGCTCCACCACATGTACCACATGAGGTGCGAATGACAATAAAGAATCTCTGACTCTGACTCTCTGACTAATCACTGAGTCATAATTTCAGTCAGAATTAAATTAATCCTCCAAGGTGAGTTCAAAAAGATACAACAGGTAAGACACTGATTGTTTATAGTCTTTTAGTAAAACCGAACTTAAAATTAATTGAATGTTTGTTTGTCTGTTTTGTGTTGACCAACTTCTGGAGGAAATATCTGTGTATTTAACAGGTAAGAGTTTCTTCATCAGTTCATGGACACGTGTGAATGCTGCAAAACGTTGACTGTTTTGAGTAAGCTGCTTATAACGGGTCTTTTTTTGTTGTCGTTGGTGAGTCGAGACATTTCTTCTCATCCTGAGTATTTCATTGCATTGTTGACCTTGTGTTGATCTGCACAAACAAACCTAAACCTAAACCTAACCTATTGGTGCCATTTCTCTGAAAACAGCTGACCAGTAACCTTTTTCCACAGATAAGTAGTGATGAGTTATTGATGCAAACATGGATCCAATTTGTGGTAATGAAGAAAGACTAACATTTCATGATTCATTGTGACCCTCCTATTGTTCACAAATTAAAATCAGAATCTACACATACATTGAGACGCATGAAGGGTGTATTGTGCTTGTGAACAATGGGCTTCTCCTCAATTGTTGGTGTCATCGTTAAAATTCTGAACACGCACACATAGAGGCTACCCCCAGTGTGTCTTCCCTGCACTGTACACAAAAAGTCAACTAAACAGCCTCTCCTCCTCACACACAGACACACACTTCTCCATCATTATCTCCTGCACACATTCCCCTTCATTTCCACTCAGCTCTGATAGCTGAAGATAACCTCTCACAGTGTGAAGCCAAAACGCACCGACCACAGGATTAAAGCTTTTGACAAGTCCAATTAACAGAGAACCAACAACTGTGATCGACTTCATTGATGAAACATGACAAGTCAATTCATAACTGCCAAGAGGTGAAAGGTTAAATGACTTGTAAAATAAAATGAAGTACACCATGTAAAACGCTGACATTGCTTTCTCTTTTGCCATTTTTTTCCTTTATGCTCACCGTTCAAAGGATAATTGACCCTGATTCCAGTGCCTGCAATTACTACATTTTTCTCTAATGCTTTCAAAGCTGTTATTTCAGGAGAGCTGAATTTGTAAGTGATCAATAACAACTGATGATATGATTGGTTGGTAGAGATAACACAAAGAACTGCGTAAGCACAGGTTAACAACATGAAACTTATTCAATTAGAATAACAAAGAGTTGTTTACATTTATGCCATGTATTTTATGAATAGCTCTGTCAAAGTGTTTATTTTCCCATCTGCAATAAGCACAGTGTTGGTAGTGACACTATTATTGTGTTGCTATATAAAAAAAAGTTGCAAGATATGTATAATAAAGTAACTGAACACATTTTTTTTGAGTGGGGCATTTACCTAAAGTGTTAATAAATTGCAATCAGCATCCTCTCTTCTAGTATGCTTTGCTTTTTTAAAAAAACCATGAAAGATTGTTGTCTCTTCATATGAAAATTTCAAGTTTATCAGCTATTGGATGTTGGGTAATTGGTGATACATTACACTATTAGAGGGCTGGAAGTGGATTAGTTTAAAGGTTAATAAGAAGATTGAAGTATAGGCTCAGGATTGCTAGCTAAATATACTTTTTTTTACTTGTTTTTCAGGCTTATAGCCACTTTTTTTCTCAAAAACAACTTACTGCTGCGAAAAGAATACACTATAATGCTGAGAATAGATCATTATATTATTATAAAGGTTCTGAGTTGCTCTGAATGTATAAGAATCAACATTTCACAGAAAATATGCTGGACTCTCAGTCCACATTAATTAAAGGAAATACAATTTTATATTGTGGAAAAAAGAATGACACAAAAGTTGAGTGGATAAAAATGCAGAGAGAGACCTGTAGGATAATAATAACTAGAAAGTTCTAGGAGAAACTTTGATTGGGACTGCCAGGCTGCTGCGGTAGTTGTGGCAGCCATCTTGAATCAAAATGGTTCCAAACATTAATCAGTTCGAGACGTTTATCTGATGATTACTTTCTGTGAGTTTCAAACAAATCCAACAATGAATTTCGTTTTTTTTAGGTGACTTGTTAGCAGAAGTTAGTGTGAGGAGTGTTCTCATATGCTAACAAGTGATGCTATTGCTAAGCTAACAAACTAATGCTATCAACTACTATCTTTGATCTGATCAGGCTATTTAGCTATATTACCTGCATTGCACTGCCTTGCATGTTGAATCGAAACGGCTCCAAACGTTAATCAGTTTCTGTGAGGAATTGTCTCCCATACATTTCCTTTGAGGAAATATGGTGTCTTTGTTAGCAAAATATAAGTGTATCTTTGATCTGATCAGGCAAATTAGCTACCTTATTTTGATCAGCATCTGATGTTTATCAACATATCTGAGTTTCATCCAGATAGATTAAACTTTGTTAGCATGCTAACTAGCATGTTAGGCTAACACCTTATTTTCTTGCCAAATCTCTACAGGTGACCCACCTGACCTTGGCTAACAAGGTACTGAGGTTATCTTTTTTTTTTTTTTCCCCTTGTCCTGTCCGGCATTGTGACACTTAGAATTATTGTCTGAGTGTCAAAGTGATGCCCAACAGATTTACTTTCACAAGCAGAGCACTATGGCTGGCCTTAATGCTCCACTTGATATATAAATTAAATTTTATTAGAATATGCTTTGGGTTTGTTTCAGATGTAATGGACACGGGGACGGAAAACAAAGAAGATAACAAAGCAGAAAAGTGAGAGAAGAGTTAAAATGTAAAGAAGGAGACAGGAATAGAGGAGAGAGAGGGGGATAAAGAGAACACAAGTCAACATCATTGAAGTCTGCCTCTAGACCTGCGGAAAGAAAAAAAAACTGAGGTTATCTAATATGCTAACAGGTGATGCTAATGCTAAACTAACATGCTAATGTTATCAACTACTATCTTGGACCTGATCAGGCTAATTAGCTACATTACCTGCCTTGCATGCTGAACCAAAATTGTTCAAAACGTTACTGAGTTTCTGTGAGTTTTCTCCCATTCATTTCCTATGGGAAATTTGGCATCTTTGTTAGCAAAATACGTCGCCATTGTAAATCCGATTGCCAATAAAAGTAACAGCACCCTTCCCGGAGCCGGGCCAGTCATTTTGATACAAATTTTGTGGAGGTCCACGTTGCGGTTCGGGCTGCGTTAACGGAGATGGAAGAATAATAAAAAAAGAAATCATCGCGTGTAGAATAGTATGTGCCTGCCACGCAATTGCATAGCAGTCCCCAAAAATAATAATATATTTTATTTGTATGCACCTTTCTTGGCACTCAAGGTCACCTTACATAGTCTAGCATAAAAACAGACATAATATTATATACACAGTAAAAATAGGTACAAAATAGAATTTAAATAAGACAGTGCAGTTGCAATCACAGTGCATAGGCTACTTTAAACAGATGAGTTTTTAGTTTGGATTTGAAATGTGGCAATGAGTCTGTGTTGCGAATATCAGGTGGGAGCGAGTTCCAGAGCTGGGGAGCAGCACGGCTGAATGTTCTGCTCCCCATAGTAGCAAGACGGGCAAGGAGAACAATGAGCTCAATAGAAGAAGAGGATCTGAGGGTACGGACGGGTGTAGTAATGTCCGAAAGGTAAGGAGGAGCGGGTTGTGGACAGCTTTGAAGGTAAGAAGGAGTATTTTGTAGTTGATGCAATATGGGATGGGAAGCCAATGAAGCTGTTGTAAAACAGGTGTGATGTGTGGATTGAGGGGGTCCGTGTAATGATATGGGCAGCTGAATTTTGGACCCATTGTAATTTATGGAGGCTTTTCCATGGTAGGCCAAAAAGAAGGGAATTACAATAATCTAAACGAGAGGTGACCAGACTGTGGACCAGAATCGCAGTGGAGTGAGGAGTGAGGGAAGTACAGAGGCGATTATTATTTTGTAGACGGAAGTAGGCTGACGAGTGATATTGTTGACATGGGAGGCGAAGGAGAGGGTGCTATCAAGGATGACATCTAGACTCTTAACCTGATGGGAGGGAAATGGAAGAGGGATGTCTTCCATTTGTACAGAAAACTACTCTTTATGTAGGGACCATAAGAACAACAGGATGGAATATTTCCCACTAGCTTTATAGTTAACATTTAAGTTTTAAAATAAAGTTTAATCACTTCACAAGTGAATCCAAACTGGTCAGACTTCATTAGGAGCTCCATCTTGCTCAGAAACATCTCCAAGCACTCTTGATTTCTTTTGCCATCAATTTGCAGGTGACATTTTAATCTTCTCTCCAGTTTTACCTAAAGCTTCCTTGTGTTTTGCACTTTCCCCCAAGCAGCAGCCTCACTAACAGAGGAACAGGATGGAAGGCACATCTGGGCTGCTTCTTCAGGGGCACGTTGCCCAGCAGCCACACTTTGATCCGCTCTCTAAGTGAAACAGATGCTTTGAGCTAGTAGTGGATATCAGCTCCGGTTCAAATTAAAACATGCTAAAATATTAGCAAAGTTGTTATCCAATTGAAAACAAATGATTGTGAACTTAAGAAAATATACATTTTGAAAAACGTATTTAAAACACTGCAAATAATAGAACAATGCTTTCAGTAATAATAATTGTTTGGTCATTTTTCTATCTGTCTGTGTGCTCGTGTTATGAGTGTGTGTGCTGAGATCACCTTGGTCCTTTGTCAGACAAAGGCCAGAGAGGGTCCTGGGGGTGTTGGAAAGGACAGCAGGGAGCAGAAAAAGGTGAAACAGGGAGAGGACTCTGGTGATATTTGCACAGTGGGAACCGATGGTCACGGCATAATGATGAACAAGGGCTGTTTTTACAAATGAGAAAACAAGGAGGAGGACGAGCCAGGAGTCTGCATGATCACACACAGTGATACATTCAAACATAAAGTAACACACTATTATTTGTCTGTGATAAAGACTACATCTAAAAGCATCAAGGCCTAGTGTTCCTTAAAAAAATAGTCATATCACTCGCCGCCTTTTTGCTAATTGTATGTAAGTTCGTCTTGTGTTGAAAAATGTTACGTGTTGTGCCCAAAGAATGCATTGGGAACGATGCTTAGCTCCTTCCACACTGAATTCCAGCTCAATACCTGTAAAGCTTACAGAGACATAGTCATGTTTGTGTTTTTCAAAGTCAGTAAGTTGCAGCTTGAACTGGACTGAGTCCCAAAGGTTAACCAGTTTTAGAAGAACATGATTACTTTCGGAATGTGTCAGAAGGTAATTTGTTCCTGAAACTCAAAAACTATCAGATCAACAAAAGATTAGTGAAGTATTCTCTTCATATTGTTCAAATCTTAAGTAGAGGCTGCTGGGACGCAGCAGATCGTAAGCTTAGTTTCAGTTTGGACCAACCATTGAGAGTCTTTCTGCGTCTCAGTAACAAATGTTCCTGGGCTAGCATTGATTCACAATAGTTTGTCAGCAAGTGTTGAAAGGCTTAGCTCAACAGATCCAATGCCTGTATGCTGCAAGAATTAAAATGCAAAAAAGTGTATTTGCTCAAAGTAAGGAGTTTTGTCAAATTGTAGTGGGGTGTCTGGTTAAGCAGTCACATGAAGCTGGTGCTAATGCTTCATATGTAGGTTTAAAGCAGTCATTACCTGATATAGAAACAGCTGTAGGGTTCACAGTTTTTCCCACCAGGTTCCAGGGTGGCGCCTGTGAGCAGCAACAGAGTGATTGGCTCCAGGAGTATATAGATCTTCAGAAGAGCTCTATTCTCTTCTGGAGCATTACTTACTAACCGGTACTTGTGCCTCCATCCCTTTCATATACAAATTGCTAAAAAGTACTTACCCTTGTGTTTCTCTTCTGTGTTTCCAGAGATATATTGGCTGAGTCTAATCTCCTGGACTTACCTGATGACTTGAGCCTTCTATGACTCACCTACAAAGCTCCCACCTTAGCTGCACCTGCACCATCCAACCACGATCACCGCTGCATCTACTACCTGGATCCTCCCTGTTGGAAACCCTCTGTTTTTCCCTCTGCGCCGCAACCAGCTGACCCAACCATAAGGAACCAGGAACTAACATTAACATCTATCAAAACGTCATTCCAGATCATGAATATCTAGCCAGGATAATCACTGTGAAAGATCACATTATGCTGCTGTTATGTTTCATGTCGCTGTGTTCATTCGTGCTCATCTGCTCAAACAGACTCATGTTCGTGCTGCTGTTCGGCGTATTATTTTTATGCTTTTAGTGCTTAGCGTATTTTTAGTTAACATTTTTCTTAGTTCATAGCTTAGATCTTATTACTGTTTATATTTTTACATTTTATTGTTGGATGTGACTGGGACCATGTGTACACAATTTCGTTCTACCACATGTACCACATGTGTATTACAAATAAAGAACCTTGAATCCTTGATTCTGTTCCTCTCTCAGTCCGTACTCCCTGGGTTCTCCTCCTCGTGACATAGGGAGGCTTAAAATGTGTTGAGGAAAAGTAAAACTCTACCTAGGTGATGCTGTGCGTGTTAGAGCCTGTGCTTTTGATTATTTTAGTTTTTCTTAGATTTGCTATTAGATTTATTTCCTCGCAGCATGGTGCCACAATTGGTAGAGCTGCTGCATCGCAGCAAGAAGGTTGCTGGATCAAATCCCGGCCTGGGGCCATTCTGGGTGGAGTTTGCATGTTCTCTCCGTGCTGCGTGGGTTTTTTACGGGTACTTCGGTTTCCTCACACAGACTAAAAACTTGCATGTTAGGCTGATTAGTAACTCTAAATTGTCTCTTGGTGTGAGTGAAAGAGTGGATGGTTGTTTGTCTCGTTTGTCTCTATGTGTCCCTGTGATGGACTTGCAACCTGTCCAGGATGTCCCCCACCTCTTGCAGTGATAGCTGGACATGGGCATCAGTGACCCTCACGACCTGGAAAGGAAGAAGTAGGTAAAGATAATGGATCGATTAATTTCCTTGTGAATATTGTGTTTTGATTCTAGTCTTGGGGTTTAGTTATGTTATTTGTATTTGTCTGATCAGTCTGTGTGTTTTCACAGATAGGTTTCTGTTTCTCAGCCTGTCCTGTCCCGCCCACCTACACCTGTTTCCGTTTTTGTCATCAGCTCAGGTGTTTTCAGTTCTGTTCATTAGATCAGGTTTGATCTCCTTGGTTGTCTTTATAATCTTCAGTTCACATTCAGATTTTCTGTCCAGTCATCTCATTTCCTGTTCTGTTATCTGGTGAGTCTCTCTGAATTAAAATGCTGTTCATTCTGCTATCACATCAGCCAGTTTCCGTAGTTTTGTAATAAAATTAACCTTGTGCTTCTTGCGATGACTTACATCTTGGCTCCATCTTCCAAACACTCCACCTCTTGATAGTGAAAGTCAGTTTTAGGCTGTAGGTGTAACACCAGGACAAGACTGAGCACAGCAACAAGACACAAGGTAGTTTTACTACATCTCCAAGGTCTTCCAAGCCAAAATTTTTAAAGAAAATTTATATTTAAAGACCTTTTTTTCAAGTTTGTTTGAAAAACCCAAATATATATGATTGTGAGGTATGAGTGAGGGTGAGGAGCTCCTTTATCTGGGAGTTCCTTGAAGTAGAGCTCTGGTTCTCCTCCTCAAAAGAGTCAGCTGAGGGGGTTCAGATAAGTTTGTTAGGGAGGAGGCAACACAAAACAAGGTTCCATCAAGATCAGGACTGCAGTTTTAAAATGAAGTAGGGAATTTGCTCAAATTTGTTGGTGTCCTTGATGCTAAGAAAACAAGCAATTACTTATTCCTTCTGCACTACAATTAGTGGCACGAGGACTGCACAGCTGCAGAAAGTAAAGCTTTTGCAGAGAGTGGTGAAGGCTGCACAGAAGACTGTTGGAGTCAGTCTCCCCACCATCACAGACATCTCCACCTCTAGATGCAGAAAGAGGGCCATCTGCATCATGAAGGACCCCACTCACCCAGCACACACACTTTTTGCCCTGCTCCCCTCAGGAAGGAGGTTGAGGAGCATTAAGTGTAGAACCACTAGACTGAAGAACAGCTTCTACCCTGAAGCTGTTAGACTCATGAATATCTAACCAATAAAATCACTGTAAGAAAAAAAAAATCACTGTAATGCCACTTTAATTGGTGATATGTGACTTATCTGTGCAGCTGATTATCCATACTGCTGATCTCATGCCTTTATACTGCTGTATTCATACCGATTTGCTTGTAACAAACACCCTGTAACTGCTTGTACTCTTGTTTTAACTGCATTTTTACTGTAGTTTATTGTTGCCATTGTCTACTGTTTTGTTGTCTGTACTTTATATGTTCTCTCTGGAACAGGTCCCTCTTGGAAATGAGTCCCCATGGCTCAATGAGGCTAACCTGTATAAATAAAGGTTGAATGAATGATTTGCTCACTACAGACTCATGTTCAGGCTGCTGTTTACCATTTAAAATACCATAATATTTTACATTATTAGTGTTTAGATCCTTGTATACTGTTTATTTTTATACTTTTTTAAATACATTTCTTTTTATAGGTGCAGAATTGGCTTTAAAATTATTCTGCCGCAGGACAGTGAGCCCAAACACACAGTTAGTGCCCTTAAATTCTACTGTTAGCCAAATAAGGAGTCTTAAAATGATGCACAGATCTATTCTCTCAAGAAATGTGTATTTAGTTATCCAAGATGTTTGTGAAAAACTTGCCTTTTTACATGTTTTACTGAATTGCTTTTACCGCGACAGATTAAAGTGCTAAAAGTGCAATGAAGCCAGAAATAGTGGGATTTTTATCTGTATTTGACAGATTTTTGTATTTGAAAATAATAACAATAATCAGCTAGGATTTATGTTTGGTTCTTGAAAAACTAAATTATTTTCTTTTTGTTAGTCAAATGGACAAAGAAGAAGCTATAGTGAAAAGGTGTTGCTGATGCTGGGTGAGACTGCAAACACAGAGATAAAGAGACTGTGTGGGTTTCAAGTGCCGCGAGAGACAAACAGGCAAACATTAAAGAGGAGCAGCTGGCCGAAGGGTGTATGGGGCTTAGGCTTAGATGAGCTGGTTATTGATCTGTAGAGTTTGAATTTCTTTGAGAAACAGAATCTGAGGACAGATCCTTGTTTAAAAGTCCCCCTATTCACATCCATATTTATTGATCTGCCCACACTTTCATCTAGCTTTGGGTAACTCTGGTTGCCTTTCTCCTTCCTCTGCTTTCCTTTTTTTCTTCTCATGCCTTATTTTCTCGTCATTCTGATTTGGATATAAAAGCTCAAGAATTTCCTTCTTATATATACAATATTTTCTTATTTTTTCAACTCTTTTTTGAGTTGGGTGAGCATTTAAGTGGGCACTTCCTCATAATGCTTCTAAGTGAATGAAACATCTTGTTTTATGAATGTTTATTTTTCCATATGTTTCCCATAAAGTCTGCTTATCTTCAGACTTTTATCACAGACAGCAACAACTTGAGCGTATTAACTATTTGGGCCAGTAGATGTGATGGTTGTTGTCGAACGGAGGGACTGAGATATAGCTGCTGCTGCTACTGCGAGCTGTCATAACTTAGCCTGTAAATCTGTCCCTGAATGGAGGAGGGAGGAGGTAGAAGAAAATTGATTGTCTCGTTGTACTTCATCTTTGGCCTCTTTGCTCTTGGTTAGGAGCCAAAAGACCTCGCGAGCCAGCTTCATAAAGTATGCATCTACAGAAGGAGACATTATTAGCATCCCCACCATCTGATTCCATTTTAACTGTTCTGATATCAAATTCAGTGAACCAAGACACTCCTTCATACTCCTGGTCATTCCCGACGGTATTCTTCTCGTTTAGTCTGCATGTTTGTTGCCAAAATAGATTTTACCCTCATCCTTTCTAGTTCATCCAATTTATTTTTCCTCCCCAAACCTTACCGTCTTCCCTTTTCTCTCTCTACCCAGCAGCAGGTCTGGGCAGACCTCCACTGCTAAGGGCAGAACAACTGATAACGTCAGCCATGCTGTCTGTGACTGACAGCTGGGTAAAATGGCTGTGGCAGCACACAGAGAGATGGAGAATCCTTTTTCAGGCTGCACCACAGTCAGTACCTGCGTCCATCTGTCAGCCCGAGAAACAGGAGCACAGACTATCATCCCCAGCCGACCCACAATCAGCCATGCACAGGACCGAGGGAGGAGAAAACACCTCAGAGCCACCAAATAAGCATGAAGATCAACAGATGGCTCTCTGTCAGCCATCTCATGCTTTTAAATCTTTTTGTTTGGTCTCCACCACCATTAATTTACTCAGTCTATCCTGGAATCTAATATAGCATAATGTTACACTCTTACATGTAGTTTTTAAATCTTTTTCTTCCTCTCCGTTTGACCCCAGGTGGTACAGCAGCAAATGTGACGAGCAAAGGTAGTCGTCTCACCCCACGCTGTGCAGATTGCTGTCATTACACTCAGTCCATGCTATTTCAATCCCACTGTAATTGGAGTTGCTGCAAATTGAAGTAGGGTCCTTGATTTCATACTTTGAAGAGACTGGCAGCTAGGAGAGAGCTTGTCCAGTTGAGACATGTGTGGTGTGGAATCTGGGTCGTTGCGATAACATAAAAAGAGACAAGAATAAGTTTTTAGTTAGGAAGATATTTGACTAATTATGGCATACAAGTGTTCATTCATGGTGGTACTCCCTACTTAGTTTTATTTTCTTTTTTTAAGCTATGGGGATTGCTTTGACAGGTTCATTTTGTGGTATTCCCTCTCTTGTCTCAAGTGCTGAGTTTAATGCAGATGTTTTCAAACTTCATTTTCAAGGATCCAAATTTTATTTTTGTAATAAGGTCAAACATTCGCAACAACTAGCAATAAGCAAATTATTTGAATTAAACTTGCTCACAACTTTCAACCAAATGAAAAGTCTCTGATTGCCCACATTTGTTTTGTTTGTAAACCTAAATGTCTAACTTCAAACAGTAAATGTTAAATGTGTACTATAGTTTTATTACAATTTTAGCTTAAACATGAATGACGTAATCGCTTTTGTGTCTCGACAAAACAAAACGTCTTTGTTTTCACAGAAAAATAAATGTTAAATAAAAAACTTAAAGGCAAAAATAGCTTGTAACATAAAAACGATTAAGATAAAAATTACACGCCCCGAGAAGTTTAAACTATGAAGTAACCGAGAGTGGAAAATTGCACTGTCTACATTTATTGAGCAACTTTGGTACAAAATAGGATATAATAACTGATCAAAGTGACTTTCTTTTACATAGCAGTTGGAAAAACGACTCAGACTGCCTGTTACTTGAAGTGATGTAGCATTTTTTTGGTGTTACTGCACCTAACATTATATATTTACTGCTAAAACGTCCGTTTTTTACATCTACTGTATGTTTCCCTGCCTCAGTCACATGCTCCAATTCTCACACCAAGCTCCCTCCCTTGTTGCCTTCTGCATTCTCTTTCTGTGTGCACACTCTTAAAAATGAAGCATCATTCTTATAACACCTGTCAACTTACACTTCTTTGCATCGTAACAAAGCATTCCAGTGGAATTAAGTCTAAGGTGGGCTGAGTCTGGATTGCCATTCGTTCAGATCCAGACTAGAGTTCAGACTTTGAGAATCACTGGAATAATGTCTAACATCACGTTAATGATTTGCTAGTTAAGCCCAAGAGCATATAAAACCTAGTGAGGATAGAAACACTATCTCCCCTCTTGTGCTCACAGATAAATTTGACAGCATGTAAAACCATAATTCTGTCGACATAAATAGGATTGGACTTCTAGTGATGAGAAGAAGGAAAAAAAATCAATGAGGCTGTTTAATTTAGTGTAGAATGAACACGTCTACATATTGCTGTACAAGATGCAAATGAGATTTCTCCCCTTGAATAATCATCTGTCTAAAAGGCAGAACCTCACTGGGAGGTAATTACACCCTTCTCATGATTAAATAACCCTTGCTCTTTCTTACACTCCTATCTCTCTCCTCACAACCCCCCTAAGTGTTTCTCTTATACATGCTGAAGATATACCTTGAGGCCATTTTCATGCAAGCAGCCAAAGCTGGCCTCACAGAAATAAATGAACACCTTCACAATAGCAGAGAGTTATGGCATCAGCTAGACTTCCTTTTCCAATGTCATTTTTGACGCACTGCATCCTTATTATGTTTTATCATCTTTCCATCGCTGATAATGAGGCCTGGTGAACGAGCAGGCCTGCGAGTGTGCTGTGATGAACAGTCCTCGCTCGTTTTCTAACAGTGAGGTACAACAAAAGGTAAGGAAACTCATCTGAGCAACCATTCATAGTCATTTCCATTGTTTGTCTTTTCTTATAGCTAAAAATTAAAATATTGCTTAAGTCTGCATTAAACTTACAAAAAAAGAGAAAGTGTGAAACTATTTATATGGTGATTTGCAGTAGCAGATGGACTTGATGTGTTGCTAATCTTACATTATAATACAATATGTTGTTGCTGTGATGCAGAAAAGAAAGAGAAAAAGGTAATAGATCAAATTCACTCCCATGGTATGGATATTTAGAACAAGTATCAACTAATATACAATTTCATCCTTGGGGAAACATGATGATATACAAAAATATATATATTCTTCTATATTTTTAAGATCCGAAGGTGAATGAGATGTTGAAGATCGTGTTCAGCTGACAAAATTACAACTGAATGCTTCTGACCTCACTGCCTACAGCTTTGCATACCAAATATCTAAACAAAGATCTTCCTAGCTCTGTTACGGCTTGAAGTATTTGACAGTAAATAGAGATGCACAATATTGGATTTTTGGCCAATATCCAATATGCCAATATATTGAAACTTATTTGGCCGGTAACTGATACCAATACCGATGTTTTTCCCCTAGACCTACTTATAGAGACTGCATAGCTTTCTCTGCGGTTGATTTAAAATACTACATTATTTGGTGTGGTCTTTGTCAGTTTGGCCTGATACTAAATGCAGATGCCAAAAAGGGGACTGCAAATGATGTAACACTTCAACTTGGATTATGTTTAATGTCAAATTTATTCATGACGTCTACTCTCTCTAACAAAATAACAACACTCGAACAGTGCAAATTTGTAAATTTTCACAAATCTAAACTCAGCAGTGCACATAATGTATATATATATATATATATATATATAGATAGATAGATAGATAGATAGATAGATAGATAGATAGATAGATAGATAGATAGATAGATATGCATATTTTATATCTGTGAGATATTTTGATGGAATATAATTGGCTGATATTTAACTTTATTTACACTTTATTTTCTACTTTAGTTAAAACCACAACAAAGTTTAGCTCAAACTCTGTAAAAATTAAAGTTTTTTTTTTTTACTTGTTTTTATATTTACAGCTGATTAGCCCCCAAATTTACAAATTTAGAGTCACTAATTACATTTTCCAAGTTTATTTAGACGCTATTTACTAGTCCAGGAAATATTTTACTAACAGACAGAAACACATGTACACACAGACAAAGGCAACTGATTACAAGAACTCACACTTTGTGGGGGCAAGTGATTGTCCTTAGTTGTCCCCTGCTGGTAAAAAGTCAGAAAACTTTGAAATGCATTAGAAATATAAAGCATACCTAAATTTAAATTAAATTAAACATAAATAAAAATTAATTATTTGCATAATGCAAATATTTTTCAATATAATAAAAAAAACATTAAGTGGTTTAAAATAAAATTTATTCATCATATTTAACAAAATAAATATATATTGTTTTTAGTTAAGCATGTGTAAAAATTTCAGCATAAATGCACTCATTTTAATGTGTAATTCCATTTAATCGAATTTAATTATTAAGCACCAGTTCCCTCTAACAACCCTCTCAGACCACTTATATTACTGGTGTGATCTCCTCATATTACACAGAGAAATCAAATAGATTTAAAAAGAACAAGCCCAAAAATGGCAACAATGTGAATAAACTCAGACAAATCCTTACAGAGTTTAACTAATGCCTTTCTGACACAGCAGACAGACAAAGCTAAGAAGAACTTAGAAAAGAGTCATGCTATTGTTTGTCTTTGTGTACTTTTCCTGTTTTTCAGAAACTCTAAAGAGCAAGACTCTAAAATTTTGCAAACAGTATCTTTGCTGTAGCTGATGCTCAGCGTTGTTGTCAAATCACATCTGTTAAATGGAAGAGCAGCTGGATCCAAGATAAGTGACAGGAAGTTTCTGTTGATGACTTTATATCATGAACGATGGATTGTGATGATTCTGATGTAATAAATAGATCAGAGTAAAACCAGAGGCATTCATTTTTTTATGTGGTTGATGTTTATCTTTTTGTTATTTTATCGTAGATCTAATAAGATAAGGGTTAGACTGACACATGAACAAGAAACATTGTTCCTCTGGACACTGCTGCCCTGCTACTGGAGAAAGATGGCTACTGCTAAAAGAGTACAAAATAGTTAAAATCTAGTATTGTGTGTATGTGTGTGTGTGTGTGTGGGGGGGGGGGGGTCTCTTGTCCTAGTATTTATTTAAATTCAATTCAGTTTATTTATATAGCGCCACTTCACAACAGAAGTCATCTCAGGGCACTGAACAGAAACATTCATATACTGTATAAAAAAGTAAGTTAATAACATCCTGATGCATGCTCAATAATCCAGGTAGAAAAATCTAAAAAAGTTAAATCTGGTCCTCTGGACATTCAAAAAAAACAAAAACAAAGCAAAACAGTTAATAACGTTATTTAGCTAATATTCCATCTTATAGAATGGGAATGTGCAGATATTACATATTAGTGTATTTGATACTTGTAAGAGTGTACAATTAACTGAAAGGCAACACACACATAGAAAAAACGGTAATGTGCTGAAAAAGATTGCAGTGATTAAGTCACCTAAAACAAGGCAATCCATGGCTGACTGATCTATAGATGGACATGGATGGATGGATGGATGGATGGATGGATGGATGGATGGATGGATGGATGGATGGCAAAAATACTTTGAAATTTACTTTACGCAGATGATACACCAATCTATATACCCTTTGGTCCTGATGGCCCCATCACATCAACAACAGTCTTGAATAGGTGAAAGGTGGGAAACTGTGCTCTGGTTAATCAGAGAAGGGTTTAACTGGTCATTTTGGTCATACAGACACTTCTGGAAAAATAGCTTGCAAGCCAGAGCTGTCATTATTTAGACTTCAGATCCAGGAAAAGATTTAGTCATCTCAATGTAACTTTAAATTTGATAAACTAATCCTTTATGTCAGAAATTTATATTTAAAACCTAAAAACATTTATAGGATGAAATGCTTGTTGTTGGTGTTTGGTTTTTTTTGTTTTTGATTTTGTATTTTTTCCATCATGAAGTCAGTGTCTAAATTATCTTGTAAGAGAGATGGTGCCTTTGCTGTAACTTTGAAACAACTTTTTAATTTGTTGTCCTGATGTTCAATAATCCACTTATAGCCAAGATGGCCACGCTCTGCTAAGCAGCAGCTTCTCGGGCTCCTGGTGAAAGTTTTCCACTTCAACTCAATCTCTTTATGCTCCTGTTGCTTTTGTTTTAACTTTTTTTGTGCCTACAATGCCCATCCACGGTACAAGTATGACCGCAACACACATGTGGAGTTTTCTGTGTCGCTGCCTTGCCATCGTGGTTCAGTCCTTCCAACCTCTGGCTCAGGCCTTTCATGGCAGCTGTCTCCATGATCCTCCATCTGCCTGCACTGACCGAACTCTTCAGACCCGTTCCATTCTGAAGGGAAACCTTGGATGTTCTCGGTCTGCCAGACCCAGTTCTGGAGGGCAGTCTGGGAGGGCAACTGCTGGTTATTATTACCATCAAGCTGTGGACGGGACCTGCTAACAAGACCTGCTAATGCTGCTAACAAGATCTTCCATCGGACCCCACGGACCGAACTTGATGGACACGCTTGGTTCGCAGGGAAACCTTGGGTGTTCTCTGACTGCCGGACCCAGTTCTGGAGGGAAGTCTTGGAGGGCAGTTGTTGCAGTCTTTATTAGCTTCATGCTGCTGACTGGACCTGCAAACAAGACCTGCTAACGCTGCTAACAAGACCACGCCACTGACCAAACCACACCACTAAGAGTACCATGGTGCCTCACTGTCATCAGAGCCACTCTGCCAATAAGACCTTGCTACTGTAGATTTATTTATTTATTTTTCCACTTTTGGCGCCTTGTTTCTGTATTTTTGTTGCATGCTTTGAATAAATCCCAGTTTATGTTAGTGCTCACATTACGCGTGTAAATTATAGCCAAACAGAACCAATGAGAATCGTGCTGCTGTTGTTCGGTGTATTGTTGGACACTATTAGTGACTAGCGTAAATTTTAGATCTTTTAGCGTATCGTTGGGCATTCGTTTAGTGTATAGCTTAGTTGATATCTTAGATTCTTATTTACTTTTCCTTTTTACACTTTATATTTTTATATTGTAGGATATAACTGGGACCCTGTGTACACAATTTTGTTCCACCTCATGTACCACATGTGATGTGAATGACAATAAAGAACCTTGACTTGACTTGATTTTTAGCAAGCAGCCATAAGGGCACTGTTGACCAATTATTAGACTGATGGTCGTCCTTTATCATGTGAACAGCTGGTTTTGACTGTCAACAGCAAACTGGTTGATCCACTACTTATAAGACTGAGTTTGTTGCAGCTCCTTAGATTGAAGAAGACGTTTGGATAAAAGACGAAACGTTTCAACAAAGAAGAATCCATCCAGAGGACCTGACTCAACCTTGTTAGATATCTAAACATCTCAATGCATAAAAATTCTCCTTTACTTTTCTTTTTTCATTTTAGGGTTTTAACTTTTTAACAAAGTTGCCTTATAATCATTTTATTAAGTTATACTTTGTAATTCTTGTGTATTTTTCACATCTTTTTTTCTACTTTTATTTGTTATCTTTGTCAGTTCTTCTTGCTTTAAAACTGCTTTATAAATGAAAACGATTTGACTAGAAATAATGTACTTTAACAAAACAAAATGCATGATTCATGTGAAAGAAGTTATATTTTTGGAAAGCTGTACGTGACCCATGCAAGTCACCTTAGTTGGCACTTTATCTCCATGTGAGCTGAAATAACCCACATTCTATTTTGGCGATGTGATTAAAATGTTTGTACAGTTTTGACTGTTGGGTCAATTTGGCTAAAGAGAGCACCCAAACTGAAACAGAGGCATATTGCCAAGATATTCTGGGTACATGTTGAAATCTAAGTCTTAGATGTGAAGTCTTCAAAGTAAAACCTAAGTAGCATCCCTGTTCATTCACAGAAAACGCCGCTGTTCTAAAACCCATTATACTAGTTGTCAGAAGAAGGTCAGCACTGTGACACAGAGCTGCAAGCTGCCTGAAGGAATTTAGTATGGATCACCCTCTGCGACATGCAGAGCTCAATTCCAGCTGTCATCAGCTGAAGGAGGCAGAAATGCATTACCGGCCAGGATAATATGCTTTATTATATAGCCTACATGCCAGCTCACGGTGCCTCCGGGGCAATGAGAAGAGCAATTACAAGAGCAGGGCTGTCTGTTGCGAGTGTGCACCTCCACACCTCCACATGGGTAAATGCACATAAACACACCTGCCAGCCTTTACCTCTCAAAGCCAATAAACTCTTAATGTGCTATTTTCAAAGTGGCATCAATTTTTAAAATGTTATCAGCCTTGGGACATGCACCGCTGCTCGCTGATGATCCTCAGTACAAGGTCATCATCTTTATATAGAAGGATGTATAAAATTAGCGCTGCAACACACACAAATAGAATGAAGCACAATTTTAACCACAAGTGTGTATCATTGCAAGAATTATAATTTATGTTGGAATACTTATATATATATATATATACTGTATATATATATATATATATATATATACTA
>NC_056506.1:36101108-36116337 GCF_014905685.2 Nematolebias whitei
TGTAAATAGATAGATAGATAGATAGATAGATAGATAGATAGATAGATAGATAGATAGATAGATAGATAGATAGATAGATAGATAGATAGATAGATAGATAGATAGATAGATAGATAGAGACACAATGGCTTCAGCAGTATGATAAATCCACAATAATCAACTCCAATGCTTAAAATATTTTATTTTATTTAAAAGGGAAAAACATAATTTAGATCTCTGTTAGATGAAAATGCATTTTCAAGATGATTCCATCAGTGGAGCCCGTCCTGTGGCACTGTGACATCAGGAATTTCTGTTTTATTAGGTTCCAGCTGAAAACTGTTCTGTGCTAGCAGTGAACTCCAGCCTTTCTTGCTTTTGACACGCCATTAGAAAAGCGCTATGTATTTTTAGATAAGAAAACATCACAAAAGGCTAAATCAAATATTTATCATGTGTTCCCCATTTATTAGTAATCTCCTGTTTTCATTTTGACACTGTCGCTCTCCATGTCTCCTGTTCCCCTGCTCCCTGGTTCTATCTGCTCGCTCGTTCCGATGTAATCTTAATGTGGATATGACAAAAAAAAAAGTGATACCTTAACAAAGTCACATTGCACTTTGCTAACCTGATGAAAGATGTTTATCTCTCTGTATTTGCAGAACGCCTGTGTACCCAGTCATACATGTTGCTGTATGTAACAAAAACATTGAATTGATTGTCTCCATTATCAAGCAAATATCAATAAATTCAGATTTAAATTGTAAAAAATAAAACAAGACATTGTGAAAACTAAAATATTAATAATATTAAAAAAGAATGGCCAGAAACATTTTTTTCACTACAAGTTTTGAACTATGTAAGCACAATTCCCACAAGAAATTTTAGAGACAAATGTTTATTCTTGCAGAAATCAGTGGTTAGATTTTAATGAAACTTTAAGAAAGTAGTTATTGGATGGACATTTACAAGTGTTTAACTTTTCAGACTCATCCTATGCAAGACAGTCACCACAACCAAAAAACCATAGCAAACATAAAAACGCTGCAACTTAGTCAGTTTTATTGATTTTTATTTTATTTATTCTTTCAGCTGCTCCCTTCTTCAGGGGTCACCACAGCAAACAAAGTCACAACCACAGACCACCGAGCTACCACAGCCCTCTGTGTGGAGCAGAGAGCTGCCATCTAGGGTGCGCGGGAGAGCAGATGGTGAGGGTTAAGGGTCTTGCTCAAGGGCCCAGAGTGGGGCAAATGAGGGTGGAGACAGCTGTGGGCGCTTCACCTATCCCACCCACATTTTGAAGTGGTCGGTACCGGGAGTTGAACCAGCGATCTTCCGATAATAGGCCCACCGCTCCCAGCCAGTTTTATTGATATTGAGCTAATCTTTAATGTGTCCGTTGTTCCCAACACACTCTGAGCACAGACAGATCCTGCTAGATCTGGAACACTTGATGGGTTTTGATGAAATTATCAGAAAGTAACCCTTGCGTGTACACAAGTGATCAACTGGATAACTTCTGAGGTCAACCCAATTCAAAATGGCTGCCACAGGCAGCTCATCTTAGAAAGCACAAAATGACTGAGTCAGTTTTACAGATGTTTTTTTAGTTTCGAACTTTGGCACGAACAGCAGCAGGCAGTATGCATTCTTGTAGGAATTCTGGGCCTTTAAATAGTTTGGAGTTTTTTTTTAAATTCTTTACTGACATTTTCTTGGCTGTGTACTTTGAGTTGTTATAAAATGAATTTTCACTTTAGCATTTCATCCTTAGCCCTCTGGAAGTTTTTTATTTTATTTTATTTCTGCTTAGCTAATATTGCTACCACAAAGTTTAACTGTATACTCAATATTGTACTACAAAGTAGTATTCAGTTTCTAATCGTTGTTGATAGATGCTTTTGAAGATGTCTTCAAATAGTTAGATTTATTGCATTATATTTTTTAATGGTCTAAACGTCATTCAGGTGCCTTTAAGCAAATTTCCAGCTTGATGTTTTCTGCTTTTTTGGTGAGGAATGGCTTCAATATTGCCACTTAACTATAATAGCTTTATTGGTAGAGTTGCAAAAATGGCTGTCCTTTTCTGACATTATCCAATTTCTATACAGAAACTCAGAATCCCATTAATGCAGAGCACTAATTTGATGTTCACCTGTCAAAGCACATCTTTGATCACAATAACTCAATTTTTGCAGGGCCAGGTAATTTGGCTCAACTTGAGGCCAGTTTGAATGCTGCAATGATTTTCTCCATCTCTGTGTCCTGAAACAGTTCCTGTTTTGAAGGACAGGTGTGTGTGTCTCTCTCATGGCTTGATCATCACTCTGACTTACCCCATCAGCACACTTTTTTATATATTCAGGTTTCTATTTATCGGAGTTTGGCGTCGATGGGCTCTAGACAAGTTCTCAAAGCATTTTCAAGACCACAAGTTGATGGAAAATTCACCAAATCACAACTGGAAGTATCATTATGAGAATGGTTACAAACACAGGATTTTTTTGCCAGTACTTTATTTATAGCATTTCTTAAAAAAAAAAAAAAAAAAAAATTTAAGTCACAAAATCTGTTGTTTTGTTTTGTCAAAAATAGTCTGAATGCAGAATGATGTGGAAAATTGGAATTCCGTGTTGACAAGCTTTGAAACAAGTTTTTCATCCTTTAAACCTTTAATCAACAAAACTGTCTGGTTGAGGAGTTTAGAAAATATTTCCTGACAGGTTTAACTTTTATTTTTTTTTAAGTGACTGGAGTGCCTTGTGAACAGCATTTGATGACCTTGTTCCCAACACCAGTATTCAAACCTCTCTCCCTTCGACAAACTACAGTTTTTATTCTCAGTGCAGGCAGTATGGTGTCCACATGTGTACTTTGCTAACATATCATTGCTTATTCCTCTCTTTTTCTGCCTTGATTGCCTCCGTTCCCAAAGGTAATTACTACGAGTTTCAGACAGTGGTTCTGGAGACCAGGGACTCTCCTCCCAATCATTATTCTCTGGAACAATTGCTGTGGCCTAAACTCAACACACTCTCTCAGAAGCACAGAACAATTAAAAGTCAACATGAAGAAACATTTTTGCAGGCTCTAATCTGGACATGTATATGCACATGCACGCACACCTACATATACATTCACCCTGCAGCATGTAGACAGATTGAATGAATATATTTATCAAACATGCATGAACCTACTGGACATTTAAGCAAAAAAGACAAATGATCACAATCCCACAAGTGACCACAAAACCATGTGTGTTCAGAAAAGTTCAGAAAAGTGGAGGATGACTCCGCAGAGGTTAAAGTTAATCTGCTGCAAAAGGAAAGCACAGGATGAGAAATGGAAACTGATAAAAGGTTGAAAACAGCTTACTACCAGGGAGGGCCCACAGAGCCGAGCAGGGCGACAGCACCAAGCAAACCTTTGCTCCAAGCACAACAAACATTTTCATGTTTTCTCTTCAAAGGATCACCGTGATGCACTCCACAGTCCACATTATCAAAGCTCCAAAACTGTGTGAGCATGAGAACGCATTTTGTAAACTTGTGTTTAAATGTGATCAGCTGACCCATGGGTTCGACAACAACCCACAAACACACATTACTGGGTATAAATTGCAATAATGATGCCACAAACATGAATTATCTCAAAAGAGAAAGACAAAAAAATACTTTATGTTCCAACAGCTTCACAGAGAAATGGGAAGGCATTTTTTGAGTCTTACCAAAACTAATTAGGAATATTAAACAGAGAGCACACAACAACTACATTTTTTTTAATTATCATGAAAATGTAGTGTGAATACTGAGAGCTGAAAGATTACTGAAAATAGCTGAAAAAAGCTGAAATTGATTTATTAAAAACAAAAGAAACAAGCCACTAGTTAAAAGGAGCAAAATACTAGTTAAAAGTAAAAAGAAACATAATAACAAAGTAGCCAAAAGCTAGGTAAAAGATGAAAAAAACAAATAGTTGAAACTTAATCTTAAAGTTAAAGTAGTAAAAAGGGGTATGTAAAACTAAAAATATGAAAAGAACAGCTAAAAACAATAAACTTAGCTAAACTGAACAAAAAGCTACTAATAGATTGGAAAAAAAAGCTTGAAGTCAAGTCAACTTTATTTATAAAGTACATTTAAAATAGGAGCTTACCAAAGTGCTTAACAATAACAACAAGAGTCAAATTAATAAAAATATAAAACTAATGATAGCACTGAAAAATCAAAAGCATTGAATAAAAACATAAAAACAGAACAAAAAATATTAAATCAACTCACATTGTGTGAAATGCCAGTGCAAACAGATGTGTTTTTAGCAGAGATTTAAAAACAGGAAAAGAAGTGGCCTTCCTGATGTTGGGGAGCAGGTTGTTCCAAAGTTTGGGGCCCATGACTGAAAAACCCTGATCACCTCTAAGCTTCAATCTTGTTTTTGGAACAGCAAAAAGCAGCTGATCGGATGATCTCAGGGCCCGAGAGGGAACATACGGTTCCAGTATAACTCAGAAAGATAAGGAGGTGCAAGGCCATTTAGGCACTTAAAAGTCAACAGGAGAATTTTAAAATATATTCTAGTACACACAGGGAGTCAGTGAAGGGAGGACAGAACTGGTGTATATGATCAAACCTAGACAATGACAAAAACAATGACTTCAGTCTTCTGATTGTTAAAACTTGAAAAAATTGAACCCATCCGTGCCTTAATGTTGTCCAGACATTTTAACAGAGGGTGAATAGAGCAACCACTAGCTGTCTTCAAGGGCAAGTAAATCTGACAATCATCAGCATAACAATGGAATGAAAGACCATGTTTCCTCAGAATAGACCCCAGAGGGAGCAAATAGAGTGAGAACAGACAGGGTCCAAGAACTGAGCCCAGTGGGACCCCGCAGGAAGGAGGCATTGAAGCAGATACATTTTTACCAATCTTGACACAAAAATTCCAGCCACTCATGTTGAAGTAGCAATAGGCTAGATAAAAGCTTAAAGTGGTAAAAGGTTAGCTACAATAAAAGCTAAACTTAGCAAAACATTGTTAAAAATATTAGATGGCTAACTGTTTTGCAGACAAAAGTAACTAAAAGCTAAAAGTAGCAGAATAGTAGCTACAAACTAAGAATGACATGAGAAAACAACAGCAACAAAACAGTGTGCTATACTTTTGAAAACTGTTTTCAAACAAAAAGTGATCTCCACAATTTGTTGGGAGAAAATAAGCATAAAAGTTATGTCATATGTCTGTCCCCTGAATTAGCAGAACGTTTTGATATATGATTGGCAAAAATAGCACAAAGTATGCAAAAAAAAAAAAAAAACTAACAAAAAAAAACAACGGTGAGAAATATCAATTAAACATGAAAACAAGAAGATCGTGAACGCTGAGTCAGCTTTCAGTCAATAAGAAGAGTGGTAGCCTTTTCCTAAAAGGAACTTTTCCTTGACACATGTAAAATCACATGCACTGCATGTGCACACAGACATACAGAAACAGCACTAGCAAGTTTTACATGCCGGCGACTGAATACCTGAAAGATTGTAATGTATTGCTGATCCCTGTGTACGCACAGCTGGATGCTGGGAACAGGCTCTTATAGGGTCTAAATATAGGGGCTCTCCTCTTTCTGTGTGTGGACACTCACTTAGCCTCTCTCTTTATGTCTCACTGAGTCAAACACACACACACACACAAACACACACACACTTCACTAAACACTCAAGGTTATTACAACTTTTGTCTCACAGCATACACACATAGACAAAGTTGAGCATCTACAAATGTGTGTGTCTCATGAGGACTTTGTTGAAGTAGGGCAGGGAAAGTGGGGCGACAGGAGGGCGGGAAGTGAGCCCAGTCAGAATATCAATAATGGATAAACACGTTGCCATCAGGAGGAACTCAAGAAGATGTGGAGAGAGTCAGACAACCTGGGAAAAAGGGTAAAGAGTTTGGACGGAGGAGCAGAGAAACAAATTAGATGAGTGAGAACCTGAGTCAAGATTTCTCCATTTAGAAGAAAAATATTTCTCATATCTGGGCACGACGATGTGCAATGTCTCCATTAGAGCACAAAAACATGTTAAAAGTGGTGACAGTGGGAGTCATGTTTCCTGAGTTAATGATGTAACAGCTGCAGAAAATGAAACTGTTTAAATTACAAAACAAACAAACAAAAAACTTCAACTGCTGCCACCTTCAGGTTGACGAATCATTTAGAATGGTAGAAAAATAATTTAGGTGTTAAAAACAACAAGAGCCATAATTGTTGTGACGGAAATTAATGATTTGGCAGGGATTTGTGTAAAACAATGCAATTAAATTTGCATGTGGCTTTTTCAATGTGAAGAACAAGCAAATAATCTAAAAAAGTTAAATCTGGTCCTCTGGACATTCAAAAAAAAAAAAAAAAAAAATTGTATAGAAACATTTTGTCTTTCATCCGAAAGACTTCCTCAGTCTGATCGGAAGTCTTTCGGATGAAAGACGAAACGTTTCTATTTTTTTTTTTTATGTCCAGACCAGGTTTAACTTTTTTTTAGATTGTTCTACCTGGATTATTGAGCATGCATCAGAACAAGCAAATAATTTAACTTTAATACCATCTATAATGCCTGCAAAACAAAACTGCCACTTGTTTAATTAATTTTCAAACAAAAAAAAAACAGCAATTATTCCATCATAAATTTGTTTTAAACTAAAATTAGTCACAAATGTAAACAACAGTTGAGTAGAATGCAACTTTGAATCACAAAGCAAATATGCAACAAAAAACACAAGCAAATGTTTCCTCTTTATTTGCAAGTGTGCACGTCATCAGCTTCCATCAGCGTGAATGCTTCTTGTTGCAGAGATAATACCTCTGCAATCTCTTGGTCTGCTTTGCATAGACATTTTGAGGAGCCATCGGTGAGTGCTGCAGAGGCGAGTGAGAGGATGATGAAAACATTTCAAAATAAAAAAACCAAGAGGGAAAGTAAGGTTGAGTTTTGAACTGTAGCATTTTTCACATTTAAGCTAGCAGACTGGTGTGAAAGGTGAACCATCCAGCAGTGTTCCAAATCCATTTAGCCCGAGGTGCATGATGAAAATAGGATGCACAGGGCTCCACTCTGCACGCTATTGTCACCCCTGATTCATATTTATGCCGCCTCTAGCGTAAAATCAGGCAGGTGTGTGTATGTGAAAACTTGTGTTTTCATGTGGAGCTGTGTGAACAGGAGGGAAAAAAAAAAAAAGATATTTTGCTAAATGGCTTACTTTGGTATAAATTCCGCCTCTTGTAACTCGATCCGGGGTGCGATCTCATGTGTACCTACCAGCGTTCCTGAGCAAAGCAGAGCCTCACATTTGCATCCGTGTGTGTGAGCCCATTACTGATTGGCTCCCTTGTTCAAGAATCCACCCTGGGCGTTTGGGAACGACTGACGAACTCCAGGTCACCGTGAGAGCCTGTTGCTCGGGGCAACTCAGCTGTGTCCACTTTCCTCTTACAGAACATGAAAAGACCTGATCACAGACAAAAGAGCAAACGTTTTGTTCCTTGTACTCGTTCAACAGCGAAATATTGATTTGACACTGTTAAATCCCCCAGAACAAAGTGGAACTCTTCTTTTATTCTTAAGGACATCGATAACAAACTTGTTATGTAGCGAGAGGGGGAGTGTAGGTGAGCACATCTGTGTGTGTGTAAACACACTGACAGCCCGCTTCACTTTTTATCCCCGTGAACAAGCCTCTCTATTATTCCTGCGTTAATGACGCTAATTAGACTGTTCCCTTTAATTAATCTGTCCTTGATTAAGAGAGTGTTTGTCTGTGTGGGATTTCATGGTGGCTTGTGTACTTGGACGCGTGTTTGCGTACGTGCACACACACAAGCCTGCCATGTCAAATCAGTGATGCTGACGAGTGAGTGACAGGAGACACAATGTCTGGCCGAGTCTCACGAAGCATGTGGAGTTCTCATCACTGACCTCCAGAAGAAGAGAAGTGGCGGAATCTACATTTATAAAGGTGGAGAGAGTACAAGTGGAGTCCATTACACACCCCTAATTACTTGAAAAGTCTGTAATTATCAAAAGGATTGGGAAAATGAGAGTTGTAATGATGTCGTATCACCTCCATTTTATTCTCCAATAAATATGAACAGGCATATTCTCCCTTTTATCTTTGTTTTAGCCAATTTTCTTCCAGCCCTGAATATGAAAATGGAGAGAAAACATTTTATGTCTATGTTTGTTTGTCTTTTCCGTCAGCAACATGTCTAAAGATTCATTGAATGAATTTTAATGAAACTTTCAGACAGTAAGCATCGGATAAACACCAGTTCATTCACTTTTGGGGGTCAACCTCTTCCTTGTTGCCTTCCATGCAAAACAATCTTAGCAAACATTAAGATGCCTACAACTCAGCCAATGTTGCAGATAGTGAGTTAAATTTACTGTGGTAGTAGCTGAGCATTTTACTCAACTCAAACTATGAGGGCAAGAATTGCGCAGCATTGTCAGGGGGATTTAGGTAACGATTATGGATGTTTATCACTAACTAATGCTAAATTAATGTTAAGCCATGTGTTTGAGGTCAGAGAGTCTTTTGTCTGCTCAGAGAATAGCTGATTTGAGCCTGCATATACAGCCGGCAGACCCAAGCCACCACTGACTGGTTGACAATCATTATTAAAAACACTTCCTGCCTCACTGTCCGTTGCAGATTCTCACTGACGAGGCTCTAAGCATGTAACTTTTGTACATCTGTGAAAGGTGAATGCCTAAGTGTGACCATCTACCCTTGCATGTAAAGACAATTAAAAATCTTCTTGTGTCCTTGAGTGGCTTATTTGAGTAAATCGAGATGATGGAAAGATTTTTATTTATCCAACAAGCATCTTTACCTCAAGCCTTGGCATTAGAGTTTGGAGTCAGTCCTTTTTTGTCTATTAGTAAAATATCTCATTTATCTCTGGACAGATTTCAATGAAACTCAAATATCAGTGCATGCACAACAACGTATTGAGTCAGTCCAATTCAAGATGGCAGTCACAGCTAACCTTCAGTTTGAAACTCTGGCATGAATGGCCGTGGGTGATATGCATTCCTTCAAGGTGTATTAGGTTTTTAAGTGTCTTGTTTTGGGGCTGGCCTGAGGCCTTGCTCAAATTTTGACCACTTCTTCAGACTTTTTCTTTCTACAAATGTTGCCATCAGGCATAATTAAGCTTCATTGTCCATTCCTTCATCCTTTGCGTGTCTCTTTGCTACTCCTCTATTTTATGCTGCTTGTGAGTTAGAAAGTAATTATATCTCAGTCTGCCTGCAAGATGGCACACCCCCGATTCACTGATGAGAGCAGACAGGGAGGTTGAGTGTAATGAAATGGAATACATTACAGGACGTCAACGCACCAAAGACCTGGCCATTCAGGAGACCTGCTGCTCTAATATAAAATGCTAAGAGCTTCATATGAATTTCTGCCAGCATTAACAAGACCAAATTTAGTCATTCTGCCCTTACTTTGTCTTTACAAGCTCAAATTTATATGCCTGGAGAACTGTAATCACAACGTTGGTTTACTCCCCGAGGAACTGCAATAAAAGTTTACAACTTCTGCATGCTTAATTCAGCTAGTGACAGCACAAAACCTGATTAAATAAACAAGATGATAAAAAAAAACATGTTCTCTGATCAGACTTTGAACTAAAGTGGCATTCCTTCCTAATTGCGTTCCTTTTCTGACAGGAAAACACTGAAGGTGGGAGATCCACCGCAGTGACAACCTCAGTCCAATCCAGCGTTTTCAAAGTAAAACACCTCCCTGGAGTTAGTATGTTACGAGTTGTTTACCATGTTTGTCTGAGAAATGTGTAGAAGTCCCTGCTGATGTTTAGCTGAACTGAAAACAGTAATACAGCCAGGACTTACTCTCAGTTTAATCTTTTTACTAGTTCACTAAGAAATACATCTGAACTAAATTTGGATTTTCAAGATGGTTGCTCATGTCGGTGTTTGAGTGTTATACCAGTGTACATTTTAACTATTGCTGTAATGTGTGCTACAAGTTTGTGTTTAAATGCAAATAAAAAAAAAGGCGATGCTCCTGTACTTGTGTTCCCTTTAGGATGAGTTTAAAATTAATGTCTAACTGTTTCTTTACAATGCACACAGGATCTTTCTTCTTGTTTGGAACATATTAGAACCATATTTTGTACATTTATTTACAAGGATGACCTCTTCAATTAGTTACACACATGCCATTAAATGAGATTTAGTAAGTCATATTTTCTCGAAAAAAAAAATATTTTGAAGATACTCATCGCAATCAATGTATGAAATCTCAACTAAAAAGTTATCTCAAACTTCATTAAATGGTGACTGATGAAGTCTTTTGGATGAAAGATGAAACATTTCAACAAAAAGAAATCATCCAGAGGACCTGATTTAACTTTGTTGGATATTTTACCTGGATTATTGAGCATGAACTTTATGTTTATTAAATTGCGTTTGAAAGAGTTTACTCCAGGAGTTTTCCAAATAAACTTAGTGCATTTCTGAAATGTGGGTCCTCGTTCAATTGAAAACTAAACACTCTGCTGAATATGTCAAAAATCAGTTGTAAGCTTGAGTCATGTGATTGATCTACATTAATTCAATTCAGTTCAGTTTATTTACATTGCACCAAGTCACAACAGAAGTTGTCTCAGGGCACTGTACGAAAACATTCACATACTGTAAGGCCGTTAAACCAGACCAGGGATGAAGAAAGGGAATTTAATACACGGGTGAAAGACATGAAGACAACGGACAGCAAGAAACATTTTGAAAATTTTCAAATGGATTCTAGCAAGTTCGATGAGCTAGTTGGGCGCTTTACCACCAGGGCAGCCACCGCACACCTGTCAGCGCTGCACAGAGAGCAACACCGAGTACACGGACATACAAATTTATATTTGCGTGGACATGGCCGGCGGACGTCCACTTTGAGTCCGCCTCGAGTATGCGTGGACCTTTGCTGAGTGAAGTACACCCAAGTATGTGGGGGCCTTAAGGAATCCAGCAGACTGTACTGAATCTTCACTTTGTCACAGTCTCCCATCCTGAGCAAGCACAAAGGCAACAGTGGAAAGGAAAATCTCTCTCTTTTAGCAGGAAGAAACCTCCAGAAGAACCAAGCTCAGGATGAGCGATCATCTACTTCAACCGGCTGGGTTTGAGAGGACAGGAAGAAGAAAGAGAAAATCACAGAATGGCAGGTCCAGATGTGCTTTCTATTGGAGAAAAGACAAAATAAACATGTTAAGATAGAAATAATTACAAATATAAACAGGTAGAGTAGAACAAGTGAAGACAGCAGCAGAGTGAGGGAATGTGGTCAATTTGTCCTCCAGCAGACTAAGCCTATAGAAGCATAACTAAAGGATAGCTATAGGACTATTATATAACTATAGGATTTATCAAAAAGGAAATAATTAAGCCTAATCTGGACAATGTGTCAGCCTTACGGACAGAATCTGGAAGTTGGTTCCACAAAAGAGGAGCCTGATAACTGAAGGCTCTGCCTCGCATTCTGCTTTTGGAAACTCTAGGAACCACAAGTAAACCTGCAGTCTGAGAGCGAAGTGCTCCGTTAGGAAAATATGAAACAGTAATATCTGTAATATAAGATTAGACATTAGGCTGGATAATCTCAGAAAATATGTTAAAGTGGAAATATAGAAGTGAATCTGCTGCTAAACCCAAAAATGAGAGAAATAATTTGTAAGATAACTAATGACTGGAGATCAAGCAGAGTGGTGAAACGACATAAAGACAGAACCCAGTATTCAAACAACGGCTTTAGCAAAATTTTTGCGGGAACAATAAGTTTACAGTTTGATTTATTTTCATTCACTGTGGTTGTTTTTGTAGGTAAACAAATACACAGGTCAGTTGTCATCCAGTGACAAAATTTGCTTACAATTTTTTTAATTTAACGACACATTTACCATCAGTGTGCAAAAAAATCATACAGATTGTGTTTACTACTATATGATTTTTTTTTCTGGTTTTCATGGCTTTTCAATGAGATTCCTAAATTTTGGAAAATATAAATGTTGTCCAAAATGTTTAAATATCATTTGAGCAAACAAGACAATCAGTGCAGCACAACTAGATTTGTGTTTAGACTCTTCCATATTTGTAAATGGACATGGAAAGTTTATTTAGTAGAAATTACATAAAGCACAGTCCAATACTGTCATGACAGGGACAAAACGGATCAGATGTCAGACTAGTCATCAAGGTTCATGTTCAGTAACAGTCAGATTCGTGTTTTCTTTGACCTACGTGTCTCTTTTTCAGCTTGTTCCATCATAATCAGACTGAGGCTCCATCCCATATCCTAGAGTTAGCCTCGCTTCTACTCCTTGAAACTCAAGACCACGTCCCTATTCTGCTAGAGAGAATGGGACAGGGCTTCAAGAAGCTGGTTCATCATTAGTACAAGCCACTTCCTTTCACAAAACAAATGCAGTGTCAATGGAAAACTAGTTACAACTCATAACAAGCTTTGACACACAACATTATTTTTATTACTTGTTGAGAAATGTCAATAATAACACAAAGCCTATAATCAATCAGAATGAGTGCTGAGCAAACCGTACAACTGCCAGGACATATTCCCACTCCATCATTTTGTCCACAGGAGTTGATGTTTTATATTACACTCATCAGAATACGTAGTTATACGATGATCTTTTTATTAGTGTTTCTTCAGATAAAACACATTTGTGATGGTTTATTTATTTATTTATTTTATTTTTGAAGAACAGCTTTACCCCTTTAGACGGTACCGGTACTGACAACATCAAAATGTGGGTGATTGGTGAAACACCCACAACTGCCTCCATCCTCATTTGCCCAACTCTGGGCCCTTGAGCAAGGCCCTTAACCCCCACCACCCACTCCCCCGGGTGCTCTAGATAGCAGCTCTCTGCTCCACACAGAGGGCTGTGGTAGCTCAGTGGTCTGTGGTTGTGTCAAGAAGGGCATAAAAATAATTGCCAAGTCTTCGTGCGACTCAGTTCGCTGTGGTGACCCCTGAAGAAGGGAGAAGCCGAAAGAAGAAGAAGTTTCGTCTTTCATCTAAAAGACTTAATCAGTCCAACGATACACAACAAACAGCACCTTACATAGTGGGTCAACCAGTTTGATGGTGCTAAGATGGTTTCTGGGGTCCGCCCTCTCTCCCGCCGACTCGTTTGAGGCATTCATGGCCAAAGTGGTTCAAAATATCAAGGTTCATGCTCAATAATCCAGGTAGAAAAAAAATCCATCAAAGTTGTGCTCAATCTGTCCAACTGGACAGTTTGTCCAGTAAGACTTGGTTGGATATTTTCTACTTGGATAACTAAGCATGAACCATGATATTAATGTGATGCTTTCCTTAGTTCTAGTTAAGTATGGTCATGTACTTGCTTCCTCTTTTCTTTTACAAAGGTTGTCTTCACAGTGCATTGGTTGTATATTTACTTCCTGTTTCTATGTTTCTGTTGTCATCCCCCTTAGCAGTTTCAGCTACAACATTGTCAGCTCCTCCATGTGCCTGTGTTGCCTTGGAGTTGTCCTTAGTTTTACTCGTTCTGATTTTGTTTAGTCCCGTAAAATAAAAATGTGACTTCACCTGCCGGTCTGCCTCCCACTGTCTGCATTTGGATCTTATACCCCTCTATATGCAACATCATATCTCTGTTTAAAGAGCTAAAGAGCCCTAAACCTAGGTTGAATAAGAAACTGGAATGTCCCTATCCCCAGGCATGAATGTGCAAAATGTAAGGGGAGTTCAAAGTATTAGGGGTGATGTGCCCTTAGCAAGTGTGTTTTCAAAGTAAAAAGCCATAGAGTATATTCCCTTCTGTTTGGCTTTTGTAGTGTAGTAGCTGCTGCTGATGAAGGCATCTTAATAGATACACACAGATAAGAAAAACGTTGTACTGGCTGAGGATGAGGTGTTCAAATTTAGAACAAACAGAAGGAAAAAGGCTTTAAAGAGCAAATGAATAACAAAATTTGCATTTACTCAGGGAGTGCCACCTCTGCAGCCACTGCTGTGTCACAGAGTTAAGGAAGCAGCATCACAGCATCAGCATACAAACACCCCTGTAATGAAAACCCGGCAGTCCTGGGCTCTAACCACACAGACCTATCCATCTCCCCCATGCATTATTCACCGCACACAGCCATTTTACCGCCCAGCGCACCCGGCAAAGATTGGTTCCACTTTTTATTTATCTGTTTTCATCCCCTCCCTCCTCCTCTCCCTTCTCCTTCCTTTCTGCAGCTTTTCAATTAAATTAAGGCAAGCGGGACACTAAATCCATGCAGCAGAGGCTGCCCACATGACAATTAGACTGTCAGCTAGAAAGAGAAAGAGGGAGAGACGAGATAGTGAAGACAGCTCAGGTAAGCTGGCAAAGCAGAAATGCTCATTTAGAGAAGTGAACCAGGGCCCAGACAAAATGCCCAACACAGCGGAGTGTAAATCTCAGAGATTACACCAGTGGGTTCTCATTAAAGGTCAGATTTTAGTATTTAGTTACAATCAATTCAAAAGGAGGACATTATCCACCATGATTTCATTCAGAAGAATGATTTGTGCTAATAGAATGATACTGATAATAGTATGATTACATTTTTTGGCAGAACCTCAATGGGATTATTGCCTCTAAAATCAGATGAATCCCATAATTAATCAATGTCACAGCCCAGTTTTGAGCAGGAGCTGCTGCTTCAGTGTTGGTTCCAGCAGCTGAGAGCTGCAGGCAGAATGCTGCAGGTACTAATAAAGTTAATAAAGTGCAAGTTGATTAGTTACTTACTCCCACGTGGGCTAAAAGAGAGGAGCGGTGGTTTTAGACTCACTTTACGAGATCATGGGAAGGAGGAAGTGGTTGGCAGCTCAGTGTAAAGGCAGCAGGATAATGGAGGCAGGTGAGACAAGATAAGAATAAAGCCAGGGAAAGTGAATGAGAACAAGGAAAAGGAATAAAGAACGAGACAGTCGTTGTTCTTCTTCTTAAAGCTAACTGGACTGTTTGTCTAATTTGTTTTTAACACAGTCCTTTTGAGGCATTTGAGGAAAAGAATAGAAAATGTATCTTTCTTAATGACAACCTTTTCATATTTAACAGTGTTTCTGTTTAAATTTTGTTTTTATAGATATACATATATGTATATATATATATATATATATATATATATATATATATATATATATA
>NC_056506.1:36116347-36137564 GCF_014905685.2 Nematolebias whitei
TATATATATATATATATATATATATATATATATATATATATATATAATGTTGTTTCATTTCTTGCATAATGACTGCTGGAGAAATGCAGCAGCTTCTGTGCAAACCAGAAAGGTAACAGTGGGTAAAGTGGATGGATGGATGGATGGATGGATGGATGGATGGATGGATGGATGGATGTTTTTGAAAACATAACGTTTAGGTCATGCAATGATTAAACTGCAGACAGTATGACAGTACAAACAAATGTAAGCCACAACTTAATGTTACCTGGCTTGAAATCAGCTGTTGGTGTTTATTGTTTCATATACATTCAGCCTACTTAACCAGATGTTGTGAAGTTCAAGTTCAAGTAAGTTTTATTGTCATTCACATCACATGTGGTACATGTGGTGGAACAAAATTGTGTACACAGGGTTTCACTTACATCCAACAATAGCAAAATTATAAAATGTAAAAAGAAACAGTAAATAAGGATCTAAGATATAAACAAAGAAATACGCTAAACACTAATAGTGCAAAACAATACGCCGAACAACAGCAGAACGAACATGAGTCTGTGTGAGTAGATGAGTACGAATTAATGCATCAACATGAAATAATCATCTGCATGAGATCAGCAGCATGGATAATCATCAGCACATATCAACAATCAAGTGTCATTACAGTGATTTTTTTTTTTCACAGTGATAATCCTGATTTGGGATTCATGAGTCTTAACAGCTTCAGGGTAGAAGCTGTTCCTCAGTCTAGTGGTTCTACACTTAATGTTCCGCAACCTTCTGTCTTAGGCAGCAGGGCAAAAAGTGTGTGTGCTGGGTGAGTGGGGTCCTTCATGATGCAGGTGGCTCTCTTCCTGCATCTGGAGGAGTAGATGTCTGTGATGGTGGGGAGACTGACTCCAACAGATTTCTGTGCAGCCTTCACCACTCTCTGCAGAGCTTTTCTTTCTGCAGCTGTGCATTATGAGCTTCACATGTGGACTTTGTTTAAGGCAACTTATATTTTATAAAGCTCTTTCTGCAATTAAGCCTTCAGAAAATTATCACTAGATGTTTTTCTACTACTGATGAACTATGAAAGTCAATTCAAGCTGGCCACCTCTAACACAAAATGGTGTAACACTCACTCTTTCAAGGAACGCTGACTTTAAAAGACCGTTTATTTATGTGTGTGTACAAAAAATGTACTTGTGATATTTAGGTCTTTTGCTTGACCACGGCAGCCATCAAGCTTCATATCTTTATCATATGCAAAAATAAAAGATACTCGAAATAAAATGCAAACAATTCCCCACCCCTTTACTTGAAATCTGATTTTTTTTAGCCATTTATGCTGAAAGTTATTCAATATACCTACTTTATGTCTGTTAATGTAATCATAAAGCAAAACAGCCAGCAGCCAATTGGATTAACACAAAGCCTGACAATAAATATTTTACCTGGCTAAATGGAAATTTTAAAATACTTAATCCGATAATCTACGCTTTCATATTTTTTAATAATGACACAAACCATAGAATGTAATTGAGGTTTAGAAAACAACATGGAGTTAAAAGGCACACAGCAGAGACCTTATCGATGCTCAGGCGTTCCATCTAAAGTTTAACAATGCATCTCTGAGAGACAAAACCTTGTTTCTGTTTCTGGGTTTAATCTGTTCCTAGATTTCCTTTTCTTCCTTAAGGAAGTTCATGTGTTTGTTAGGCAACACAGAAGTGTGTTATTAACTGAGCTCTATTAAAATAAAATGGATGGTTTAATAAACAGAATACACCTCATAGAATGTCCATAAGCAGAAGGACACAAAGGCAACATAAAACTTTACAAACACGTGTACCGATATGTAACTTTGGAAAATAAAATGGCTTTAATTTTTTTGTTTCCCTGGTAACAGCTGCTACAAAAATGTGTATGGGTTTGGGGGGTGGGACCTCTGGTAAAATATGTGTTTTACAAATGTAGGTCTTTGGGTTGTTTTCAGGTAAAGAGAGGTTCTTCCTAAAAATAACTGGGAGTCAGCAGCAGTCATTTCAGGGAGACCGCTGTTCCCTAAATGAGCACAGACACAACCCAAACCAAGCAATTAAAGAAAAGGTCACGGTGGAAAAATAGCATCTTATTTTAATACAGAGGAAACACACACACACATTTTTGTGTAATAGGTAGTTTTAGTATTCTCCTCATCAGAATGCATAAAGAGCGCCACTCCCGAGCATGCAGACATGGCGCAACAGACAACCTTAGTATGTGGCTACAATGACACACACGAGTGCACACTTACATGCAAAAAGACATCCATAACTCTCCATTTTGGAGCCAGTGTCCCATGTCAAAGGGCAGTTCGAATGGTGACATTTCACCACAAAGCCTTTTAATGAGATGTGAATGGCATAGCTATGGCAGGGAGGAGAATTTGCTGCCTGCTGTGACACAGCACTGGAGAAAATAACTGGGAGGGGCTGGTTGTCTGCATAAGCTAAAATATAGGAATTACACCACATGTATGCATAAAAAGATTGCATAGTAAGGCATTAGATGGTTTATAGAGAAGATAATAATTTGTTCAATACATGGAGAGGATATGAAAGTAGAAGTTGGTGGGAAAAATGGAGAAAGACAGAGAGGGGAAGTCGGAGAGACACTCGGCTCAGCCAGAACACAGAAAAGTCATAACCTAGATTCTATTAACATCTGATTGCTGTTCTATTGCTGTAATATTATACAGCTGAGAGCAGTTTCATATTTCAAACAAAGGCCACTTGTCAGGCTCATTTATGATCTCCCTCACACAGAGACGGATCTTCAAAACACACAAATCCAAATTGGAATTTGCTCCTCTGTTCAGGAGAATATATAAAAAAAAAGAATCAGAACAGCCACTAAAAAAGGTAGGTTGAATTTTTTTTTTTTTTTTTAAATGAGTCTCTGAAATGAAGACAAGAAATGTGTCAGCAGGAGTTTTGCAGCTCTGACTGACAGCCTGTTTGTTTGAGATAATGAAGATATTTCCATCCAGGCAGCCATTTGTAGTGTTAGGACCCGGGACAGCCTGTCAAATCTGTTTTAGCTCGCTGTCCTTCCTGAACACCGCTGCCGTCACACACGCAGTCTGTTTCCCCCTCAACAGGTGTGCATGTGTGACGAGGTGCAAGAGATGTAGCTCATCTTTGGAGCACCATTACCAGCGCAACACCTCTACGCTGCATTATTCAGGTTTGATGCATGTGTGCATGCTGCATTAATCTTTTCTGTGTCTCTCACATGGGCCCAGTGGTGAAGCCCCACATGAACAGGGGACGTGGCTGGATTTCTGCATGGTAAGCAGGCTGAATGTTGCTGCAGCAGAACAGAAAGGAACTAATGTAGTTCATCACAGCGCGTACATCTTTCAGCTGTAACAGCAGGGAGTAGAGCTGGAACAGTATTGTCATGTTGGGCTATACAAACAAACAGTTTGAGGAAGAAACATCACAGAAACACGAAGTCATTAGAAAATAGACATCTGTCATAGAGCATGTACGCTCAGATGAAACATTACCACACGGGTGTGCAGTACATACATAAACACACTAATTGTCTCTCTCTACACACAGTTTTACTTGTAAGAGGCTTTCGGGGGAGACTTAAGGCTGAGAGATGAACACACACACACACACATACACTGTGTCTTTTACCCATTACACACATTACTGTAAGAGGCGTAGGGAAGGCTGTGAACTCTGTTTGAACCCAAGGTTGCAGAGAGGTAAGAGTGCCATTCACGTGTGCAGACAGACACACACGTGAAAGTATCACAACAGAAATGGTTTAACCAGCTGAGGAGACAAATCATGTGTTTGGAAGCAAAATACAGATGATGTTGGACAGATTTAATCCTAATTTGTGTGATTTAAATTTCATCACTCTGTACACTGAGCAAGCATAAAAAGCACACCCAGTTTGACCCAGTATGTGTGGATGTGTGTTTGTGCATGCTACTGGTGCTTACAGTCAGAAATCCATTAACCTTTCCTGACCTCCTTTTCTAAAACACACCTTGACTGATGGGGTGATTGGAATCCTATAAATTATTGAGCATTGTTTCTTATTACACAATAAAAATGGGAAATTAAAATAAGTGAGTGGATGTCAAAATGACTGGTTTTTATTTCTACAAAAATTCAGACATGACACTGGGAGGAAATCTCAAAGAATCCGCGGTGAAATTCTGGTGCGTTGTGGTTAGATGTGATGGTTGTAGGTTCCCTCTGAAAGATTCATGTGTAACTTTGGATGACCCTGGCTCACTGGCTCATTGACAGCCTTGCCCTGGAGTGTTCACCCAGAGCTGTTAGCTATGGCTCATCACACACATGTACACACACACACACACACACACACACACACAGATTACGAAAAACCATACATCCTTTAGTTGTATGCTGAAATGGACACACACAAGGTGCACAGACCACACAAATACACACATGCATGAATGAAAAAGCAGGCAAGGGCTTATGTACAGAAACACACTTTCTTTAGATGCCCACACACACACACACACACACACATATTTTCTAACTGCTGGCTGATCAAGCCAATCTAAATGCTAAACACGAGTCAGTCTCAGGAGTAAACTACCAGCTTTCTCCAGACAATCTGTTCTTTAAAGGTGTTCAACAATAGGGTATAAGTTTCATGCATGCATGTGCATGTATGTGTTTGGAGGTGTGTATTTGGGCTCAGTCTGTTATTACTCTGAGACCTTGTTTTTCTGCTTCCAAATGGAATTACTGGGTAAAGAGACACAAATAAAGCAATGAAGTGAACAAACTTGTACATATGTACAAAAACATCCACTTGTGCAAACAAACAAAAAAACATTATCCAGAGAACAGTTTTGCTAAAACATACAGCCATGCACATCTGGGGGCCGAGATGGTGTAGAGGCAGGGCAGCCGGCTTGGGACCCAAAAGTCCCAGGTTCGATCCCCAGTCACTGCACATCACGTGGTGTCTTTGGGCAGCACACCTCATCCCCAAAAGCCTCCCGGGCGCTTTCAATAGCTGCCCACTGCACCACCTGGTGGTGGATGGGTTAAATGCAGAGACTAATTTCGCCATTGTATGGAAACATACAGTGCTGACATTGTGATGACATTATTATTATTATTATTTATAGTAATAAAGACTCTTTGTTTTGTTACAGTGTAATATTTTATTTGTGAACTTTAATCCTGGCATTTAAATGATATTATTTTGACATCTCTCGTCTATCTTAGCCCTTAGCTTAGCTTAAACTTAGCATTTATTTACCATCACTTCCTGTTCAATTGGCAACAGCTCTCTCCAACATTAGCAGCCTCATCTCTAGTGAGCTGTGAAAATCTGTTTCAAAGAACACAACAAAGAGTCTGAAGTTTTCACCAGGCTTCTAAAATCCCCAGATATCAACCTGGGAGTAACTGATGGCATCTGCTGGAAGTAAATCCAATCCACAAAGACCCCATCCCACAATCCACAGGACCCCAAAAACCTACAGCGGAAACGCCAGCACTGGACACCCCAGATGTTTTCTGTCAGATCTGTTTGTATGAGGATAGAAAATTAGACTTAATCTTAGGAGGCTGGTCAAACTCTTGTGGCTGATCCGTGTGTGTTTGTGTGTAAATACAGACTCTGTGTGTACGCTCTCTGATTTATCAATAGACTAACTAATGATAAATCTTTGTAAGGAAACAGGATTCTGTATTTTTGCATCACTGACTTACTGCAGATTTGCAAACTGCCAAGGACAATATGATATAGCATTTAAAATAAATTATTTTTCAAATTATTTTTTAATCTACAATGGAGCATGCTCTATCTCATCGCTTACATTTTTATGCTTTTTTGTTGTTGTTGTTGCATTGTACTGCTTTACTTTAGCTGACCTTAAGACCACTTTCCTGTGCTCAATTTTTACCCTATTTTGTTCTTTGACAACTGCAAGAAAACCCCTCCTCAATGTAAAACTTCCTTTTTTAAACCGTGTAAATGTTAAGAATATTAATTGAGGCACAAGGACTTATTTTCAAGAGAGACCTGTTTGGGAGCATATGATGGGGGTTAAGGGCCTTGCTCAAGGGCTCCGAGTGGGGCAAATGAGGGTGGAAGGTTTTTCACCTTTTCCACCCATATTTTGATGTTGTCACTCCAGGGAGTGGAAGCAGCAACCTTCCGATCACAGGCCCACCTTCTGTAGCCTCAGCCCCTACAGTGGATGAATGTAATGAAACCATGTCTAAATGGTAAATCTTAACTTTACATTGTGAGGCGTTTATGTCTGTCAAACCAGTTGTGTATGACGTGCATTAGTGGTGAGGCGCCCTAATGTGCAAACAAAATTAAACTAACTTGACACACAAAGGTAGCCGATATGTGTGCAGAGAGATGAGTGGTTGGAGGTAAGCAACCAAGACACTTATTATGTTTCCAGGTGTTTCTTCTTATCAACCAGCTGTAAAACAATTAGAGGTAAAATGCCCTGACTAACCATAAACGGACCTTCGAGAGTCACAGAATCTTTAACAGAGAAGTAAAGAAACCATGTTATTTGTGCATAGAGTCCAGAATTGTTGCATTTCTTTCTAACTTTTCATTCATCTATTATCTTTACCCACTTCTCTCTTTTTGGATTGTCTGGTTAACTGGTGCCCATATCCAGTCACTGTGCGAGAGGCAGAGGACACCATGGACAGGCCTCCAGTCCATCACAGGGACACAGAGAGACAAACAACCGTTCACTCTCTCACTCACACCTAGGGACAATTTAGAGTTACCAATGAGCCTAACATGCATGTTTTGGGTCTGTGGGATGAAACCGGAGTACCCAAAGAAAACCCACATATACACGGAGAGAACATGCAAACTCCACCCAGAAAGGCCCCGGCCAAGAACGATCCAGCAACCATCTCACTGAGAGGCAACAGCTCTACCAACTGCACCACTGTACCACCACCTTTATGAATAAATAAACTAATTTAAATGCCATAGAGGTTATATTAGGTAACCAGACAAAAGAAAAATAGACTGCAGGGGAGGATAAAATTCACATTCATTAAAAAAAAAAATGTATGCGTTTATCATATATGAGTGATTGAAGGAAAAGGAGTGACACTTGCTCCTCACTTACTACACTTTTATTAATCGTTTTGCAGTCGTTAAAGTGGGACACCAGCCGGTCGTTTACTGACCAGCAACAACTTAATTAATGTATTCATCCTTTAGTAATCAGAACTCAGTCACTGAAGTAGAATTTGTTAATTACAGGGTATTCTATGCCATAGCAAATGAATATTCATCCAAATGAGGAGACCAAATTTGTTTTTTGAAGTTTTATTACAAAACTAAATAACCAAGATAAAAATAATCAACAACAATAAACAAACTGAATGAAGGATAATAATTTGGAGAATAACTAATTTGAAAAGTAGTACAGTAATTACTAAAACAATAATGAACAATCTAAATAATAATTAATCAATTAAGGATTAATTCTGTTTTAACTAAGGCAAAATTTAATTCTTGGAGCTGGAATTATCTTGGCTTTTACACACACAGATTTAGTCAAAGTTTATCTATTTGACAAACATTTTACTTTGGAATTTGGTTGAGAGAAGTCATTTAATGTGAGTAGATCAAACCATTTATTATCACTGCAAACCAGGAAATGATTTATCAAGTTGCATCAGCTAAAATGGCATAACCAGACACAAAGTTGCATTCATGTCAGCAGGTTTCAGCTCCTTACTGTGTCAGTGTTGAGGGCACAAGTTCACTCATCTTCCCAGGGTTCTGCTGGCAGATCAGACCAGAATTCACCACGATGAGAGGACTAGCCAGACACTGTCCAAGGTAGCCGAAAGTCACTGTGGCTGCTTCACGTGTCGGTGTCTCAGCTGATGAGAAGGCGAGCCATCGGCAACCTTCAGCCAGCTTACACTTTAAGCTCATGAGTCTTGCAGTGAGAAAACCAATGCTTTATCTTCTATAGTTACTGGAACTCTATTTATAACAACTGTTACTGAGCAAACATTGTTTTTTTGCTCAGGAATAAACGAAGACGGACATCAGACAAACACCAGGATGGGGAAAACAGACGCACCGAAAAGTGTCACACAAAGTCACATGATGGTGCCCACCAGCCACACCTGTGGACCATCCCCCTTGATGAGAAGCAGGAGCTTAAAAGGCTGTAGATGACTTCTCTTCACTACTGTTGCATTACACGCCTATGGTAGTTGTGCTTCTAGCCACCTCGCTTTGCCTAAAGATAAATAAAAGTCTAATTTGGTGTTGTTACATGTTTCAGCATCAACTGCAGCTGTATGCTGATCTTGAACTCCTCCTGTTTGGCCTTGGACCTCCTCAGCTGTCTCCTCGTCTTCTTACCACTTGCCTACTTCAACCGGACTCACCTTGGACACCTTTCTTTATACTCCTGGAACATTTGGACTCCTGTTCCACCAACCACCCTCAAAGCCCATCTGTAAGAGAGAATCATTATCTGAAAAATCAACCATATTCATAACTCTACATACTCACGTCTCTCCTTACTCTCCAGGGTTCCAGTTCCTCCCCGTGCCTTTACATATATATCACTGTAAATAAATCACTATTTATTCTTAATGGTATTGAATTCTGTTCCTTTCAGTCCATATTCACTGGGTATTACATTAAACCTTACACAAATAAAACAAACTTTATTAATGGTTTTGGTTTTTTTTCTCTCTTAAAAGCATAAAGGAAGAGTAAACAGTAGTCAGACTGTAGGTAACTCTGAGTCCAAGGGCAGGGAATGTGTGAAAACAGATATTATTTTCAAGCCAAACGTAACTTTAAAGAAAACATTTCAGGGTGAATCTGGTAGACAACCCAAAGGTCAGAGGTCATAGTTAGGGGAACACATAATCAAGCTACTCATTCCTACAAATTGGCAATGGCTGCATTGCTGCTTAGTATCTGGAACGATGCAGTAACACTTATTTGCAACCATTAAAATGTTCCCTAACTATTGAAATGGGCACGTAATGTTAAATAGGAAGTCTATTAAAATGATGTTGTCATTCATAGAAACACATTTTTTTCCATCCATGATAAGTTTGTTATCTGTATGTTGGGAAAGGACTTAAAAATGAAGTAGCCTGGTTATTTCAGAAATTTGTGCTAAGCAGAAATCCTGGTCCAACATGGCCTTCAGAATACAGCAAAACCACTGTCCCTTCCTGTTGATCATAGGCTTGTCCTCCATGTGGTACTGAAGAGACCCTGTGTACATAATTTCGCTCCACCACATGAACCACATGAGGTGCGAATGACAATAAAGAATCTCTGACTCTGACTCTGAATGTAAATCCAGTTCTATATGTAAGTGTGTCATAGCCCTCAGCTTACTGAGGGTGAACGATGCACTGCTGGGAACAAGAAGAGATTTGTTTGGCTTGCTGTACCTTGTATACATGTTTAAAAAATGAATGAGCAACTGTTGCTATGTGTGAAATTGTAAAGAATAAAGTGAGAAACCACTGCACCTACATTATCTTAACAAAACCTAAAGCATATGCTTGAGTGCAACGAAGTATAATAGAAAACTTTTTTTTAAAGTTGAGTGGTAAAAGAAAAGCTTGTCCTCTCTCTTTGGATGCTCAAATTGTAATATCCACTCTTGAAGCTGAAGTACACCTGTATGCATGTGCGTGTGCGTGTATTTGCACCAATAAGAGCACACAGAGGACACCATAATGAAGATTGACTTGTAGAGTAATGAAAATCCACTGTAGCCCTCCTCTGAGAGACAGGGTGAGGGAAAGGAACGAGAGTCAAGTAATGAAGGGGCAAACAGCTTGCTGTGCCAAGAAAGAGGCATCTCTGGAGGACAGGGGGAAAGAGGAACGCAGACAGAGAGCTACAGAAAGTCAGGAGTGTGGGTTAGTGAAGCAAGGAGCAAGCACTAGAAAGACCAGAGCTATGATGTATGACATCCATTTGCATGAAACACAAATTGAGGATGAGGTTTAGGAGAGCCGGGGGAAACAGATCTATTGTTTGGAAGCCAAGGCATGTGGTCATCTGAACTGTTTGTTGTAAAACAGGTTGTCTTCTTGCTCCAAAATAGACAAGTGGGCTCAGGTGTGTGACTGGCCGACCCTTCAACCAGTATCATAAATCCCATGGCAACCTTGATTTATAATTCATACTGACAAATGGAGGCAACACCAGAAGGAACATAGATCCACATCTACACACACATCCTGAGCACTTCAAAATCCATTGCCGTGCACACAATCTCATTTTTTCAGGCAGTCTGGGGAATGGCTTTGTCTCTTGGGGTGTAGGCTAAAGACCCATTGCTATGGTGATGGAGTTTGGGCTCTATCCAGAGAGACAGACATGATATATAGAGAGGTTCATCCTTTGTGGATGGCCATGAGGGGAAAGCAGCAGCCACATAACACTAGTGCCTGAAGGGCCTTGGGGTCTTTCAATTTTGGGGAAATTGTTGCTCGCAGCAGCCTAACAGGATATTTGTCACGTCACTGGACAATCCAAAGCAACAGAGCAAAATCGATGAAGCTGGTTTTATGTGACATGGCTCATAGGAAGGTACTCTTGTGTAAAATCTCTGTGTCAGCTCAAATTGTGTTTGTGAAGAAGAAACTCAAGTGTTTTAACCTAAATGCTGATTATAATCTGTCTTAGCTGTCATTATGAGACAAAGCTAGACAAAACCACTAATTCTGTTCGTTTCAGCAATGCAGTGTGAAATATGTGGGTGTGCAACATGTGAGTACTTTTGTGTGAATTAATTGAGTAAAAGATGTCTTTTTTTTCCTAAAGGCATAACAATAAAGATGACAGATTCCATTTAATGTTTCATACAAGATTACTTATTTATTTCCATATTTTACAGTTTTAAAATAAAATAGGAAAAGGCCCACAGGCAGTTACGAAAGAAGACAGTTCTTTTTAACAAACAAATCTGACAAGTAGCCAGGATTGTGAACTTTTTCTAGCAAACTCATTTGAATTTTTGTCTAGTATTCAAGTATAAAAGGCTGCTTACTTTGGTAAATTCTTGTGGGTCCATATTTAAAGATGTACAAACTGTCTGTGAAGGTCTCCACCTTTAACTTGCCCCTCTTGAGATAGTTAACTTTGCATTTTGATGATTTTAGGATGATTACACTGTTGTGGAGTCCATCTTACTTTAAAACACCCTTTCTTCATCGACATCATTGCTCATTATGGCTAAATCTTTTGCTTCAACGTCAACACTCAAAAGAGTGTATGTATATGCTTCTGACTTGTTTAGATGTTGATTTGCCAATTACGAGGCTAACGTTTGGCTACTGATGACTCCCTCGTTACGTTGATATCTGTGGTGGCAGAAACACGGTGAATCAACACTCTTGCTTCATGTACGCTCAAATCTGAAGAGACGTTTGATTTTTTTTCTTTCAGGTATTTTCACAAGCATTCCTCCTAGAGGGATTTCTTGGTGTTCCAGACCTGAACTTGCTCTGAAACATTTTTGTCAACACGTGTTTATATTACAGAATTAGTAAATAGCTGCCTGGATATGTCACCTTCTCCTGCTACTTGTTTTAATTTTCAAAGCTCTAAGCAGCTATTTGGAAGAGTCGATGGCTGATGCTTGCTGTAACAAGTTTGGTGGAATCAGAGTACTAATGAAACTTTAAGGTGTCACAGGCGCTTTTTTTTAAATAACAATTCTGTATACAAGCCATAGATTTTGTGGCACCAATTTCTAGACAAATTCTATCTACCCAGCCAGATGGAAACACATATTATTCTGGTTTATCTATTCAGTGCCTGAGCCATTGAAAAGTTTGCTCCTGGTACCCCTGAACCAGATGTTCCAGGTAACAGAACAAAGATTCAAACATGCATTAGCTCATCTAAGAAAAATCACATTTTCACAAGCAACATGAAATTACACTTGGCAGCTGCCTAAAAATCTAACAAAGTTTAGTCAGGTCATCTGGACAGTTTTTTTGGGTTGTTTTTTTTAAACATTTCGTCCTTCATCAAAAGGAGTTCGTCAGTCCAAAGAGCCCCAACAAACTGAATCCCACAAGCAGCACACTCACAGAGTGGACCAACCAGTTTGCTGGTGATAAGATGGTTTCTGGAGCCCGCCTTCTCCCCTGTCGACTCCTCTGAGGCAGCCACAGCCAAAGTGGTTCAAAACATCAAAGTTCATGCTCAATAATCCAGGTTAAAAATTCAACAAAGTTCAGTCAGGTCATCTGGACAGTTTTTTTTTTTTTTAAACATTTCGTCCTTCATCCAAAGGACTTCATCAGATGTCCAGTTGACCTGACTTAACTTTGTTGTTTTTTTTAATCTTGATTATTGAGCATGAACTTTGATGCCTAGATATCTGTTTATAAATAATAATAATTGCGCATAATCTAGTAGTTGAGATTGCTTATTTCTCAAGAAAACAAACACACCGCACAAAGACTTTTTTAGGAAGTTGGTCAAAATAAAATGTAAGAGAAATTACTTGAACCTGTTGTGTGCAATTTAAATAAGCATTTCTGCTTTCACTGAAGGTATCACTGGGCTGGGACTGCTGGAGAAGTGCAGTAGTTAATAGTTCTCCAGATGTTTGTGTGGGTCAGTACCTCATTAACACTGAACCTCTCATTGCCTCTGATGTGTGTCCCATCGGTGTATGACTGTGGTAAAGCACTGATTATTCTTTGTACAGATCTAGTAGTAGATGTTATATGAATGGGTAAATGAGGGCACAGATTGTGATGTAAAGCATTTTAAGTATCTTGATAACACAGAAAGGTGATATATAAGTACAGTCAATTTACTACATATATATATATATATATATATATATATTCTGTATATACATATACAAACATCTACCCTGTCCTGTTTAAGCTCTTCATCAATTATAATATTTTACTAGACCACCGTAACTGATCCACAGACTTAATAATGAAAAAACTAGTTCTAAAATATGAGAATTGTTTAGTTTAGAAGTCAAACATCATCCATCCATCCATCCATTATCTTTTACCCGCTTCTTCCATTTTGGGTCACATGTTGGTTGAATTAAACAGATTTGGTTATGCAATCCAAATTATCCTAATAATATATTTAGTAATAGTACCTAAAACATTATAACATGTTACCCCAGTTTTAATAAGCTGAGCCTGTGTGTGTTTCTCTTAGCAGTAAGTCTTAGACACTCTAAATTCTGAAAATTACTTTCCAGCTTTTATTTTTATCCTTCGTCGTGTTGAGAAAGGTGCCATGGATGAGGGAGGAGGGGTAAAGAGGGTGGAGACTGAGTATGATTTATTTCTCATGCTTCTTGATGAATCTGCTCTGGGTGGCTAAACTATTTATGAGCCTCAAAGCTAAATTCTACCATGCGTCTCTTCTCTTTCTCGCCTCAGAACCCAAATCTAATTCAAACCGGGTAAAATACGCACATTCATGTGCATACGCCAATGAATACACATACTTAACACCAAGTCACTAGAACTTACAAAAATGCTAAACAAGGTACACACAAACACACACAAGCAGACTTTCATACTGATTAGCATTTGTGCCTGCCTGTATACAAATCTGTAATTCAGCAGGAAAGAGGGGAGACATCTTTAGTGAAGCAGCTTTAGAGCTCTTGGAGCAAAAAGTCAAAACCCAGACGAGCTCATTTTCTGTTATTATTGCATGCTGGGGCCTCTTCTCTGGGAGATTTATCTTTTTCAACAAATAGATTAAAAAATTGAAATGTTTTGTTCATTTAAGACAGCAAGCCTAAAAATATTAACCATCATCTGAGTCCAAAAACTGTAAATGGCACTTTGCATTCTGGGAAATTACAATCATTGATGCCACGGTGTATTTCTAAGACTGCAGCATCCAAATTGTTAATATTTTTATTGCCTGCTAAAGTTTTCTGGGCAAAGCAGCTGAGCAACATTTATGGCAGCACATTGAAGGTTGTTTTTTTTTTTTTCAGTGTTTTGGGAGCATTTTACAGGAAACCATTCACAAGACTTTAACTTACAGATTATGTTCAGACAGAGTGTGGACTATAATCAGGATCAAAATGATTTTGAAGGAAATTGATTTACACTTAAATGAGATCCTAGACCTAAGGGTCAAGCTCTGTTGTGCGACGTGGATTTGTACTTTATTTAACTCATTCAAGGAGTGACTTGAGGAGTGACCCAAAACCATGAAGAAAATAAAGAAATGTTTTATTTTTTCATGTTTCTTTACATTTGAATATATATGTATACAAGGACATTTTCTGAGATTATTTTTTAAAATATTTTTAACGGATGGACCACTTTTAAAAAAGCTATTCGTTGTTATAAAACAGATTCAAAATTGAACTCTACTGAAGCATGTTAGATTTTAACGTGGATAAAATCTGCATCTCCTGGGCTTTAGAAACTAGTTTGGACTCTTTTTCAAAATAAAACTTCTTGACTTTTAGTCTTTTTTTTTTTTCTTTGTCATTACAGATTTGGTTTAATTATGTACTGTAATTACTTTTGATTACCTCTACCATTACATAAAACCATGGCGTTTGCTCATGTTTTCCACCAATCTTTGACATCTTCTTGCAAAATCTTTCAACCCACTCCTGTGCACTTCTCTTTTAGCTGTAAAGTGGCAAAGTCACAGCAGACATGTGCTTTATGAGATTTTTCTCCTGGGGAGATGTTTCATTTTCCTCCTCTAAGCCTGTCAGAAAACAACTGTGGCTAGACAATTATTTCTGATTTACATTATTTTAAAAGCTTTGGTATTTGCTTTAATTTTAATAAGAAAGTTGGTTTCATTTTCTCCTCTTTTCATAGATAGACATTCATTACGGCTCCCATAAACATTAAAAAATGACATATTTATTATAGCAGATACTTGGGCTTTAATACCAACTGATGGTAAGTTACCTGCAGATCTTTGGGGAATGTGTGTGTGTGTGTGGGGGGGGGGGGGGGCTTTCTATTAGTATTTGTTACCTTGTAAGGTCTATTTTTCCAACACATACTACATTTTGAGGACCAGCTACTCCTTATGGGGCCCAAACCCCCAGCCCCATAAGAAGAAGTGCTGTACTTCAGTAGAACTAGCTGATTCATCCAATTCTGCAAAAAATAAAAAATTAAATTAAAAAATTAAAAACGTCTAAACTTTTTTGTATAAATTTGAGAGTCCATCCATCCATCCATTATCTTTTACCCGCTTCTTCCATTTGGGTCACGGGGGTCGCCCATGTCCATCAATCACTGTGCGAGGGGTGGGGTACACCCAGGACAGGTCGCAAGTCCATCACAGGGCGATTTGAGAGTCCTATTCTATTATTTATAGGCATCTGAAAATTATGTATAATAACTTAAGAATTTATTTTATATTGGTGACAAACAGTGTAACATGATGGTGCAGTTGGTGGATCTGTGGATTGAATCCCGGTCCGGGGGCCTTTCTGGGTGGAGTTTGCATGTTCTCTCCAGGCACTCCGTTTTCCTCCCACAGCCCAACAACATGCATGTTAGGCTGATTGGTAACTCTAAATTGTTTCTAGGTGTGAGTGAGAGAGTGAATGGTTGTTTGTCTCATTTGTCTCTATGTCCCTGTGATGGACTGGAGACCTGTCCAAGGTGTCCCCTGCCTCTTGCACAGTGATAACTAGATATGGGCACCAGTTAACCTGGCTCTGAAAGAGAGAAGCGGGTAAAGAAAATGGATGGATGGATTAAAGCCAAACAACACTACATGGTTTGAAATTTGTTTAAATAAGACAGTAATAAGCTGATGCTTCATATAGAGATTAGAATAATTTAAATCTAATCTGCAAACTTTGCTAACTTTATGAAACTGAATGTTTGATAACTGGGACAAATTTGCTTTTTACATGTGACTAATTTAGGATTTATTCATCTAATTAAAACTAAATAAAAATACTCTAAGTATCATTTAACTTTATTCTTCTGACTTTTATAGACAGTTATGTAAAAATAGATCTATAAATTGTTCAAACATATTAAGGAGGAAAACTTTGTACAGAAGTTCACAACTCTGTATGCTGTGGAAACCATTCTGACAGCTTTTCTAAGTTTTAATCAGGTAATTTAAAGCTTTTGAAGACCACTTAATCATTTTCATAAAAAATAAAACTACAACAAAATAGTCTCAGGAGTAGAACATTTGGATTTTTTATGAGAAAGGCTGAACTCTGCCAGTAAAATCTTCCTCTAAAAATCTTCTTTTAGCTGCTGCCTCTTTAAAGTTCCATTACAGTGTAAAAACATCTGAAAGCCCCAAAGAGAACTACAATGCCAAACAAATTTATGCCGACTGAGCAAACATGGGTTTGTAAAGAAGACAATGAATGAGAAGCCATACCAATCTCATGTATATAAATGTTTTTAAGACCTCAAATGGAAAATCTGGACTTTCAGGCTCTAAAATTAATATAATTTAGTTCAAGAATTTTAAAAAGTTTTTAGGACCCTGCAAAAACCCTGGTTCTATATTTTATAAATAGTTGTTGTGTACTTAATGAGTTAGTCACGGCAGAAAGTGGATTTTCCTGGGTTTAATGGTACAGTCTGATGATAGTCTCTTATCAGTAGTGACATAATGTCATAAAGTACGAAGTACAGAAACAGAGGCAAAAATCTTTGTGCAAGCTAGGCTAGCACCTGGTCAAACAAGAGCTTGTTTTTCATACATTTTCAAGCATATTTTTCAAAAACGGCATATCAGGTTTAGAGAACTGTATCACAATTATTGATGAACCCAGAGAATATAGATTGAGGAAACAGACTCTAAACTCTTAAAATATTAAAGTGATTTATCCACAGTGAGGTGATATTTATATTATGGACAACAGAGGAACCTGGGAAACCTTTGGAAGGAGGATAAGAGTAAAGATGACTGTAATAAGGGGATGGCAGGTAAGTAACAGGTTTTTTTTTTATTTCTTACACGAAGATGGGTTGTGGCGTTGAGAAGATAGTAGAGGATTCCAGATAAGTACGGTGCAGGGTTGGAGAGTGTAGGAGGAACGTAGAGGTTGGCAGATGGACAAGTGTTTGGATGACTGTGGAGCAGCTGAAGGTGGGTCCAGAAGGAGGATGCAGGATCCAAAGGTAGGTACTTGTATAAAGGATACAATGTGGGCGACGAGGGGTCCAGGACTGGAGACTCAGGAGACAGGCTCTAAGAAAATACGAGAAGACAAAGAAAGTTATTTTCTTTGGTTAAGTAAGCACAAAGAGGCCGATAGAAAAATACTAGTAGCTCTGCGATGCTCCAGCAGCTAAAGGAGCTCTTATGCAGCATCTTATACTCCTGGAGCTTGTTAAAGAGATGATCCACACCTGCTGCTCATTGGCGCTGCCCTGGACTTCAGAGCCTGCAGAAAGAGCTGGAATCCTACAAACACTACATTAGCTAATGACTTTCTTTTTGGCTGTTACCTTTGGCAATGGGTACAGAGCGAGCAAACACACAAGAAAGATTTGACAATTATTTTAGGCCTTCCTGACACAACTGGGCTCAAACCTGCAGCTATGGGATTACCACTGAGCTACAGCAGCTCCCAACATCACAGTCGTTAATAATGAACCCTTCGTATGACATTTGTGTAGGTTTGTACTGTTTCCTCAACACATACGTAAATGTATCTGTTACAACTGTAGTCGTACAGTAGTCCCTCAATTATCAGGGGGTTAAAATTCCAGACACCACCGCGATAGGGGAAAAACCACTAAGTAGGAACGCTATATTTATTTTATTATTTATATATATATATAAAGACTTTATAAACCCTTCCCACACTCTTGTATTGTTCTTATCAATGTTCTGAAATTTCTAAAAGAGCACAGTAAAAGAGAGCAGACAGAATGATGCTACAGTTACTGAGCCAATCAGTGCACCGGGGGCGGACTGGCCATCAGGAGCACTGGGACATTTCCTGGCTCGGTTCAGGTCAGCTTGGTTTGGGTCGCGTTTGATTATTTTAAATAAACGATCCATGCCGCTTATTCTGGTATCTGCCTCACTGAAGCTCACAGCTTACAGACAGACCACACACCATGTCCACTCCTCAGCCTCAGAAAAAGAAAGAAGGGAGCCCTCAGCAATCACTGAGTGGCCAGGTCACCGGGAAACAATGTGTACAATCTTACACTGGAAACCCGCCAAAGAGTAAGTCCACAAAAGTCAAACTGCAAAGTATTGAGGGACTACTGTAAACAGCTTTGTGTATGTGCATGGATTTGATTTGTGTGTGAATTAAAGTTCTGGTAGCCAGATGGAATCGGACCAGAACACCAAGGTGTTGAACAGGGATTGGATGCTTAACAAGAGGAGTGGTATAAAGATGAGCAGTGGAAGTGATGATGATGGGTTTCATTGCTTTTGTGCATCCCAACCAGCCACACTGGACCTGCAGAGCGACATCATCCTGCCCATTCTACTCATTTCCGGTAAAGGACCATGGCCTTTGACGGCTCAAAATGGACTTTAAAAAAGCTACTTGAAAGTATTTGCTACTTGCTGATATAGAAATATATATATATGCTGATATACAAAGTAATTTTGTAAACTTTATTTTATTATTATTATGGTTTTCATGACAGAAATTAGTCATCTGAATGGTTTCAGGGGAAAGATGATCCCCTCTGCTCTGGAAGAGAAAATATAGATGGCAAAATGTGAGGTGAAGGAGCCAACTTATTTTAAGGGCTTCAGATAAAAATTTCAGTCCAAACTGCAACAGATAATTTTAATCTGTATGCTTGCATGTGTTTGTTCAGGGTGCAGTTCCATTCTTTGTTAACACCACAGCTGGTACCACCGTGTTTGGAGCAGTTGATCCCATTGACGAGATTGTGAGAAGCACAGCCCGTGGCTACACATGGATGTGTTTGTAAATACATTTGTGAGGAGTTTGCAGGGGTGAGATGCCATTTATTGTAAGATATTTTCCTCCTGTTTTTGTTGGTCTAGAGAGGTAAGAAAATTGCTTTTTTTTTTTTTTTTTTTGTACATTGGCAAGAGAATTACAGTAATGCGATGTTCTGTTTTAGCCTGGGCTCACCCTGACGCTGATTCCATTTTGTAATATACTCAACCACTGTAAATAAATCACACTTTTCCTATAAAATCACCATCTCATCTCTGTGTCTGCTAAAGTTGTGCAGAAGTTGGAATCACCTATATGTTGAGTCCTGGCCACTCCTAGATGGACATAACATGTTTATTGATGCATGTACTTGCATCAGTGGTGCTAAAGTTATTGAATCTGCCTGATCAGCACTTCTAGACAGTCCAAAGGTTTATTCAACTCCTGGCAGACAAAGACATTTGCAGCCTCAGCACCATCAACATATATTGTTTGTTTCAGTGGGTCTATGCTCAGCACATGTACATTCAGTCAATTTCAGGCAAGTAAACAATACAAAACTGAAGTGTTAAAAAAACAGTGTAGAGATTTAATGTTAGCTAATGCAGCCTTCTTAAATGCTGATACTTATAAGGTACTAACTATTGATTTTTTTATTAAAAAATCACTTCAAAAAAGGATTAGTATAATCCTTTAACAAAAAGAAGTTGAAGCTTTCTTCACTGACTTCACAGACGTACAATGATCTGCTATATTAGTATCAGAAACCAAATGAACGCTTTATTTCTTAAAGCCACTTCTAGTGGATGTAAGGTTTCTGAAATAACCTGTGAAATGTTATCAAGTCATAAATGAACATGATTACATGGTGATGAGCGAACTGAGAAAGTGGTGAAGCAGAGCTGCAAAGGGAACAGCAGAAACGGGCAAGACAAAGAAGAAAATGGTAGATATAGAAATCTAATGTGGCCTGCTAATAAAAGGACTGGAGGATTCACTGAAGGCCTGAGGTTCAAGGTTAAAGGTGACATTACTGTATTGCCATTGCATGTGGTACATGAGGTAGAACGAAATTGTGTCCTCACAATCCCAGTTACACCCAAATATACACTAACAATAATATAAATAAGGTGTAGTAAACAGCAACCTGAACGTCATTTGTGAGCAGATGGGTATGAATATAGCAGCGTATAGGTAAGAAATCAGCAGCATTGATAAAGTGTCAAATGTCAAATTAAAGTGTCATTACAGTGATTTGTCTGGTTAGGAATTTAAGAGTCTAACAGCCTCAGGGTAGAAGCTGTTCCTCAGTCTAGTGGTTCTACACTTCACGTTCCCTCAATCTCCTGCTTGAGGGGAGCACGGCAAAAAGTGTATGTGCTGGGTGAGTGGGGTCCTTCATGATGCAGGTGGCTCTCTTCCTGTGTCTAGAGGTGTAGCTGTCAATGATGGTGGGGAGGCTGACTCTTCTGTGCAGCCTTCACCACTCTCTGCAGAGCTTTTTTCTCTCCAGATGGGCAGCATCCATGCCACATGTTGATGTTGGAGCACAGGATGCTCTCCACTGCACACCTGTAGAAGGAGGTGAGGACTGAGCTTCCCAGATCAACTCGCCTCAACCACCTGAGGAAGAACAGTCTCTGATGAGCTTTCTTGATCAGGCTGGTAGTGTTGTTGCCCCAGCTGAGGTTGTCATTCAGGTGCAATCCCAAGTACCTGTAACTGAAGACCACTTCCACCGCAGATCCTTCTTTGTTCAGGGGTGTGGGGGTAGGTGTGTTTGCTCCGTCTGAAATCCATGACCATCTCCTTTGTCTTCACATTGATGTGAAGGTTGTTCTTCCTGCACCAGCTCTCCAGGTGTTCCACCTCCTGCCTGTAACTGGACTCACCGTTGTTTGTGATGCAGCCAATCACCGCTGTATCATCTGCAAACTTTACAATATGACAGCCTGGATGGGTAGGAGCACAGTCATATGTGAGCATAGTGAACAGGAGGGGGCTCAACACACAGCCCTGAGGGGAGACAGTGCTGAGGGTTATGGTTGAGGAGAAGTTGTGGATCCTCACAGACTGCAGCCTGTTGGTCAGTATATCCAGAACCCAATTGCATAGGGAGGGGCTCAGTACAAATGTGAGGAGATGATAATAATACAAATAACAACAACATCAACAGCAACAACATCATTATCAACAACAAGAAACAAAATAAGAATTATAATAATATCCAAAAAAGTTCAATCTGGTCCTCTGGACATTCAAAAAAAAAAAAAAAAA
>NC_056506.1:36147564-36168033 GCF_014905685.2 Nematolebias whitei
TTTGGTCTGTGGGAGGAAACCGGAGTACCCGGAGAAAACCCACGCATGCACGGAGAGAACATGCAAACTCCACCCAGAAAGGCCCCTGGACCGGGGTTTGAACCAGGGACCTGCTCGCTGAGAGGCAGCAGCTCTACCAGTTGCGCCACCGTGCTGCCCCAATTCAAATTCAAAAATACTTTATTAATCCCAAAGGGAAATTATTTGTTCTTGTAACTCGTTATCCTCATTTCATTAAGAGATGTTATAGATACTGATGGCTGTAGGAAGGAAGGATCTCTTGTAAAGGTCCATCCCACAGTGGATCCTAAGAAACTGGCTGCAGATGCCGTCCGATCCGTCCACCTAGACTCAGCAGGCCTCTTGGTTCTCCCGGGCTGTAGGACCACCTGAATGCTGGACAGAACTCCTCCCAGAGTGATGGCCACTCAGTCTGCAGAGCTCCTCGTCCCTGTGGACAGCCAACTGCTGAGGGACGATCCTGTCCTTCCGCTGTCATGAGCCGTGTTTCCTGCTAGTTCAAGTATCTCAGTGGTCAGGCACTCGAGCACAGTTGGCAGGTAGATGAGAATGCGTCCACTGAACATCCTTTTCAACTCATTTGAGATTTGGGGCTGTAGTTGAGATATCATTTGAGCTTTTGAGATATTAATCTGCTGCTGTTGGTTGTAGATAACTGCATTGTTGCCATGGTTAGGCATCATAACAAATGTCCAAAACTAAAAAAGTTTCAGTAAAAATCCTTCCAGCTGCACAGCATCCGATACCAGAGGAAACAATCATCCAAAAAAAATGTGATTTACATCCAGAAAAAGAGGAATTAAAGTTTCCAAAAGCAAAATCTCAGAAAGAAAGTAACAGAGCTGCTCCAACATGCAGCCACCTTGAGCGGCACAATTCTAGAACACATTGGAACACACACACACAATTCTAGAACATTAAAGGCACTGCCATTACAAGTACGTCGTCAAGCAGGAAAAAAATACAACAAAGCTCTTTCATCAAGCTCACTTGTAGGATAGGAATACTGTGGGCCACTTGATGCATCTCAGCATAATCCAAAGAGCACAGTGCCTAAACAAGAGCAGAGAGGAGCAATAAGATGTGAAGAGATTTACTCAGAACAGTAAGGATAATTGGAAACACTGATTTTGTTTATCTGGTACACTGTACACTGTACAAAGTGTTTTGTGCTATACCTGGGTATAAATGTGTTAAAACAGTCACAATGAAAAAAATGGCTTCCTTAGAGCCCTGTAGTTTATATAAATATATTCTGTATTTTAGTTCTAGTCAAGAAGGACAGCCTTTCAATTCTTTAGAAACATTAAATTGAAAAACTTTATATGTGCAATTATAGTTGATGAGTGTTTCCACAATGTTTTTAGAGAAAGAGAAATAATCACACTGTGAGACATTCCACGTCAAAAATGTTAGTCTTTCCATGTCAACAAAATCATTTTTTTCTGTTGCAAAGTTCTTCCAAGGATGTACTGTCCTTCAAGTAAAGAACTTCTTGTTTTTGTTTTTTATGGGATTTTTTTTTTTTTTTTAAACAGCAGCTAACATTGCAGAGTAATTGTGGTTTGGGTTTACTGTACTGCAAAAATATCGCCATACTTTTTTTGTTGTTGTTTTTTTTCTTTAATCCAGTGTTTTGTAGTAAACAATTTCACTTATGGAGGTGAAGTGACTGATTTTTGAAGCAATGTGTTTAGTGAGCGGACAAAAAAGCTCCAGAGCCTCATGATTAAAACATGAAGTCGCTCTGTTGAAGTGTGTGCCCACTTTGGTGTGTGTGTGTGTGAGTCTGATTTGGCAATTTCCGTTTTTGCCAAGAAAAGAACCGTGTTAAATCCTTTACAACAGTGTAGTGTGCCCCGAAGAGATCCATCTCCATCACTACTACCTCCCCCCCCACCAACTGGGTCAGTAGCAGGCTTCATTTTTCTCAATGGCAGGGTCCAATTGTAAACAGAGAGACAACCTCACAGCCACCTGTGTAATTCTCTTTGACTTGCTACAGCAGAAAAATGCTCCAGGGCTGCCCATCACCAAGCCAACTTTATCAGCTCAACAAGAATCCTGCTGGGTTTGACCAAAATAGCACAAAGATTGTTTTGGTGTAAACATGCTGCTATTGGCGGAGGAAGATCACTCTCAGAACTAAAATAAAAATGTCAAGAAGTGAAAAAAGTCTTATTATAGATTTAAAAAATAATGGAAATATCATTTACTACACATCAAAAAGCCATAACACTGGAGCAGAAGGACTCCTAAAGGTCCCCACATACTCGGGCGTACTTCAGATATCTGCATGTACCAGATTAGACTCAACGCGGACTCGAAGTGGATGTCTGCAAACCATGTCCGTGCAAAGATAAATTTTTACAACTGCTTACGCGTACTAGGTGTCGTACAATAAACTGCCTGGCGACAAACTGTTTTGTATGCGACACCCATCCATCCATCCATTTTCTTCCGCTTATCCGGGGTCGGGTCACGGGGGTAGCAGCCTAAGTAGGGAGGCCCAGACTTCCTTCTCCCCAGCCACTGGGGCCAGCTCTTCCGGAGGAATCCCGAGGTGTTCCCAGGCCAGCCGAGAAACATAGTCCCTCCAGCATGTTCTGGGTCTTCCTCTGGGCCTCCTTCCGGTGGGACGTGTCCAGAACACCTCACCAGGGAGGCGTCCAGGAGGCATCCTAAACAGATGCCCAAGCCACCTCAACTAGCTCCTCTCGACATGGAGAAGCAGCGGCTCTACTCTGAGTCCCTCCCGGATGATCGAGCTTCTCACCCTATCTCTAAGGGAGATCCCAGACACCCTGCGGAGAAAACTCAATTCGGCCGCTTGTATCCGAGATCTCTTTCTTTCGGTCACAACCCAAAGCTCGTGACCATAGATGAGGGTAGGAACGTAGATCGATCGGTAAATTGAGAGCTTCGCCTTTTGACTCAACTCTCTCTTCACCACGACAGACCTGTACAGCACCTGCTTCACTGCTGACGCGGCACCTATCCGCCTATCGATCTCATGCTCCATTTTTCCCTCATTCGTGAACAAGACCCTAAGATACTTAAACTCCTCCACTTGTGGTAGGACCTCCTCCATGACCCGGAGAGGGCACTCTACCCTTTTCCGGCTAAAGACCATGGCCTCGTATTTGGAGGAACTGATCTTCATCCCACCAGCGTCGCATTCGGCTGCGAACCGCTCCAGCGAAAGCTGTAGATCTTGATCTGATGAAGCCAATAAGACCACATCATCTGCAAAAAGCAGAGACGCAATCCTAAGGCCTGTATGCGACACCAATCTATTAAATTCCCCTTCTTCATCGCTGATCTGGTTTCATGGCCTTTTCTTTTGTTTTTTGGCCAAGAGGCAGTGATCTCTTCCTCCTTGTCCGTTGACGCCATAACTGAGATTGTGAGAAATGGAGGAATTTGTCACAAGATAATTAAAATTAGGCCCAGCGTGGCTGCGGGAGGGTCTGGAGATTTTCTCGTTGAGGCGATTTGATGTGTGGACTGCAGGGCCAGTGCTCCCCATTTTTTATTTTTTTTTAATTTAGAACTTTTTATTTACACACAGAACACCGCTGCTGCTGCTCCTGGGCTGCCAGTTGCTTCTACCCAGGGCCTCCAGCAGCTCGTTTTTTTTGTTTGGTTTTGTTTGGTTTTTTTGCGACCTGTCTATCAATCCATTAGGCGTATCAGCAAATGACCAATCAATGATCTCAAGTTGTCCTGCAGGTAAATGCCTCTTGCCTGCAGCACTTGGCTGGAGCCAATCAGGGCAGTGGTGTAGTCTATATATATGTGGTGGATATACCGCAGTAAAGTCAGTTTTACGTTGGACCTTGGACATCGCTGAAGCCACGGAGTGCAAATGTCCAACGCCCAACGTAAAACTAACTTTACAGTGGTTGGTCCATATACTGTGCTTAGAAACCAAAGTACACCAGTTAGTACAATGAAATCATCAATTTATTTTGATTTTTAAGCATATTTAACATTTCCAAATTTAGCTGATGCTTATATTTGAATAAATGAACAACAGACTTTGTACAACAGTTGGCTTTGTATTAAAACATATTATAGAATTTATAAAAAGAGTATCAAAGCAAAACATGTTCAAGTATTAAGTAGTAATAACAGAAGTATTAATTATATATATTATACAATAATTTGCTGGATAAGTGAATATAATAAACAAGTTCTGCATACATACAGATTGTAACGGAAGCACTTAACTTCCATTTAACATATCAATGACACATGCCTAATGGTATGTCATGTATCACTGGGCACTTTTATGAGGGTAAACTGAAATTCTTAAGCTTTTCTAGTGGGTGTACTCTGTATACCCGCGTATAGCGTACACTAAACCCATGGGTGTCAGAAGCATCTGTAATGTGGGGGGAACACTATAGTGTGTGTGTACACGTGCATGTGTGCGTGCGCGTGCATGCGTACCAGTGTATAAAAAAAGCAACATTTCATTTAGATTTCCTTACTTTAATTCCTTTTAAAGCATGTTTCTCTTCTCACTATTTGTGTAAATTCAGCTGTGGGTTTTAAAGACATTTCAACTTTAATGCACTTTAACACACAGCCTCAGATCGGCACTGTTTGTGTTTAAGGAGAAGTAAAAACCATCACCACTGGACTTTTTGCTTGTGTTCAACACTACACATCTAAATGATGTTTCTCATGAAGCTTCAGGACAATAAGGTGTGGGTTTTAAAGATATTTCAACTTTAATGCACCTGAACACACAGCTTCTCTTACACCTGCAGCGTCTTACAGCGTCACAGTTACTGCTAAGCTAAGATGCTACAGATGTAGCGCTCCACTTATCTCCTCCTAACCATATGTATATGTTTATGATCAACCCCCCACCCCCGGTCAAAACTGCCCGCACTAAGCTCGCTAAACTGGTGAGCAATCAACACAGAGGTGTCTCCATTTCCTCCACCTGTAAGCATTCTATGCCGAGGCAGGAGGAGACGCACAGAAAGACAGTTTGAGGTAACCAGGTTAAACTTGGAGTGGAGTTTTAGTGGTTTGAATCAAGTGGAATGGATTTGTTCACAAAGAAAGAGAAACTGCGCCGGCAGTTAAACTAGTAAAAGTGGGAGGGTCCAAAAGAAAGGTTTTTTTTATGTGGGGGGGACATGTCCCCTTCACATATAACGGTTGTGATGCCTATGACTACACCACTGAATCAGGGTGTATGCTCGAGTATGAAGTCTCAGCCATCTGCAAACAGTGCACGCAGTGTCCGCATGGCTCACAGAGTACACACAGTACACCCAAGTATATGGGAGCCTTTGGTCTGTATGCTCTTTGTGGACTTCACATCCATCTTCCACGCCGATTCCCCAGACCCTGATGGACAAACTACTCACACTAGGAGTAAGCCTCTCCCTATGCAACTGGGTCCTGGTTTTCTTAACAAACAGACCGCAGTCTGTGAGGATCCAAAACTTCTCCTCCTCCACAATAACCCTCAGCACTGAATCCCCTCAGGGCAGTGTGTTGAGTCCCCTCCTGCTCATTATGCTCACATATGACTGCACACCTACCCATCCAGGCTGTCATATTGTAAAGTCTGCAAACGATACAGCGGTGGTTGGGTGCATCACAAACAATGAGTCCAGCTACAGGCAGGAGATGGAACACCTGGAGAGCTGGTGCAGGAAGAACAACCTTCACATCAATGTAAAGAAGACAAAGGAGATGGTCGTGGATTTCAGACAGAACAAACACAACTATCCCTTCCCTGAACATAAGAGGATCTGTGGTGGAAGTGGTCTCCAGCTGCAAGTACTTGGGCGTGCACCTGAATGACAACCTCAGCTGGGGCAACACCACCACCAGCCTGATCAAGAAAGGACATCACAAACTCTACTTCCTCAGGCGGCTGAGGTGAGCTGGGGGCTCAGTCCTCACCTCCTTCTACAGGTGTGCAGTGGAGAGCATCCTGTGCTCCAGCATCAACATGTGGCATGGGGGCTGCACAGCTGCAGAAAGGAAAACTCTGCAGATAGTGGTGAAGGCTGCACAGAAGACTGTTGGAGTCAGCCTCCCCACCATCAGGCATCTACACCTCTAGATGCAGGAAGAGGGCCACCTGCATCATGAAGGACCTCACTCACCCAGCACACACAATTTTTGCCCCGCTCCCCTCAAGAAGGAGGTTAACAAGCATTAAGTGTAGAACCACTAGACTGAGAAACAGCTTCTACCATGAGGTTGTTAGACTCATGAATCTCTAACCAGAATAATTACTGTGAAAATTCACATCATGTTGCTGCTGATCTGTTTCATGTTGCTGCTGATCTGTTTCATGTTGCTGTGTTCATTCATACTCATCTGCTCACACAGACTCATGTTAGTGCTGCTGTTCGGCGTATTGTTTTTATGCTATTATTGCTTAGAGTATTTTTAGTTAATGTTTTTCTTAGTTCATAAATAAATAAATCTTATTACTGTTTTTCTTTTTACATTTTATTGTTGGATGTGACTGGGACCCTGTGTACACAATTTCGTTCCACCACATGTACCACATGTGGTGCGAATGACAAATAAAGAAACTGACTCTAACTCTCCATACTGCCAGAATTTGGCCCATCTGATATAGACTTATATGATACTGCATGTGGGCACATACTCATACACTATATGTTTTCTAGATGTTGTACCATGGCTCATTATCAGTTCTCAAATTAGAATTTTGAAATGTCTCATACAATGTTGAGTTTCTTTAGGCTGCTCCCTACTGCCGGGGTGGCCACAGTGAGCAAATTAAAGATTTGGTAATTGTTTTATTCCAAATGCTCTTCCTGATGCAACCTGGGCTCAAACCTGTAGCCTCAGAATTGCAAGACCACAGCCCCAAATGCATTGTGATATATCTTGACATACAATATGTGGACGGATCAAATCATTCCTTTCATTCATGTATGCTGTATGTTATGAAGATGTTCTTTGGCTTTTTTGTTGTGACAGCAATGTGTAGTCCAAATATGATTTGAATTAAAGCACATTTACACCAGCATGCTCAGACAAACACACATTGTCTTCCAACACAATCCAGTGCCCCTTAGTTAAGCTTGTGCGCATGGGAGTCCTTTGCAACACTGGCTGAAAGGGCAACATGAATGATCTGCACATGCTACACTGAACACAACATAATCATTCTCCCCTCCCTCTGTTTCAGATGCGCAGGGAGCTTAAATTTTTCCACCGAGAGCACATGTGAAATTATGGTTTAATTTTCCAACAAGAGAACCATTTGAAAACTCTGTGTTCTACACGCACAGTTATAATGTGGTTACATTGTAAATAAAAGCAGAAAAGCTTATCAGGGGTTTTTGTTTTGCTGACCTTGCCTTTGTGCAATTATTAAATGTGACAAATCACACTTTCCATCATGCATGTCTTTTGGCGATAAACTCATTATAGTAGTGGGCAACTGATGAAGGACCATTTATTTGTTTGCATGCTCAAAAAACACATTTCATGAAAACATGTTTTAATAATGTTAAATTTGTTGTATATTTATATGTTTAAATATGTTCTATGTTCTAATAATGGAAGGTGCAATGAATGATACAAAATTGTTTGACCCTGTTCAAATCCATCCATCCATTATCTTTACCCGCTTATTCCATTTTGGGTCACGTGGGTCGCTAGTGCCCATGTCCAGCAATCACTGTGCAAGAGCGGGGTACACCCTGGACAGGTCGTAAGTCCATCACAGGGCCACATAGAGACAAACGAGACAAACAACCATTCACTCTCTCACTCACACCTAGGGACAATTTAGAGTTACCAATCAGCCTAACATGCATGTTTTTGGTCTGTGGGAGGAAACCGGAGTACCCGGAGAAAACCCACGCATACACGGAGAGAACATGCAAACTCCACCCAGAAGTCCCCTAGACCGGGGTTTGAACCAAGGACCTGCTCACTGAGAGGCAGCAGCTCTACCAGTTGCGCCACCGTGCTGCCCCCTGTTTAAATGAGGTCATCAAAACAATAGAAAAAATATGATTAAAATCTGTCACTTGCATGCACTTTTCTAAGCTTTTCATGAGTCATTCTACGTTGCCACAATAACTAGGCAAATGATCAGGGTAAAAGTAAAGGGCAGGATGTTGTACTGTCACATTACATGATGCTAAATGATACAGAAATGTTTAAGGTGAAAGAAAAGGCAGGGAGTCAAGCTGTCACATTACATCACATTAAATAAAATGCAGATTTAGCCTGTTCCAGTAAGGCTCTTTCATAAGACTAGCCTGCTGGCTTTCACCCATTCAAAGTACATAGTGTGTCCTGACACAGAAAGTTGCCTCATATGACTGGATCAAAATTAAGCAATTTTCCAACTTCCACTTTGGTGTGTGGCTGCATCTAGGAGCAATAAAGATCACTTTCAGCAATTGAGTTGTCACTTAAATGTATTAGATGGCCACAGCTTTATAAATAAGTAAACCTGCCACACGTATCATTTGAGAAAACTATGATTTCTAATTTTGATATTGATTAAAATGATAGTTTCCTCAAATAATTGGGATAGCTCAAAATTAATCTATGCTGGGCAAGGCCACTGTTGGCCATCCGATGGCTCCGTCATTAGGCCTGGTGATAGATAAAATTGCTCTTTCCACTTGCCAGGATCCATCACTCTGGATTGCTGCAGAAAAGCAAAAAGATAAAAAAGCACAAAAAATATATATATATATATTTCACAAGGTGTAACTCATACCGACTTGAATATCTTGCACCAAAAACATTAAGATTTACTTGTATTTCCTGTTCTATTCCAGTCCAGAAAAACGCTAATCTCAAATATTATATTCACTATTCAGATCTGGGGGACATCGGCATACTGCTTGTTTATATAGAGCCAATTTACAACTGACTGTCGTCACTGGACACTGTACTAAAATATTCATACACGTTATAAAATGCAAATTAATAAAAAGTTCTCTATGGAAGCCCACAGATTGTGTCAAATCTCCACTTCACTGCAACCTTCCATCCTGAGCAAGCACACATGCAATAGTAGAAATGATAAGCCCCCTTTTAACAGGAAGAAACCTCAAGCAGAACTGGGCCCACGTGCAGCGGTCATCAAGTGATGTTTTCACTGTTTTTGAGCAATGCAAATGGGAGAAAAGAAATAAATCTTAGAGTTTGTTTCCAATTGTTAGCAGCAGAAATTTGAACTGATAAATGACTAAATGAGGTGTGTGCTTTATATCAAAGTTCATGCTTAATAATCCAGGTAAAAAAACAAACCCAACAATGTTCAGTCAGGTCATCTGAACAGTTTTTTTTTGTTTGTTTTTTTGGAGAGACGTTTCGCCCTCCATCCGAAGGGCTTCATCAGTCTGAGGAGTTACAAACAAACTGTTTTCCCCACTAAGCAGTACATATTCCTACAGTGGACCAACCAGTTTTCTGGTGATAAGATGGTAAAGATGATAAAGATAAAATGCTTTATAGATTTTTGACAACTGTCAGCTACTTTTGAACCCCATGTACGCAATGAAGTGCATCACACTTTGTGGCGTCATTTACCTTTCAAAATTCAACAGGTTTTTGAAACAAACAAATCCACAAGATCTGGCTCTCTTCAAAAAGCCATACAGTGGTGCTTGAAAGTTTGTAAACCCTTGAAAATGTTCTATATTTCTGCAAAATATTACATAAAACATCATCAGATTTTCACACAAATCCTAAAAGTAGGTCAAAAAAGCCCAGTTAAACAAGAGACAGAATATTATACATGTTCATTTATTTATTGAGGAAAATGATCCAATATTACATATTTGTGAGTGGTAAAAGTATGTGAACCTCTGGGATTATCAGTTAATTTGAAGGTGAAATTAGAGTCAGGTGTTTTTAATCAATGGGATGATGATCAGGTGTGAGTGGACATCCTGATTGACTTAAAGAACAGGATCTATCAAAGTCTGTTCTTCATCGCTTTACTTTTAGCAGTTCAGTGGGTAGAAGAGGTAAGACCATTAAAATCAATCATCTGCTCAGATTCTAGTTCATCATTGTCCAGTTTGCAACACAACCAGTCAGATAGTAGACCAGATATATTAATTGAAATACAACAAACACTATATAGGATCAACATGATGGGGATTACAGTAAATTTTATATGGGTTCCAGCACATCACGGGGTTTTGGGGAATGAAAAGGCAGACAGGATGGCTAAGGAGAGCACTGGTCAGGACGTGGTTGATATTAATGTTGGGTTTAGTATAACAGAAATAAAGGGTATAATAAAACAAAAAATGAAAGAAAAGTGGCAAAAATTATGGGAGGAAGAAAGGAAAGGCCGGTGGTTTTATAAAATCCAAAGGAAAATTGGAGAAAGGAGAAGAACTGAAAGAAACAGGAGAGAAGAAACGATTATTTCACGACTCAGAATTGGGCATACTGGACTGAACAGCACATTATGTTTAATAGGGAAACATCAAACAGGGACATGTGAGTGTGGAGAAGAGGAAACCATAGAACACATCATATTGCATTGCAGGAAATACCAGGTTCAAAGAAACAAGTTGATTAGACATCTTAGTAAAATGAAAATGAAATTAGACATTATTGATTTATTGCAGAAAGATTCAGGAAACAGAGGCTATCAAGCTATATTTTATTATTTAAAACGGTGTAGGTTGTATGATAAGATCTAAAAGGAAAGAGAGGGTTTAGTATTATTATTATTATTATTATTATTATTATTGTTTTTTTTTTGTTTGTTTGTTTTTTTTTTTTTTTGTCATGCGGTCCACACTCCTTACCAGTTGGTGGCGGTAATGCTTCCTTCAGTTGTTTGCCAACCGCCAATAAAACAAGAAGAAGAAGAAGAAAAAAAGAAGTTTGTTCTTCACAACATGTTTGTGGAAGTGGATTATGGCAGGAACAAAGGAGATTTATGAGGAGCTTAGAAAAAGAGTTGTTGATGCTCATCAGGCTGGAAAATGTTACAAAACCATCTCTAAAGAGTTTGGACCACCAATCCACAGTCAGACAGATTGTGTACAAATGGAGGAACTTCAAGACCACTGTTACCCTCCCCAGGAGTGGTCGACCAACAAAGATCACTCCAAGAACAAGGCGTGGAATAGTCAGAGAGGTCACAAAGAACCCCAGGGTAACTTCTAACAACTGAAGGTCTCTCTCACATCAATGTTAATGTTCATGAGTCCACCATGAGGAGAACACTGAACAATAATGGTTCATGGCAGGGTTGAAGAAGAAAGCCACTGCTTTCCAAGAAGAACATTGCTGCTCGTCTGCAGTTTGTTAAAGATCATGTAAACAAGCCAGAAGACTGTTGGAAGAATGTTTTGTGAACGGATGAGACCAAAATAGAACATTTGGCTTAAATGAAAAGTGTTTTGTTTGGGGAAAGGAAAAGGAAAACTCTACATTCCTGCATAAGAACCTTATCCCATCTGTAGTGAACTAAGCCTCAGGTCAAATCCTGACCTTGAGGGCCTTCCTGGGACAAGAACTGTATTTCATTGATTTGAGTCCAGAAACACAAAATCAAGTCCATCCAGAGACTTTCTAAGTGTCCTGCACTGATCAATTGAAAGAACACTCTCTTTTTCTATTATCATTACTATCTTACAAATGTCTTGATAATCAAAGTGTGTTTAATTCAAATCATTTTTAAATGTTGAAGTGAACTACTTATTTTAAATCAACTGTGAAACAGTATTAATGATTTTTAATCCTCATTCAAAGTAGAAATCAAGTTAAGGTCTGTTACAGAGTAATTATTCATTTTCTTGATCTTCTGTCTGAAATGAGCAAGTGTAAGTTGGTCAAAGGTCAAGTTTCGGTCAACTACAAGTTTACTGGAAAGAAATGTCATGTTTAACTTTTTCAGACAGATATGAGAGAACTGACTCCACGAAGTCTCGGTTTCTTCAAAACATTCTTCTGTCTGTTCTTAAACAATTTAATCTTTTTCCTTGACTTTTAATAACCTCTTACATCACTAAAACACACCCCTGATTAGCGCTTTCAGCCAATCAGGACTTCCCAAATGAACCGGAAACAGAACTCCTTAAATGTCGACACTTCCTAGTTCCAACCAGTGCGGTGGGAGAGCAGTTCAGTTCGGAGGGCAGAACCGAACAGAAAAGTTGCTGGAGAGAACAGGAGGTCCCAGACATGATCCAAAGTTCTTCCGAGTCTTGTGGGAATTATGGAATCTTCCACATCTGAGTGAACCTCTGACGGACTTACTCCTCATGTGAGTCCACCCGTGAGGTGAACGTGTGTCAAACGAAGTTCCGTCACTACTTCGGACGATTCACAGCTGTTCCTACGGAGACGCTGGAAAGGTGGCGTTAAATGGAACTCCGTACCAGTGGAGACATCTTCTGCAGGTAAAGAGTCGATTTCCACTACCTAAGTGTACCGAGGAAGCTGGGATCTAATGGAGAGTGCCGTTCTGATACAGACACATATTCCCTCATCCATATTTCTCTCCATTTAAACTTCATTTCCCATCTTTAAAACTCTTCTATCTTGCCAGTAAATCATCCAGATATTTTCATAAATGTCTGTTGTAATTAAGCTGTGTTATTGCTTCAATCAGAATAATCACGTGTACAATGTTTGATGTTAAACTTTGATTCTGTTAATAAATGACCGCATTCATTTGATGGGTCAAAGAAAATTAACGTCTCACGTCACTGATCTCTGTCACATATCTGTCAAGTAGCTCGAAAAAGAGAGAACCCGTTTAAATTAAGTATAATATCAGGTACTTGAACTAGTCCAGATATTATAACATGTAGTGGAGCTCCGAAGCTAATGAAGCTAACCGACCTGTCTCACTACACATCTGTGAAACATGGTGGTGGTAGTATCATGGTTTGGGCCTGTTTTGCTGCATCTGGGCCAGGGCGGCTTGTCATCATTGATGGAACAATGAATTCTGAATTATATCAGATAATTCTAAAGGATAATGTCTGAACATCTGTCAATGAACTGAATCTCAAGAGAAGGTGGGTCATGCAGCGACACAATGACTCTCAGCACACAAGTCGTTCTACCAAAGAATGAAAGAAGAATAAAGTTCATGATCTGGAATGGACAAGTCAAAGTCCTGACCTCCTTAATCCAGTCAAATTGTTGTGGAAGGACCTGAAGCAGCAGTTAATGTGAGGAAACCACCAACATCCCAGAGTTGAAGCGGTTCTGTACGGAGGAATGGGCTAAAATTCCTCCAGTTATCAGAAACATTTAGATGTAGTTATTGCTGCACAGAAAGTCACACTAGATACTAAAAGCAAAGATTCACATGAAGCTTTCTGGCATATGTTGCATTTATTTTCTGTTACATACTTTGCAAAGCTGTCCGTTTGCTTTTGCATTCAGTGTTTCTCCATTATTTTTTGCATAAAGTCCTAGTCACAACTGCTTGTGTGTATGTTTTCAAAATCATTAGTATTTTGCTGAGTGAGACAAAAAATAAAATCCGCAATTGTTTGCACAGACACTCAACATAATTCAGAGCACCCACCCTCTGTTCTGTGTGTTTATGACATGGTTTCTGTTCACATTAACACATAAGTCACCTCCAGCCAACACACACATACGCAACAAATGAAACGAGGAAGACATATAGAGGGTACAACACAAAAAGTCAACAACATGAGGGTGGAAAAAAATGTATAGATGAAAAAATGAGTGAGAATATGAGGGTGTCACTGACAAAATCACAAAAACTTCATTACTCCATAATCCTTAAAACAAAGAGAGAGAAAAAAGATGACAGAAGAATGAAGACAGGAGAAGTTTCAATTTACACCAGCAAGATGTCAGAGGCTTGTTTTGGAAACTGTGTGTAGGTTTGGAAGGTGAGAGATGCAGAAAAAGGAAAACGGACAAGAGTAGAAAGAAAAAGGGCAAGAGATTTCAAAAACAGCAGTCATTAGCAGGCAGAACACGAGCCCAAAGATGGACACACATGCTCTCACACGCAAAGCTCCTCAGTAGGCAAGGCGCATACTCTTGATGGTGCATCGTAATTAATATTTCATAAGTTGCCTCCTGCAGGTGGAGGCAAATGACAACTAGATATCAAAAGGCGCAGATGTAAAGACAAAAATAAAAATTGTGCAAATAGGCCACGTTTTCTTAAGCACGTGTTAATGTTTCCACACATACTTAATGTGCAGTATGTACTTACAATAAGTAAATGTAACATGTGAATAGTTTTTGAAGCATCACGCCTGAAATTAGTCAAGAGGTTAAACATTTTACTGTGTGCTCAGGTGTAGCATGAAAAATGTTCAAAGACTGACTGACATTTGCAGCAAATTAGATCATGATGAGGCCAGCAACACAGCCACTGATTTGTTTTACCTAGCTTATTTGGCAACATGTTTAGCCGCAGGCCCTTTGTGTCAATCAGTCACTGAAGTGAAAAACAGCATTGCAAATAAGCGTGTAATGAAAAACGAGTTGGTCATGCAGCCACAGAAGGGCCAGACCGTTCCACCGGTGGTTTTGGCACCTTTCCATGCTTTTGTTTTAAGCTAACTGTCTGTAGCTATCCTCTAACAACCATGCTCCTTTATGAAAGACAGCCACAGCAGAAACTGACTAAGAGGCATGAGGTCTCTGGAGTCGCTTAGATCAATGGGTGTCCTTCGAGCTTCCCTCCATTTCGGGAAGTACAGCGTCCAGAGGAGGAGGAGGGGGAAAAACAGATTACCATAGCATTAATAAAACAAACTGTAATCTGAGAGAGCAAAAACAAAAGGCTGTATCCCTGAGGACAAGTCTTCATAACCATGGGCTTACATTAGCCACATACAAGCTTCTGTAACTCTAACAAACATGAACATGCTAGCATGTATGGTGAGATGCACCCATGCTTGTAATGGCTTTGTTCCTCGGAAAGGTTAATTCATCCCAGTCGAGCGTGCTGTGATGGAGGTAGGTCAAAAAAAAAGGAAGAGACAGAGATGAGAGGAATCATAAAGAGGGTGAGAATGTGCCAGAAGGAAGCAGAACAAGTTGGGGAAAGAAGTACATGAAGATTGGGGGGGGGTATTACAGTACTGCATTGCATTAGAAGTTATGGTGTTCATTAGTTTATTGTTTCTTTTTAACTGTATGTAGACAGATAAAAAGAGAAGAATGCAACATTTTAGTTAGGGGAATTATGGTGACAACAACCAGTTCAAGATGGCCACCACAGCTAGCTGGTTTTAGATCAAACAAAAATGGATGTATTTCCATCAAAATCTGCAAAACTTTATTAATGTCAACACACTTTCATCGACCCAGGCCTATCTTGCGAAGATTATAAATGACCTTTTGTTTGTTTTGCAGCTTTTTTTTTTACATTTTATCTGTGGTTTAAGTGTGTATAAAATGCTCTGTGATAGAAGAGCAGCTCTGAGTCACAAAGATTCAACATAGATTGTGTTGGGAGCACAGTACTGTCAAAACAAAAGCTCATATTTAGTATGAATGTAAAGTACCAAGGGTTTGATGAAAACACTCTGTAAAAAGTTTACTAAAATATTTTCACTGCAGAGATAATTCAAAACATCCAAAAGACTTAATCAGTCATCAAACTGATTGACCCACTATGAAAAATGCTATTTATGAAACTGAGTTTGTTGTTGCTCCTCGGACTGAAGAAGTCTGTTGGATGAAAGATGAAACATCTCAACTAAAAGAAACCGACAAGAGGACCTGACTTGACTTTGTTGGATGCAGAAGTAATAGTGTTTTTGTTATAGTTAACGTTCAGAAGCCATACATTTGGATCAAAGTGTGATGTTCAGTTTGACATGACATTGATACAATAGAAAAACGAGGTACAATGTCTTGCATACATTTGGCATACATTCTACTTTACAGTTTTATTAATTTGTATTTATTATTATTTTATTTTTTAATTTTAGGTAAGCATAAGACTTGGCGTTTTAATTAGTTTACAATGACTTAAATTACTTTATTTTATCAGGAGACAAAGGTCAAAAGTCTAATGTGTAAATCCTAACATTACTTATACAAAGTACAAAATAGGTTTTTGATGATCGAATACTTTTCTGGAGAAAAAAAGTTAGGAGAAATATAACTAAAATGGAAAACCTAATGATGTGCTAAACTCTTATTTTTTGTTAGTAAATGTTTTTTTTTCTAAATGCTTTTACTTATGTCACATTTTAATCTGTTTATATTTGTCAGCAGATGCTAGTTTTATTTCCCAATAAACAATTTATTTTTATGTATTTTCATTTGTTTAAAAAAGTGAACTTTGAAAAGGCAATAGAAAAGTTATTTTATTCATTTTTTTATGAGTTATATAAACTCAAAATCCATAAAACTCAAAGAGCTCCCAGTTTGCTTTATTCAGGAACGCCACTAATGTCCTTGTCCACGCAGCTTTAGGACACTTTTGACACAGATTCTTCTGTGTTTCACTGTGATGAAGCTCATGAAATGGACAAAATATTTAAAGTCAGCAATCTGCTGCAGTTTTTTTTTTTTTTTAAGAAAATGGTCATTCAGTGAATTATATTTGAATTTTCTTGAATCAAAGATGAAAATCCTATCAATCCTTGAAGGAATACACATCACACCCTCCCTTTCATGCCAAAGTTTTAAACTGAAATCATTTTGTGCTGAGAAACAACATTGATAATTATTTTGGTTAAACCTCATGTTTGGGCTGTTGTGTGATCTCATGCTTTCTTGTGTGATCTAACAGAATGTATTAGTGGTCTATCAGCTACTACCACAAATTCAGCTCAATATCTTTCAAACTGACTGAATTAACATATTTTTGCCCTAGAAGTCTCACCTTTTTTGCATAAATTTGCAAGTCCTACTTATACACCGAAACGACTAATATACGTTTTTTCTCATATTTATAAAACAATTTTTAGCTGAGATCTGACAATTTCATTCCATCTGACATGAAAAATATTAAACATTACCATTTACAGCCACTAGAGGACCCTCAAGCATTAGGGCAAGCCAAGTGTCTCATTTATAAGTAAAAGTGGCTATTAATGAGACACCTGGCTTGCCATACCAAGCCACCTTCGTCTCGCTCCTCCGGTAGAAAACATCAAATCAGCTGCATTTCTTCGTGCCTTCCAGGCAAAATGCAGCTGATTTGCCATTAAAGTGCATTTATTAAGGAAAAGTTCAACTGAGACACACCTTTGCTATAACCTCCAACAAACAAATAGTTGTTTTTAGGTAGTTATCTTGTTAAATTTCAAAGAAATACACAGAGAGTCCTGCCTCTGCGCACTCCCACAGCCGCAAATCGAATTTTGAAATTCAGCTGATTTGACCATTGAAGTGTATTTATTAAGGAAAAGTTAAACTGAGACACACCTTTAATATAATGTCAAGCAAACAAATAATTGTTTTTAAGTGTTAATCTTGTTAAATTCTTGTTAAAGTCCTCATGTGCACGCTCCCCCGGCCACCATTTGGCAGCCAATCGATTTTTGGCACAACACTGGACCATGTTTACGGGTGATCATCGGTGATGCATAACAAACGTGACGCGTCAGCGGTGACGTATGATAGATGCAACTTATACAGTGAAGCAACTTTTTTTTCCCACTTTATTTTTGGACTGATGCGACTTTTACGGCGGAAAATACTGTAGTTATTTTTGTGTTGGTAAATGTTGATTAGCTGTGGCAGCCATTATAAATTGAGACAACACTAAAGACAATTAGTTTGAAATGCGCTTGTTGACAGTTGACCAGTTTGACAAGACTGTCAACAAGGAAGAGGGCCGGCAATGGAGGAGGGGGTGTACCAAAAAGACCATCTTATCACAAACAGAACTGGTTTGTTCCACTTTGGAGTAAGCTGTTGGGGGAAGAATCAGTTTTGTTGTGTGTTTCCTTGACTGATGAAGCCTTCTGGATTGAAGGCGAAACGTTTCAGCACAAAAAAAAAGAAACTGCCCAGATGACCTGACTGAAAAATGTTGGATTGTATACCTGGATTATTGAGCATGGACTTTGTTGTTTTCACTCACATTCATCAAGCAATAAATTATAAAAACAGTTTTAATCAGTTTTTGCCCCCACCACAGCACTGAAACTGCTCATAAAAATTCCAAATGATCTTCTTCTCACTGCTGACTTTGGTCTTCTGTCCATCCTCACATTCCATGAATGTGGCCTTTGACATCATCTTTCACTATCCTCCGCAACAGACTCAGTTGACATTTTTGTTACTCCCCTTGACTGATTCAAACCTTATCTCTTTGGCCGCATTAGTTCATTCAACTTCAGTCTTTCCTTTCTCAGTCTTCCCCCATTTCTTCTGGTGTGCCACAAGGTTCTGTCCTTGGGCACCTCCTCTTCTTTACTTACCTTCTTCCTCTAGGTCCCAGTGAGCTCAATCTCTGATTTTCTAATAATTTTCTCCAACAAAACTATGATAAAACAATACTCATCCTTGAAAATACTAAAAACACTCTACAAATAATGTATTCTCCTCTCACTTAACAACTCTCTGCTTTCCCACTTCTCTTCAGGTCAAGAGTATGGGTGTCATCCTCTGCAGCACACTTTCCTTCTCGTCTCACATCAATTTCACTCAATCTGCTTATTTCCACCTTGACCGTCTCTGTTCTTCTCTTACCCCTCATTCCACTGCCATTCTGGTTCACAGTCATAACATCTTGGATTATTTCTTGTAACTCCCTTCTTTTGGTCTCCCAATAAATCTCTTCACAAGCCACAGATGGTTCAGAACTCAGCTGCCCGTGTCATCACCCAAACCTCCTTGTATAATCACCTCACTCCCATCCTGTAGCAGCTTCACTGGCTCCCTGTTAAATCTTGCATCATCTTCAAATTTTTTCTTCACACTTGTAAAGCCATCCACAGTCTCGCCCCTCCATATTTATCTGATCTTGTACAGATCTCCATCCCCTCCTGCTCCCTCAGATCTGCCTCTTCCCTCCACCTCTCTGTACCTTCTGCCCACCTCACCATTATGGGGAGCAGGGCATTCAGCTCCTCTGCTTCTCAACTCTGGAACTCACTACCCTATGACTGACGAAACTTCACCTCTATCTCTCTGTTGGTCTGAAAATCAATTTCTTTAGATTAGCTTATCCTTCTTAATTTATTCAGGTGTACTTTCTATTTTAATGTTTGATGTTTTTAAACTTCTTTCTCGTTTAATTTCTTGTGATTTTTTTTCTGCTGCATGCTGGTTTTTAGCTATACAGTATGGCGGCCAACAGGTATAAATGTGTTGCAAACTGCTAAATGCACAGCAAACCGTTAAATACAGCGCAAACCTCCAAACGTGCTGCAAATACATGAGTGACGCAAACTCCAAAACAAAAATAACAAATTCAACAGAAAAATTCTGCAATCACTGAAAATCGAAGAAAAAGCATACAACCAACAAAACAAATGCAAAGGAAAAATGCTGCAAATACCCAAAACACTAAAACACCCCAAAACAACTGTAAGTAAGAAACGCTGCAAACTCACTCCTCAAAATAAAAGTGCACCAGACCAGTAGGAGGACTCAACCACCAAGTCATATGGGACCAGACACCCAGATATTATAGCTTAGTGGTCAGGCCACTGGCCGAAAAATGAATTTTTTTAGGAGTTTAATTAGTGATTAACTAATAATTAATTATTCAATTAGTAATTAAATGTCATATAGTCACAAACATTTCTAATGCTATGAAATAACATAACACCATTGTCTAACCAATGTTTAATTTTCTGTCTTACTGTTTCTTTAACATTAGCTACTTTTTGTTGACTTCAAAAAAACGTTCAATATAAATACAAAATAAATAACACAATACAATTCAATACACTTTTTGGTGACTTACATTACCAAAACCTCTCTTTGAGAGATTTTATATATTCTTGCATACTATGAAAATATTAAGACTTGAAAAAGTGGCTGCACAGCTATAATGTCTTTACAGCAGGTCTGGTTCCAGTTCACTTGGTAGTCGAGTACCCCTGCTGGTCTGGTACACTTCCGCATTGAGGAGTAAGTTTGCAGCATTTCTTACTTGCATTTGCTTTTTTTTTTTTTGTGTGTGTGTGTGTGTGTGTGTGTGTGTGTGTTTTTTTTTTTTCTTGGTTGTGATTTTATTTAATTTATTTTGGGGGGGTTAAGTATTTGCGCATTATTCCTTGTATTTGATGTTCTGTGGTTGCAGAATTGTACTTTTGCAGTGCTTCTCTGTTGTGTTTGTTTTTCTTGTTTAGAGTTAGCAACATTCATGTGTTTGCAGCGTGTTTTAATGTTTGCTGTACATTTTGCTGTTTGTGTCTCGTTTGCACCTGTCGGCCACTTAATAGTGTCTTTAAGTGATCTTTAAAGCGTTTTTAAATGTTTTAAATGTATTGTGTGTGGGTTTATATACAT
>NC_056506.1:36168433-36186589 GCF_014905685.2 Nematolebias whitei
AACAAGGCAGTAATTTTTCTGTTCCACTGTAGTCCATGTAATTTGAGGTCACAGGACTTCTGTGTATTTGTATTTGAGAAAAAGTAATAGCTGCTTAAACTGCTGCTATTATGAATGACTATGGCTGTTCCCACTGGGTGGATTTATCTACAGGTGTGCTGACAAATATTGGCAGCATAAGGACTTAGACATTTTAAAAAGCCTTCATCACATATGGCTTTGCACAGTGGAATGGTGGAACAGGCATAAAGTCAGTGAAGATAACAGCAAATAAGGAAAAACAACCTTGAAATATCCAAATGGAATTGCTGTTGTGACTGCAGAGTTAACATTCTGAAATTATTCAGCATAAAATGTACTGTCGACCACAGATGTAACATTTAGCCAAACAACACATCCACACCAGCACCATAGCAACAGATACAATCACCTCTACCATAAGAAACAGCAGTATATATGTCAGTCAGCCCCATGAGAAGATGATCTAATATCAATGAACTGACTGGCGATGAACACAAAATAAGAAATTAAAGAGAATATTAAAGTTCCTATTACCGTATATTTAGTTCCAAATCTTCCAACTCATTTCTGAATACAAGAAGAAAAGAAAAAAATATATATATATATATATTGTTCTTGTATAATGAAGGATAGTATGGACTATCATGACAAACACATTATAATGTAATATAAGAAGGACTATGTAGGTATTTGTAATTTGTCTTGGAAATTCAAAATATAGGGTTAAAGTAAAATGTCTACTTTTTTCAGTTGTCTTAACTCTAACTGTGCACTTGTTTGTTTCTCAAGTGTAAGTTTCACAGTGAGTGGTGAACAGTGTTCTATAGTCTGTGGTTACAACAAAGGTAAATTATAAATTAAAATATTTTAAAATTATTTTAATAATGTTTAATAACATTTTAGTCAGTTCATAATTGTCTACCCTATGCTGAGATATATTTATGCTGTTTGCTGTCATGCTTTGATTGTTTTTTTTTCTGTGTTTGGAAATTGCTTTGACTCGTCAGCTCTTGCTGACATTTATTTTGCGCTGGCGTTGCATGAGCAAGACTGAACACTGCTTTACTTATTGGAAGCACAAACTGTGCTGAAAACCATGTGCCTGCACTACAGTAAGTGACATTCTCGTCCTCGACGGTGTTAAAAAGTTATTTTGCTTCTGTCAGAACAACCTGCCTTGTTATCAGGATGGTGTCAAAGCTTCAGTGAGAAGCAGTGAATTTATCCAAGTCTACCATCATTTCCCAGGTGCTGCCAAAAACAAAGATTTTTCTGACGTACCAATTATTTTTGGTGCTTAGACCTAATCAAGTAGTTTTATTTTTTTTTAAATGCAACCAATCACAAGCTCAGAGTTAACTTTTGTAAACATCTTTAAAACTATTAGAAAAAATAGAAATAGTAGCTGAAAGATAATTTGAAAACAAAAAACTTGAAAGACATTTCTACTCTGAACTGAGCAAATGTTTTGGTTAATAGTGTGTTAATGTGTTAAATGTGTTAATAGTGTATTAATATTTCCAGATGTTAAAAAAAAACATTGAAGTCAGTAGCACACATCATAAAACAATCCAAATTAAGTAACAAACAATAAAACATATTTTAAGTTTAAGTGCAGAGGTGTGGCACAATAGTGAGCTGAACAATTGCTTAAAACAAGGCAATCCTTTCAAAACACAAACATCAGCTAAAACACAGTTAAATGGTTGAAAGTTGGGAAATGCTTAAAGCTCTAACTATCTCTAACTTTGAGGATAGAACAAAAATCTCCAAAAGAAATAAGGTCTTGCAATTTTACATCTGCCTGTAGGGTGTTTCATGCTGAAGGGGTGACGAAGCTGAACAATATTTTCCCATATTCAGTTTGGACACAAGGAACTACTGAACGGACAACGTTGTTAGAGCATATGGCATAGTGCTTGTAATTTCTTTATAGAAAAGTGCACAAATAAGATGGAATTAAGACTAGTAGGGCTTTCTAAATAAGTGCCTTCCAGTGTGTATACCTGCATACAGTAAGAGAAAACTAGATGGATTTAGAGTACAGCTCACATGAACAGTAATAAACCACAAGGCACTGTGGTCAACACTCCAATAACAAGGCCACTTGGATTGTGCACTTAAAACTTACACAGCACATCACCATAGACAAAAAAAATGCATAAGGGCAGTTGATTCCTTTTTTAAATTCCGAGTTAGAAACATGATTCATTTCTATAATAAAAACCCAGCTTTATTTTGTGTTTGGCTACCAAATTAGCAAGAAGAAAAACCAAAGTAACTGTAATTTGACACAAACGAAATATTTTCCTAGTGAAGTAAAATTTAATGGGATATTCTCTAGTAGCTCTTTTTTATTAGAAAATATCATTAGTATTAATCTGCATTTAAAACAATTTTGGTTTTTGTTGACAATACTGAACGCAGCAGAAGGGAGGGCTTTGCAGTGAGTGGTGAAGGCTGTTGGAGTCAGCCTCCCCACCATCACAGACATCTACACCTCCAGATGCAGGAAGAGGGCCACCTGCATCATGAAAGACCACACTCACCCAGCACACACACTTTTTGCCCCACTCCCCTCAGGAAGGAGGTTGAGGAGCATTAAGTGTAGAACCACTAGCCTGAGGAACAGCTTCTACCCTGAGGCTGTTAGACTCATGTTAACATGTATTATGTTATCATTTTAAATTGTTTCATGATTGTGCATACGAAGCAAAGAAGATTCTGGAAAAAAGAACTATCAGTCCACGTCCGAGCTGATAGGAATTCTTTGTCCTTAGACAAGCTGTTTTTTCTTAGAATTGTTTGTTATTTTGTAAAACCTGAAATATCAAGGTTTATACATATCAACTCATATTCCATCAATCTTACACTGTCATTGTTTCTCTTACCTTTAACTGATACCTATGGTATCATAAACGCATCACAGTAAGCATTTAATCAAAATGTTCTAAGATCACCTTGCCCTCGTTGTGTAATCTGCCTAATCCAGATGTGCAGTTTTTTCCTTCTTCCTGTGTGAACAATAAAAGACGAGCAGATGTAGAAAACCTTTGGAGTTCACAGTGAGCAGCATTAGAGGTTGTGACTGTGGATTTCCCTTTTTGCCAAAAGCTCGGTTGAAAATCTTACCCTGTTGTCCTGTGTGGTTCTTTTTATTTCTAGGTACAAGAAATACCTGACAGAATCTCTAACCTGAATAATCACTGTGATTAAATCACATCATGTTGCTGCTGATCTGTTTCATGTTGATGTGTTTATTCGTACTCATCTGCTCACACAGACTCATGCTCATGTTCGTGCTGTTGTTTGACGTAATGTTTGCTACTAGTCCTTAGTGTATTTAGTTGTTTTTCTTAGTTCATATCTTAGATCTTATTACAGTATTTCTTTTACATTTTAATACTTTGTTGGATGTAACCGGGACCCTGTGTACACAATTTCGTTCCACCACATGTATCACATGTGGTGTGCATGACAAATAAAGAACCTTGAATCCTTGAATCCTTGAATCCCATATTAAAAACATCCTTAAAAAAATCAAAAACCTGAATAGGTGCAAATTAAATAGCATTATACAGTGGTGTAATGCATAAAAATGATAGAAAGAATTTAACGAATTAATACACAGATCCATCCATCCATCCATTATCTTTTACCCGCTTCTTCCATTTTGGGTCATGGGGGTCGCCGGTGCCCATGTCCAGCAATCACTGTGCGAGGGGTGGGGTACACCCTGGACAGGTCTCCAGTCCATCACAGGGCCACATAGAGACAAACGAGACAAACAACCATTCACTCTCTCACTCACACCTAGGGACAATTTAGAGTTACAGTCAGTCTAACATGCATGTTTTTAGCCTGTGGGAGGAAACCGGAGAATCCGGAGAAAACCCACGCATGCACGGAGAGAACATGCAAACTCCACCCAGGAAGGCTCCCGGACTGGGATTTGAACCGGCAACCTTCTCGCTGAGAGGCAGCAGCTCTACCAGTTGTGCCAGCGTGCTGCCCAGTACACAGATTATTAATGTAAATATAAAATAAAACTTGTCCTAATACTGAACCTTGGGGCACTCTTTTGGCAACATCCACAAAAGAAGAGGTGGACCCTGCTTCCTGAACCCATTGAGATTCATTGGTTAAATGCAGTAGTTTTACTCTATCACTATCTATGGTGTGTGTGTTTGTGTGTTTGTTTGTTGATTTGTTCATTTTATTTGTGACTAAAACAACTAAATATGTGTCATGTATAAGGACAGCAGGACAGTGGTGAGATGTTCTGTATGAGTGACACAAAGCTTCAAGGTGAAGATGGGATTTCATTAAGGTTCGACTCTGAGTCCCTTCTTGTTTGCTCTGGTGATGGACTGACTAACAGATGAGGTCAGACAGGAATCCCGGTGGAATAAGTTTGCAGATGACATTGGGATCTGTGGTGAGAACAGAGAGAGAACAGGTGGAAGAGAACTTAGTGAGGTGGAGGTATGCACTTGAAATAAGAGGAATGAAAGTCAGCTGTAGTAAGACAAAGCACATGTGTGAATGAGAGGAAGGCAGGTGGAACAATGAGACCTCAAGGTGCAGTGGTCAAAAAATTGTGCAGAACTTAAAGTACATAGGATAGGTTTCCAGGAAAACAGGGTAAAGGTAAAGCATGAGTTAAATAAATGAATAAGAGTGTCCAGCCTGGATGGAGTGGATGAAGAAAGTTTCAGTAACTATTTGTAAAAAAAAGCATGTCAGCGCAGGTCAAAGAAAAGATGTCAGGGAATGTTTGGTCAAAGGTTATGTATGTTTTTATTATTAACATTCTTCCCTTCTGTCCCGAGAACAAGAAGCCCAAAACAAGCCAACACCGTCTCCCAAGACGCTTTCTATCTCTGCCCATGAACCATATGTTTGTGTAGATCATATGTGTCAAACTCAAGGCTCGGGGGCCAAATGTGGCCCTCGTAGACATCTTATCTGGCCCCCAAGATTATATGTGAAACATAAAATACTTCTATCTCTTGAATTTTTTTCAGAAAACTTTGATTATGATGTTGAAAGCACAACAGAGAACATCAAATGAGACCAATCAAACTCTTGTTGAGGAACCAGTGATCAAGAAAAGATGCTAGGTATCTGATTTGAGTTAATGTAGTTTCTGAAATTGGCCCCTAGTTTGAAAAAGGTTTTAAATTGTTCCCCTTTTGTAAGTGAGTTTGACACCCCTGGTGTAGATGGAAGGTGATGTGTAAAAAGGCTACATCTGACTTCAAGAACATCTCCTGAACTCGGTGAACTCGGCTGAGCTGGGAGGAGAATAAAAGCAAGCAGATAATGTGGCTCATGGCTTTTTTTCTGTGACTGGTTTTCATGTGTATACATCAATGTATGTGATATATGTGATACAGTTATGTAACCTGTCCTGAAATCTGACCTTGCAAGTATGTATAAATACTGGTTAAAAATCTTCTCCTGCCATTGAGTGAGTTTTTTTGGGGTAAACAATGGTAGTGAGTGAGATTTTCTCCAACAAAAGGTACAAGAGAGTAGTGAGACCAGCTATGTTGAATGGTTTGGAAACAATGGGGCAGACAAAAAAAAGATGGAAGAACTGGCAGAGCTGAAGATGATGAGATTCTCCTTGTGGATGACAAGGATGGATAAGAATAGGAATGAGAGGTATAGCACATCAGAGGTACAGCACAGGTTGAAGGACTGTGAGATAAAATTAGAGAGGCCAGACTGAGATGGTTTGTACATGTCCAGAGAAGGGACAGTGAGTATCTGGGTAGAAGGATGTTAGAAATGCAGCGGCCAGGAAAAAGACAAAAAGGAGATATATGGATGCAATTAGAGAGGACATGGAGGTGTGAGGATTCCAGTTCCTATATGCCTGCCTGTTTTCCATTAAGCACATTCACTGCAGTTTCGTGAATGACAGGTGAAGCTTCTCAGAGTGCAGCTGCTGCTGAATGACTGACAAGCACTACTCAACATAAAATAAGATTTTTCTCCAGAATCCATTGCTGGAGTGTTGGCTAACTTACAGTGAATTGAGCCTAAAGCCTTCGTGAATGTTTCTGTAATAAAACCTAACAACTTAACTTGTGACTCTCTTTTGGAATTTTTTTCAGGTCATGTTCTGTGACAACATCCCTCTAGTGTTATTGTCTAATTCTGCTGAGCCCTTGTTTCTCTTGCGTCTCACTAAATGCAGCCTGGACCTCAAGACTTCCACACATCCAAGCCTGCAACGGAGATTTTGTAAAGGTGGATTTTTGTTGTCGACCTCTGGTCCCACCTCTCTCTCTCATGAACCACTCACCATCTGGAAGTCTCTGGTCTTCTCGTCTCGTTCTGGAATCGTCCGAACTCCTCTTCCAAGCCTGAAAGAAGCACATCCACAGTAAGAGCCAATCATTCGTTCAACAATAATATTATTCATGAAAGTAAGATGCTCACCTTGTCCCGTTTTCCACAGATCTCTAGTTCCCCATCCCTTAACAGCATCTGTAAATAAACATACTTTTTTATCATGTGTCCCTGAGTCTCTTATTTTCAGAACCTCTTCACATTCCAGGTTAAAAATACACATTGCTTAGCAAAAGTGACAAGAGGCACCGTGTTTTTTGTAAAAGGTGCAACAAGTCGCTAAGTTGATAAGTTGCACCTTTTTACATAAATTGCATAAATTTTCAAGTCCTGTGACTTATACACTGAAACGACTAATATATGTTTTTTTCCCATATTTATAACCCAATTTTTTGCCGACGGCTGACAATTTCATTCATTCTGACATGAAAAATATTAAACACTACCATTTGGAGCCGCTAGAGGGCCCTCGAGCATTATGGCAAGCCAAGTGTCTCATTAATAGGCAAAAGTGGCTATTAATGAGACATTTGGCTTTCCATACATGCCACCTTCATCTCGCTCCAGAACTTCGGAAGCTACTGTCAAATCAGCTGCATTTCACTGCGCCGCACAGGCGAAATGCAGCTGATTTGACCATTAAAGTGTGTTTATTAAGGAAAAGTTCAACTGAGACACACCTTTACTATAATGTCGAGCAAACAAATAATTGTTTTTAGGTGGTTATCTTGTTAAATTTCTAAGAAATGCACCGCGAGTCCTTCCTCTGCGCACTCCAGCAGCTGCAGATTGATTTTTGAAATGCAGCTGATTTGACAATTAAAGTGCATTTATTAAGAAAAGGTTAGACTGAGATACACCTTTGCTATAATTCTGAGCAAACAAATAATTGTTTTTAAGTGTTAATCTTGTTAAATTCTTGTTAAAGTCCTCCCGTGCACACTCCCACAGCCGTCAGTTTGTCAGCCAATCAATTTTTGGCACAACACCGACCCAGGTTTCCGGGTGGTCAGCGGTGATGCATAACAAACTGGATGTGTCAGCAGTGACACATAGTAGATGCGACTTATACAGCGACGCAACTTATTCCACTTAGACATCTTTAGACTGATGCAACTTTTAAAGCAGAAAATACGGTAGTTGAAGTGAGCACAGAAGATGCAGAGGACAGAGTTAGATTGAGGAGGACGACCTGCTGACGCCTGAACGGGAAATAGCCAAAAGTAATAGACTTGAAATGCTGTTTTTAGCTAATTAGCACCATTCAACTCATCAGGTCATCACCATAGCACCACAAGGTTGTGTTAACACATTGCCGTGTGTGAATGTAGTGCTTGCAGCTAAGTAAAATATATGCTAAAGGTCTGGAAACAAAAATGCTTTTTATGAGTTAAATTGACTCAGTAAATGAGCACTTATGTTTAGTTTTATATGAGAACGAGAATATAAGAGAGACACAAAAGAGATATTGTTTGCCTTTCATATTGTATTTGACAAAGAGAAGAGTGAAACTTGTGACTGACAAAACTAAATAAATTCTCAATGAATCTGCTTAAATAGAAGCATTGTGTCCAAGTATCTTTATGCATGTTATCTTTTTTGCAGGTCGCAACAATTTTGGAATCTTTGAAATTAAAAACATTGTTTGCATTTGGTCAAAGACAAAACAAATCATATTCTGTTTCAGAAAGGGTTTGTGACAAACTCCATCCCTCTACCTCCCTACCCTCCTTCCTGCTTTGATTTACATGGGGAAACGAATGTCTAAAACTAAAATAACTGTTTGCGGTCAAGTATCAGATACAGGTTTTTCCAGTTTTTCCCTTTTGCTGATGCCCCACATCCACTTGCTTGAATCCACATTTGTCACAAAAGACAAATTTGGGGTTGTGGTACTTCTACAATCTTAGTTCTGTTATTTACAGTCTTAGAAGTACATCCCACCATGAAGAAGCTTTTAGGTCTATTTTTTTATATCTCTGTGAGTTGCTGAGTGTGGCAAAAAGGCTCGCTCAGACAAAATAACAGAGACAGGATTGCTTCTGGACCTGACTCTGCTTTGTCTTTTATTTTATTTCATTTTTGGCTTTATTGCTTTTTAGTAGTGATTTCACCTGTTTTTCTTTTTTTTTTCCATAGAAAGTCTATGAGTTTGGACTGATTGGGTTTATCTCTCCAAGGCTCAGTGTTGCATTATGTGGGGTTTTGTCAGTTATCTGTTATAATGATGGCAAGTTAAAGAGCCACCAAAAGTGTGAAACTGTCAGATTCCCTAAAGGCAGAAAGCACCTTTAGTAAAGAAATATATTTTTTAAAATTGTCAAATCATTTGTTTGATTCATTGTTAAGCTGTTCAACATATATTTTTTCCTGCCCTTTAAGATGCTGTAAACAGGCATCCTTGCCCAAAGGCAGAATCCTTTGTGACAAACTACAATAAAAGCCTTGGGCGCACAACCTTCAGCACTTCTACATTTGATTTAGTGCAGCTGATCCTTAAATATAAGATTAAAACACAAACGTCAGGCTCTGCTTTGCCACAAGTAAATGTTATTTTGCCAGCATAAGACTGCATTTTGAACCTCTGAATAAAAAGTGCCTGAATACAGAGACAGAACGAGACAGATCTTATAGCCCGGAGCATCTACTGTGAGCTGAAGGCAAATGAGTGCACCTTCACTGGGATTCAGAGCTGCTGTTGCTTTTACTGAGCTTTTCCATGGTGACTAGAGCACATGCACCAACTTAATCAAGCAAAACGAATTGTATATGTTGGCCCTTTTTGTTTAACATTATTCCAACTCCCCACCTGCCACCCCCATAAACATTCTAGCAAATACAAACATTTTAATGACACCAAATTACTCCAGAAATAAACCAGCAAGTGGTGGCATTTACTTTAACCTTTTGCTAAACTTGGCTGATATTTACTTCCATCAGATGGGGGGGGGCTCTAGGAAGGCGAGGCAGATGGTGCATCCAATTGTCTGAGCTGGGTCCCAATTTGAAGCCAACTCCTACTTAATTTTATTTAAAAACTACACGTGTGACAGTCATAAGTGGGTTTTCTGGTGGAATATGCATGTGACAGAAATGAAAAGCTCCTCCAAAGAGTTTCTGAACACATGTAAATTACATTACCATCCATGTCTTTGTGTCCTTTTTATAATGGAAATGATGTGCAAATGGATTTCTGCAAAGCCAAGACAAGCAAGTGGTTTCCAAACAATCACACTCTCCCTTCCCATTTTCTTCTTTTTATTTTTCACTTTTTTTATCGTTTTTATTTTTTTAGATTGTTAATTCCTGAGGATGAGTGGTGTGTCCAGCACGTTAACTATGGGTACAGACACATTAGGATGAGAAACGTGAACAACAAAAGAAGTGGAAAGCTGATTTTTCCTTGCAAAATTAGACGCAGAGGAGATTGAAAATTAAAATTCAAAGGAAAGTTTACATGGATAAAAGCAAGGAGAAATGTGTCGATTGGGGTTGTGATAGCAGGCGGGAAAAGTTTAAAGAAGTTAGGGCCAGGAACTTGAAACAACGGGGAAATTAATTTAGTCAGGAGTGGGCTGTCAGAGGAGCTGAAAATAACAAGAGGTGAGACGATGACAGCCTTGATGTAGGAGGGTTTAATGTGGGCTGCCAAGGCATGCTCCTGTGCATAAGTCGACACCTGCGCACATAAAAACATGGACACGTTGTCACTAGGCTGTAAAACTGCTCGCAAACTCACAAAAAACACACACTTTAATGCTTGTGCTGCATCAGTCTTCATAGATAAGTGAACCTTGCTACGTCTTTTTGAACAAGGGATTTTCTGCCATTTCCCTTATTTCAAATATGTTACATCTGTTGGCAGAGAGAAGCAACATTAAAGAGAGATCTAGCAGATACAGCAACTAAACTCTGTTGCTGTGCAGCTGGCAAAGCCTCCATGGGAGGCTACCTGACAGTGGTGTATTTTGATTGAGGAGGATGGGAAGAAAATATCACAGAGAAAGAGCTTAAGGCAAACATATCTCCAGGAAAAAAGAAAATCTTTGTATAACTTCACCACTGAAGCATGTTCTCTTTTTTTATTTGATTTATATGATTTTACACACAAATACAGCGAAAGACAGCAGAACATCTGTGTTCTGCACTTTTTTCTCCCCTCGGAGGATTCGGTGAGTGAAGGACGACAAGCGATGGTATCTAGTTTTCCACGTCATTAGTAATAGGCATGGTGTGATGTAATGTTGCGTTTCTAATGCCCGCAGTCAGTCATGTTCACAAATGATGTTGAATCACCACAGCAGGGCGCCAGCTGCTCCTTCTGGTGATGGTGGTATCGGTTGGAGGGCGCGTTGTTCATCATGGGCACACTTAGATGGTAATTATTGCACCACCACAGCAGCACTGTTGGGGGGCTTTACAAGACACGATGACCACAGCTATCACCCAACACAGTAAATGTCACTCATTCACATTCACATTTTTGGGGCAGCTGTGGCTGATTGGTTAAAGCAGTTGTCCTCTAATGGGAGAGTTGGGGGTTTGATTCCACCAGCAGTTACATGTTGAAGTGGTTTGTTATTTGGGTGTCCAAATACTTCTTCAAAACAACTTCAGTTAATCCAAAATGCTTCTGCCAGAGTCTTAACTGTAGTTAGTGGGAGATATCATATCTCTCCAGTTTTAGTTTCTCTCCACTGGCTCCCTGTCAAGTCTAGAATATAATTCAAAATCTTACTTCTAACCTACAAAGCTCTCAACAACCTAGCTCCATCTTATCTTACAGATCGTATTGTTCCATATTTTCCTAACAGAGCATTTCTCTCTCAGACTGCAGGTTTACTTGCGGTTCCTAGAGTTTCCAAAAACTGTAAAAAACTGTGAGGCTGACACATTGTCCAGTTTTAAGACTGGGCTTAATACTCTCCTTTTTGCTCCTATAGTTAGGGTTGGCTTGGGTTTTCTGAGCTATCCCTTAGTTATGCTGCTATAGGCTTAGACTGCTGGAAGACGAACTGACCTTTTTTTCACTCTGCTACTGTCTTTACTTACTCTGCTCAACCTGTTTTGTATTTGTAATTCTTTTTTCTATCCTTGAGATGTGTTTTTGTCTTTCAGGTACACTTGCACCTACATCTGGACCTACCATTCTATGTTTGTCTGTCTTTCCGACCTGTCCTTTCAAACCCAGCCGGTCAAAGCAGATGGCCGCTTGTCCTGAGCCTGGTTCTGCTGGAGATTTCTTCCTTTTAAAAGGGTTTTTTTTTCCTTTCCACTGTTGCCACTGTGCTTGCTCAGGATGGGAGACTGTGACGAAATGAAGATTCAACGTGTCTGCTGGCTTCCTTAGATACAGTAGAGATCTTTACTAATTTGGCTTTTCTATGTATGTGAATGTTCCTGTGAAGTGCCTTGAGACAACTTTGTTGTGATATGGTGCTATATAAATAAACTGAATATACAAATTGTCCCTGGGCAAGATACTGAACCCCTCACTGACTTTGATGTGTTTCCCATCGGTGTATGAATGTGATCTAAAGCACTGATTAGTCTCTATAAAATGATTTATTCTATTATCCTTTGCAGAGATGCAGAGGGCTGTATGGGGGCCAACATGGTGTAGAGGCAGGGCAGCCAACTCGGGACCTGAAAGTCCCAGGTTCAATCCCCAGTCATTGTACATCTCGTGGTGTCTCTGAGCAGCATACCCTATCCCCAAATGCTTTCTGAGCACCTTCAATAGCAGCACACTGCACCACCTAGTGGTGGATGGGTTAAATGCAGAGAGCCAATGTTGCCATTGTATGGGAACATACAATGATGACAATACACACATTATTATTATTATTATTATTATTATTATAAATGTGTGAGTGGATGAATAAATGAGGGCACAGATTGTAGTGTAAAGTGCTTTGTGTATTTTAATTAGATAGAAAATGCTATTTACTATTCTTCCCAAATTTATCTATTTAAATTCTACGTTTGATTTCCTTCTTAGGCTTTTTTGATACCAGCCTTTAACCTCCATTTTTTGTCTTGTCTTTATCTGCTCTTGCTCACTGAGGCATGACAAGTTGGTTATTATCTTGTCAGCTCCTCTCGGTGTATCATTTGACCTTTCTCCTGCTTCTTTATGTTTTCAGGTTTGCGGATTTATCTGTTTCCTGAAGGGGTCTGTGCTTTCTTTAACCAGTTCAGATGCCTTCAACCTAACTCATTCTCTTTCCTCTTCCACGTTCTTGGACCTGTTCAGGATCGTGAGACACTTTGAGAGGAGGGCACACCTTGGGGACAGGTCTCCAGTCCACCACAGGAGCAAATTAGAGGCAGTCATATACTCTCACACATGCAATTAATTTAGAGTTGTTGGTTAACCTGGAATCCATGTTTCTTGACAGTTGGAGGAAAATTAAATACCCAGGGAGAACACCTGGGCCAAGAAGAGAACACACAAAGACATCAACTGCTCTCATTTACTGAGATAATTCCTTATTCTAAACTTGGAAACCAAGTGCCAAGTCCTCTTGCCCTTTGTCTTCTCTTTCCCTTTCTATTTCCAGTCATACATGTTTCCATTTTGCTCCTGTTTAATGAGATATTTCTAATGAATGCAAGCCAGAAAAGGCAAACAGAAATGTGGTTGTCTTTAAAGAAGCTATGGTTTGGGATTGAAAACAATCTATTATCTAATAATGTTGCTGTGCGTACTTGGACTTTCCTACTAGCGGAAAACAGGAGATTTTCAGTCCTGGACCAGTGAATTTGCCATTTAACATTTTCCTTAAAGCTTCCATTCACTTTTTTATCAGACAGAAAAATCAGATTCTAAGCCTAGAAGAAAAAGACTTTTAATGGATGAAAGCTTTTCAGGGATTAACGTCTACAAAACGTGCAGCTACCTCTAGTATTAATAGAAACAGTGCACATTACAACATACAGAAGGCTGACTTTATTGGATTGAAATATTTACGAGCCTAAAGATAAAGCAAAGTAGAAATGAATTTTTTTTTTTTTTAAATACTGCAGGTTTCACTTTGATTTCCTTTGAGAGCAATTTTCTAATATTTTTCCTGCTGTTTTTGTGGAGAAAGGTTTTCTTTTGTTTATTGTTTAGGGTTATTGTTTCCACTGAAATTGGTTTGGCTCTTTTCACCAGTCTTTATTAGTTTTTAAAAGAGGCAATTACCCTTTAAAGGTCAAACAGCCAATCATGCCACTTCCCCACACAGACACTTTTTAATGACCCTGCTGTGACACATACTGATGACCTGAGAACACACGTGGAATCCTTATGAGAAACACTTAATGCTGAAATTAACTTTCATGTTTCTACTTACTGTATAGTGCACTGTGTATTGTCCTGTTTTATAACAAATTTGCAGATGTAAAATTATTTCATAACTGACTGACTGAAATATTTACTGTTTACAATGGGATTTTTGTTGTGCTAAAATTCAGTGAGTCTAACTAAGTGGTGATTTTAGCCTCTTTTTGGGGGTGCTCAAGCACCCCTAAATTTTAACCTAGCACCCCTGAAAAATTACGAAACAATAATTTGGATTTTGTAAGGAAGCTTTGTTCTCAAAGCTTAGATTCACAGAAATATTGAATAAATTAGAAATGAATATGGAATAAATGACAACAGTCTAAAACGGACCACTAAAATCTATGACTTTTTTTTTTTGCACGAGTCAGATCCTTGATGCCACCTGTCAATCACTCCAGTATACTTGTCAGCAACTGACCAATTGGCAACCTAAATTTGTCCTGAATGTAAACGCCCCTTACCTGCAGGAGCAAGGTTTTCCTCCAACCAGGTCGGGTTTGCATTACAAACACTTTGCAGTCATTCCTTAAATAGAGAACTTTACTAATTGACTTTTCTATGTACGTGAATGTTCCTGTAAAGTGCCCTGAGACAACTTTATTGTGGTATCGCGCTATATAAATAAACCGAATTGAACTGAATTGAATAGGTTAATAGTTAAATTAAAGACTAATGCTGAAAGCTAGTTGTACTTTGTTTTGTGTATTGTAGATGTATGTTACAACTTCTGCTTGCGTAAGTTTATTAGTTCATTGGTCCTCATCTGCTCGCACGGACTCATGTTCGTGCTGCTGTCGTTTTGGCGCATTGTTTTTGTACTATTAGTGCTTAGTGTTTTCTTAGTCGTGTGTATTCTTAGTTTAGTGAATGTAGTATATTCTTAGTTCTCGACTCGGATCTTACTAATGTTTTTCTTTACAATTTGTATTTTTGTTGGATGGTGACTGGGACCCTGTGTACATAGTTTCATTCCACCTCATGTACCACATGTGATGAAAATAACAATTGTAGTGAACTAGGCCTGATGTCAAAACCTTGACCTTAAGGACCATATGGGACAGAAGCTGTCATTTCATTGATTTGAATCCAGAAATACAGGTGGACCCATCCTGAGACTTTCTTTCTTGAAAATTCAAGTGAAAGAACACTCTCTTTTCTATTATCATTACTGTTTTACAAATGTTTGATAATCAAAGTGTTTTTAGTTCAAACCATTTTAGATGTTGCAGTGAACTAATCATTTTTAATTAACTGTGAAACAGTAACAATGATTTTTAATCCTCATGCAAAGTTAGAATTCATGTTAAGGTCTGTTACAGAGTAATTATGCATTTTCTGATTTTCTGTCTTTGAATGAGCAGGGTAAGTTGGTCCAAGGTTGGAGTCAAACGCAGACAAGTGTTGGAACGAACTGTCTTGTTTTTAAATCCTCTCAGACGTAAATAGAGAAGCTGGCACCTAGTTTTCCGCCAACTCGTCCAAACATTTCTCTCTCTGTCTCTAAAAACATTTTCAATCTGTTCCATAACATTCTTGCTGTTTTTCTGACTCCTAGTGACCTCTTACGTCACAAAACACACCCCTGTCTGGTCGATATTGACCAATCAGAAACTCCCAAATGAACCGGAAATAGAGCTCTTTAAAATGTCGGTACTTCCTAGTTCAAAGGTGAGTCGGGTGGAGAGTTTGCAGAAGTCCAGTCGCTTCAGGCTCCGGCTTCAGTCGTTGCAGCTCCCGTGCTGGGAAACAGGAAAATCCTGACATGACCACAGAGCTCTTCCGAGTCTTATGGGATTATAACATCTTCCACCTCTGGGTGGAACTCTGACGGACTCCACTCATGTGAAGTCCACTCGTGAGGTGAACTTGTGTCGAACAAGTACCGTCACTACTTCGGACGATTCACAGCTGTTCCTACGGAGATGCTGGAAGGGTGCGTTAAATGGAACTTCTTACCAGGGAGACATCTCCAGGTAAAAGAGTTGATTTATACCACCTAAGTGTACTGGGGGAAGAAGCTGAGAACTCACCGGAGAGTGCCGTTCTGGTGCCGACATAAACAAACCCCCTCACCCATCTTTTTCTCCCTCTAAACTTCATCTTTCCATCTTTAAAATTCTTCTATCAAGTAGAAATCATTCCAGATATTTTAGAAATGTCTGTAAAGTTTTTCTACCACCGCCGTGTGGTTAATCAAAATTGTACAGCTTGCTAAAATTAGCCATGTTGTTATTTTCCATATTTTGCCAATTAATGTAAATGTGTGATGTGTTAAACTTTGATTCTGTTAATAAATGACCCACTGTCGTTGGTGAGTCAAAGATAATTAACGTCTCACGTTACATTTCTAAATTCAATGCACATTATATACAGTCCAGAAAAATGAAAGAATCCGTTTAATTTATGAATATATCAGCATATGTTCATACTACACAATAAAATTCCTTGAATCTTTTAGTCTTTGCTATGATCCTTTAAAAGTCCTATTTGTGACAGTTTCTTGTTTACGGCCATACCACTCTGAACATGTTCAATCTTGTCTGTTCTCCAAAGCTAAACAGGGTCATGCCTGGCTAGTACTTGGATGGGAGACTGCCTGGGAATAGCTTTTGCTCTTCTCAAAAACCACATGATGGGGTGCACTTTTCAAACCAAGAGCCATTGTCAGTACTGGGGGCTAAGCAGTGGTGTAGTCTTCGCAATACGCGGGTATACAGAGTATACCCACTAGAAAAGCTTGAGGATTTCAGTATACCCATTTAAAAGTGCCCAATGATACATGACATATAATTAGGCACGTGTCATTGATATGTTAAACGGCAGTTAAACACATCCATAACAATCTGTATGCAGCGCTTGTTTTTTACATTGGTTTATCCAGCGAATTATTGTATAATTCTGTACTTACTACTTAATACTTGAACATATTTTGCTTTGTTACTGTTATATAATGTATATAACGTTTTAATTCAAATCCAACTGTTGTATAAAGTTTGTTGTACATCTATTCAGAGAATAAGAGAAAATTGGCATTGTTCAATATGCTTAAAAATCAAAATAAACTGACAGTTCCATTGTACTAACCAGTGTACTTTGGTTTCTAAGCACAGTATACCCACGACAAAAATGTAGACTACACCACTGGGGCTTAGCACCCTTAAAGGTCCGATCCTAGACTTGCTCCTAGTCCAACGGTTATTTTTTTTTTAGTATCAGTTGCCATTAATGAAATTTATCTAGTTTTAAGTAAAATACCAAAAGAAAAGACACTAATTACATAGAAAAGTTCATTTGCAAATATCAATCAACCTTTATTTATACAGGTAAATCCCATTGAGCCTCGAGGACTCATTTACAAGAGAGACCTGATTTCAACAAAGAAAGATGACAACAATGGACAACAGCAACAACAATAAGCAGTTATAAAAACTCATACTACAGGTTTTTTTTTTTTTTTTTTTTTTTTTTTTTTTAACAAATAGGATGGCTAAAAGGAAAAAGGTAACAAAACCAAAAAAACTGCTAGATTCCGAGACAAATGTATAAAACTAAAAACAGGAACATGTCTGCATTGGTCCCTGCCAGGAGTCCAACAGATTCTTAAAGCCACTTAGAGAGGTCAAGGTCGAGAGCTTCAAATCTTTTTGTAAGATATTCCAGGAAACAGGAGCGGAGTAGGAGAAGGCCCTTTTGCCTAGTTCAGTCCTCACTGAGGGAACACTGCAGGTAATAATGTCCTGAGAGCGCACTCCGTAGCTGCACTCACGCAGAGACATGTAGGAGGAGATGTATGAAGGCAGCAGACCAAGAAGTGATTTAAAGATGAAAATATACCAGTGAGAGAGTCTGCGTGAAGTTAATGATGTCCAGTTAACCAATGAATACAGGGTGCAGTGGTGGGTACGATAATCACAGCCAGTTATGAATCTTAGTGCACCATGATAGACAGCATCCAACATCTGCAGGGTTCTTGTAGGAGCGTTCATGTAAATAATATCACCAAAATCAATTGAGGGAAGGAAAGTCACAGATACAAGGCGTTTTCTAGCATTCAGGGTTAGACAGGATCTGTTTCTGAAAAAGAAACCCAGTTTAATTTTCAGTTTCTTTACCAAGTTTTCCACATGGAGCTTAAAAGAAAGATGTGAGTCGACCAAGATACCCAAATATTTATAGGAATCAACAAACTCAATGGGGACACCATAATACATAACAATACATAAAAATACAAATACATAACAATCAAAGACAGGATGAAAGAAAAAATTAAATAATTCAATTATATTTATGCAGATGACTATTACTGATCAGTTATTTTAATATTAAATACTATTACTGATCAGTTGTTTTAATATTAAATGTTATTACTGATCAGTTATTTTAATATTAAATGTCATTACTGATCAGTTATTTTAATATTAAATACTATTACTGATCAGTTA
>NC_056506.1:36186599-36202507 GCF_014905685.2 Nematolebias whitei
ACTATTACTGATCAGTTATTAATATTAAATACTATTACAGATCAGTTGTTTTAATATTAAATACTATTACAGATCAGTTATTTTAATATTAAATACAGCCATTCAGGTCATTCAGCTCCCATTAATAACTCATGGAATCTATGTTTACATGTGACTTTGGACAGCAAACTTTGTTTTATTTCAGATTATCAAATTGTTTGAATCCTATAAATTATGAGAAATTCTGGTCAATTTGTACCTCCAAATTGCACACCCATTCTGTACCCACTGGTTGATGTTTTGTAGCAGCTGCAAATAAGACGGTTCTCTTTTTGCACACACGCAATTATGAAATGCACATATCCCAGTGACCCTACATGGACCTGTGTGTGCAGAGGCATCAGCTTTAGGTGACTTTCCACAGGATCAAGTTGTGCTTTATTTTGTAGTCAACAATATTACATGCCATGACCATGAATGTTTTTTTTTGTAACAGATATTTTTTTGATTAATACTTGTTAGAAACAGTAAGTGCTTACATACTGTGACAACAGCTCGCCTATCTGTGGCAGCTGAATGATGATCCCTGCCCAACCAGCAGCAAAAAGACAAACTTTGTGGCAGTGATGGGTACGAAGCAAGCCATGTCGCACTGTGAGCAGAGGTGGGGATGAGGAGACCTGCAACAGATGGCTTCTTTTATACACAAAAAGTATGGGTATGAGGTATCCAAATCAGCAAAGGATTTCTACCAAGGTAAGGTTTTCCTCTTAGCTCTAAGGAAATAGTCTATTCTCTGGTATGTGAGTCATTTTCAACCGAGTTGTCATGTAACAAAGATCAAAAACGGACATTCTGATTGAAGAACAAGTGAACAGTAATAAAACTGTAAAGCAGCTCGTTTCTTATTTATGATGTATTACTAATGTGAATGAACAACTTGCATAAATAAAAAATAGATATCACCATGCGTTATGGTTCAATGCAGATCTTGTAAGAACAAAAGCTTCACTTCTTTTTGTTTTTCCTCCCCTTGCACCATCTTGCAGTGCTGCTGCAATCATAATCAGAGAAAGGGATACTGTAGGTGCACACGTCCACACAGGTGCCCATACAGATGGGTAAGCACACGAGCAAGTTAGCAATGAAAGGGGGCATTTCACGTGGGCATGAGCAAACTGAATGAGCCCACACTCACTCCAATCAGCAGGCTTGTCAGGACTGACAGGTCTGTAATCAGCAGGTAATAATGGGACCCTTGAAACAGAGGAGAGGAAAGGAGAGAAGAGGACAGGAAAGGAAATGAGCTGTCACAAGCCTCTTCAAAGCATCATAAGAGAGGGAGGGGGTTCTGAATCTGAATTTGATCTCCGGAGTTTGAACGAGTGCCTGCCAGTCCAGGTGCTTGCTGAATGCCACCCCCGCCACACCTCCCAAAACATTTTGACTCCTCTTCCTTTGCTCTCACTCACACCACCTGGTCCATGCCATCCAAAGCACAGTGGGGCTTCTCCCACTCAGTTTCTCTTCTCTCTATTGGGGAGGGTTTACACTTCATCTGGCTTTTTCCTGCGTATGTAAGTTAAAGATCCGTCTGAGCTGAAATCATACACTGATTGGGGAGAAGACTCATGTTGAGCACACTCACAGGCCCATATAAGACACGACAAGAAGTCATCAGCGATTATGAGCAACGGAAATGTGCAATGTGGTGATCGTAACATCAGAAGCTGCAGCTGCCTCGTCATAAACGCACAAACACACACACATAAAAGGAACCCACAAACCAAAAAGTGAGCGTACAGAAGCACACGTGTGTTTAACTTCTTTTCTAGTTCCAGAACATTTTTAATTCAATCTCATTTAGAAGCTTAACATGAATATTTCCAGTGAGATTAAATAAAAACATGACAACACTGTGCAAGATAAACTTCATGAGCTGTGTTTGGCTGTGACAAAGGACTGTGTTTCATTGGTAGTTGTTGTTTGTTTGTTTGTTTTTCAATTTGATAGTTTATTATTTAACAAAAATATGCACGTTTAATAAAAATACACACGTTTAAATGCAAAGTTTTACAATAACTATTTTGGCTTGTAATTTTTTCTTGTTAAAATGGAAATTTTATAGAACTATGTTGTTAGATTGCATCTGTACACATTTATGTGTGTATATGTGTGTGTGTGTGTGGGGGGGGGGGGGGGGGGGGAAATTGTTTGGGGGGGGAGGGGGGGGGGGGGGGGGGGGGGGGGGGGGCAGTGAAATTGATTGTGGCTGGACAGGAGGCAGACAGGCAGGAGTGTGGTGGTGCCCAAGGGGCAGGACAGCGCTGAGTGAGCAATACTTCATCAGCTCAGCGTATACACACACACACACACACATTTCAACTTTGTCACATACACCCTGAGCATTAAGATTTACTCAAGTCACCCAGGCAATTGATCTGCAGCAGAACAGAAGTAAAGGTAGAAGAAAGAAAGAATGACAGACGGAGAGAGAAAGTGTTGACATCAACGTTGAAGCAACAAAACATGAGATTGGGAAAGTGAGGTCACCTCAGGCTTTGTTGTTGTATTCCTGACTCAGACACCGGGTCAATACCTCAAACAGCAGTTATTCATTAAACTTCTAAATACTACAGAATTTTCCAAACTTTAAGTCGCATTTTTTTTCATAGTTTGGCCAGTCCTGCGATGTTAGTCCAAAGCGACTTATTTACGTTTTTTTTGTCCCTATTCATGATGCAATTTTTGACTGATGAGTTAAATGTTCATTTATACTGACGTGAACCAAAGAGAAAACATTACCATTTGCAGCCACCAGAGGGCCCTCTAGGCTTTTGACAACTACATGTTGTTCCTCTTCTGCTACCCCTCCCATCTTCCGCCAGAGATGGCAGAGTTGTTCAGAAGTGACATCGAGGATGAAGAATTCAATGGATTCAGTGATGTGGAATGAGATTGGTGAATTTACCAGTAACTTGCTTGGCAGACTCGTTGGCTTCTTATGTTAATTAAGCATGTTCAGGATCCCAGGTATGTTCTGTGTGTTACTGTTATTTCATATTAAATATCTGTTCTTGCACTTTGTGAAATGCACTTCTAAATAAATTCAACTTATACTCCAAAGTGACTTATATATGTTTTTTTTTTCCTCTTCATGAGGGCATTCTTTGACTGATGCGACCTGTAGTCTGGAGCAGCATATAATCCAGAAAATATGGTAATCTGTGTTCCTCCACTTTATACATTTTAGACATTTTTGCTGCCTTGGACTGTGTGTAAAACAATGTCTGTTTGGTTATGCTTTTATTAAATGAAGTATTTGAGAATGTAGCTCTGTAGAAGCCCACATCTTACAGACCTGCCCTGCCTTGACCAACTGGGCAAAGGCCATTCATTAAGTTTGTAAAATACATTTATAAACACTTAACCCAAAGTGACAAGGGGTCTAGGACAGAGATTCAGAAGGCAGGCTCTTGGAAAATATGAGGAGAACACAAGGTAAGTTATTTTCTTAAGTTAAGTGAACACAAAGAGGTCGATAGCATAAGACTGGTAGGTATGCAATGCTCCAGCAGGGAAAGGCGTTCTTCTGCAACCTCTCCTACTCCTGGAGCTTGTTAAGGAGATGATCCACAGCTGCTGCTCACTGGCACCGCCCTGCACTCAGGAACCTGCAGAAAGAGCTGGAATCCTACAAAAAGATTTTAAATTAAATTAATGTAATGACAATAAGTGCTGAATGTCCAGCCCCTGAGCTGTTGTCTTTCTCTAACCGTGTCCCACTGAGCAATGTAGTTGATAGCCGTGATCTATATTTACAACATAAAATAACATTAAAATTAGACTATGTTTTTAACTTTGAGACAGTTGGTAGGTCACACGTTTATAAAAAAATCATCTTCTGTAAGTATGATCAGATTTGTTAACTCTTACACACTAAGACTTAAGGCTTTTTGAGAAAAAGCTGCGCCTGCTCAGCCAGAACAGCAGAGATTGGTGGCTGAGTGTTCGGGTGGAGGGCAGGGCTGCCTCGTGTACCATGAGACTCACAGCAAGTGTTGAAGACCTGCTAAAAAGAGCAGATTGAACAAATAGTTATTAAAGAGGTAGACAAGTTATTGGCAATATTGTTTTTGTGGGAAAATTTATGAAGCTGTCTAAAAAAATACGCCTGCAAAAAAACCATGTCCTCATCAGCTATTAGTAAAATGTTGCGTATATCACTGCAACAAGAGAAAGCACCATTCTGCTTCTTGCTTTGCTTTGTGCGCCCACCTTGTGCTTGCTTTCACACAAAACATGCAAATCAGCTGTAAATTCTCAACGTGCAAATACTCAAAACTGGTTCTTTGGTGTTCTATAAAGAACATGCAGGATGTCTGGCCTCATCTCCTTCAGACTGTAAGTGCATTGCAAAATCAAAGCAATAATTCACAGTCTTGATGCCTGCCTCTGCCTATGGTGTCTTGTAAAGTCTTAAAGACATGTTAACAAGGTTACACATTATTACTTTCAGTGGGGGACTTTAATGTCCACAGCCAAAATTATAATAAAAATAGCCATTCCCCAAATTTGATGTCAGACAGGGAGGGAATAAACATTAAGTAGGTGAACAGAAGACCAATAAAAAAAATAATTACTGTAACAGAAAAGACCATGAGTGCAGTAGCTTTGTGGTCAGTGCCGCTGTCTTGTTCTAGGCCCAGGTTCAAGCCCAGGTTGAGTCAGGAAGGTCATGTGGCCTGAAACTATAGTCACATCTGTCATGTTAGGTCTTTCTGTGACGACTCCTGCAGAAGGAAGTAGCCGAAAAATAAATAGACAGAAATGACTGCACACATCAAACTATGTGAAAACAAAAGACATGACAGGGAATGTTAGATTGAAGTTTTAAAGAAAACTTCTGCTATTTTGTACACTCACATTTTGATTATCAGAAACTATTTTATATATTTTAATTTTAGACTGCATGCCGAAGTTTAAAATAGCGGTATAGGTGTATAATCTCATTAAAATCTTCATAAATGTGACGTTATGGCACATTCTGGACACAGAAAATGGTCTCAGTTGGTCCAAGTCAGAGCTTACATGTGTCTATGGCATTGTAGTGAAACATCCTCTGACTTTTGGTTGAGATTTCAGGCCAATGAATTTATGACAAAAGCAGATGGTACAAAGCAACCATTAAAACATTGATAAATAAATGATTAAAAGTTGTTTGTACATGCGTTTCATAATCAAAGCTGAGCAAATCTGTTTCATACAGAAACTACAACCGTTAAAAAGCTACAACTAATCAGTTCGTCAAAGGGAATATTCGACATATGCATAAATGTGCTCCGTGATGGATTTGTGACCGGTTCAGGGTCAGAGGCACCAGCTCCCAGCCCCCAATCTGAAAGGATTAAGCGGCCATGGAGAATGTCAGATGATGGATGATAAAACATGTTCATCAGGTTAAACTAGCCACAAATAGGGTTTTGTATTTAAATCTTAGTCCTCCTTAACCCAAATGCTGATCAAAGTTTTAGGTTTTGCAGTTAAAAGCTAAAAATCCAAACTGAAAGTGACCTATAGCCTGAAATTGTGCTGCATTTTTATGCAATTAGGAAAACAATTTCTGCTGTGCAGGAGTGTAATTCCTGGAGGACTCTGCTGATCAGCAGTATGTCATTGTCAAACTCCACCTGAATTATAGATGCATTTTCTTAATCTAATACTTCTAAATTAAAGAAAATTGTTACTCTATCACTTTTTCTGCATGAAATACTTACTGTATTTGCATTTTAGGGCATTGTGCTTGTTTCACAAAATCTCAGGAGACCAGTGTGCAGAATGACAAATTGTCCTTTGCTGCCTTCAGCAAAGGCATCCTCCTGCCAAGAAACGCTGGCAGTAATAATAATTTTAATTAACAGAAGTATTGATAGTTATTTATGGGACATGTCTTACATTAAACTGTCTCATAGATTAGGCGTAAATGTATCAGGCCTAAATGGTGTAATATAGCGTTTCTGCTATATCGCCTTTTCAGATACTCACTTCTACCCACCGGGGGTAATAACTCAGGGGCAAGGAGGGTTTGTGAGTACAGCTGCTTGCTAAGTAGTTGAGCTCTTTATAAATGTCACAGGCATCCTGTTTTAATGAACAACTGGGGTTAAATCCAGAGCACCTGTGCATGTAAGCAGAACAAAAGCAGGAAAAACGTTTTAATACAACAGACGTATGCGTCACAATTCAAATATTAATGTGCAGAAAAGGAAAGACCAGTGAGTATCTTCGTGTTAGACCTTCAAGTGAGAAAAAACTCCACAAGTGTTCTGTTGTTTTCCCTGTTTGTTCTCAGAAAGCATTAACAACAGAGTCTAAAACTCACCATTGTTCCCTCCAAACGCTGCACAGCATGATGAACTTCAAAGCACTTAGCTCCTGATAGTTGTGCACAGTCACGCCCGTGCACCGACTGTGCCAAGCACAGCCACAAAGAAATACTGCCTACAGTAAATGTTAAAACGTGCTGTAAACAAAAGCAGCAGACTTGGCGTGTAAAGATCCAAGTAATGAATCGATATGTTAAGTGAACGCGGCGTTACCAATAAAGCCCACGGAAAGCGTTTTAATGTGACACAGCTGACACATATCTAAATTAGCGAGAATGAGATGTTCATCTCACAAAAGCAGATTATTGGAGAGGATAACGTATCGGATTAATTAGGAAGATTAAAGCTCCGAGGAATCAGCCACACCTTAACACAGTCTCACCGTGAACCGGAAGGGGGTGGGTGGGGCGAGAAAGTGAAATGTGACAAAAAAGAGGTAATAAAAGTGAGAGAAAAAGTGCAAGGATGCATGATGCTAGCAATTCTGAGCGAGGAGTCAAAGGAGACAAATGGCACATGAGTGGATGCAGATGAGATGCAAAGAAGCATGACTTCAGAGAAGGCGGTGCGATGGAGAGACAAAGGCTTTGAAGGATGAATAATGCTAAATTTATTCCTGTCCTCCATTCAGTCCATCTAACTTCTTTCTATTCTCTCCAAGTGCAAACAGCACTCCATCAACAGCAGATGAGCTTTTTGCTTTTTCCTCTAGTCACTTAAAACAGAAATAGTGTTATAGCTTCGTCTCTAGCAAACAAAACCATGGCTCATTCACAGTCCTACTGGTTGTTTCTCAAGACATCTCTCTTTCATGTTGACATTATAGCAGAATTCATCTGCGGGTTGACTGACATTAATATGAATTATTTATTTTTACACAGTCTAAAGCGCTTTCCTCTATTTAACCAGGACAACTGTGATAAAGCTGTTGATTCCCTTCTTACTGCATTTAACAGCAAACACAGACAATAGTGCAGATTTAGACTCTTCTAAAGAATAAAGTGAGTCAACTTTTTTCTTGTTAGTTCGAGTTTTATTAAACTTAACTTTATTTCTTTCAGATCCACACAATATGTGTTAGAAATCGTGCTTGAGTGAGTTTTCTGCTTTCCTGAGCTTCATTTTATTCTTCTCATTAGCAAGCCAATGAGCTGTCACAGTGGCATTTGTCAAACCAGCTCGTCCGTCACAAATGAAACTATCCAACTGATAAAAAAATATATAGTTTTGTTTGAAAACCTGCTTCTCTCTGTCCCTGCTGTTTCCTATATATTCTTTACAGTGAGTCCAGCGTTGTCGCTGCTGATTACTGTGTCAGCTGAGAGTAAATGCTGCTCCTACTTCCTGTTCCAAAACCAAGATCTGCACATTAGAGATGATTACATGATTAAATAAGTATAAGAATGACAAAAAAACTCCATGGAAAGATTAGGAAAAGGGAAGGAAAAACCCAAACTATGAAATCAGAAAAATAAACAAGTTAGGCTTTTGATTTAGAGAATTGTTCAATGTCAAAGCAGTAGAACATCACAGATCCGTTTCAAAACTGTTTTAGCATCATCTTGATTTCTAAGACTTTATAAATATTTTGATATTATTTGTAAATACATAATGTGCATTTAATGAGATGTAAACTGTTCTATTTTTTGCCATTTCTGGTTTGGAAAAGTCCCTCCACAGAATCGGCACATTAATGTAGTGGAGGGGTTTGAGTACTCCGGTGATCCCAGGGGCTATGTTGTCGAGAGTGTTAGCCCCTGGTAGGGTCTCCCAGGGCAAACAGTCCTAGGACGAGAGATCAGACTAAGAGCGATTCAAAAATACTTAATGGCAAAACAACAATTGCATCAGGATCCTTGCCCAGAAATGGGAAACCGGGGCACCTGCCTGGAGCCAGGCCTGGTGATCGAGCCTTGGCTCCTGAGGCTCAGCCAGGCCAAGCCCAAAGAAACATCAGGAGGCCACCGACATGTGGGCCCACCACCTGCAGGAAGGTTTGTCAAGTCAAGTCAAATTTATTTATAAAACACATTTAAAAGCAACAAGTTGTTACCAAAAAGCTGAACAATAAAAGGCAATGGCAAGTAGTCAAGGCTGGGTGCATAGCATGCCAGGCGGCAAGCGGTGGAGCCTGACCATGCTGACTCTTGGCAGCATAAATTAGCTCTAGGGACGTGAAACATTACCTGGCAGGTAAGGAGCCTGAGCTTGTGTATGAGGTTGAGCAGTACCAACTAGATATAGTTGGGCTCACCTCTTTGCACAGCTTAGATTCTGAAACCCAACTTCTGGAGAGTGGCTGGGGAAAGGGATGTCTAGGTTTCTCTCCTGGACCTGTTGCCTCCACGACCTTATTACAGATAAGTGATAAAAGAATGGATGGATGGATGGATGGATGGATGGATGGATGGATGGACGGACAGACGGACGGACGGACGGACGGACGGACGGACGGACGGACGGACGGATGGATGAATGGATGGATGGATGGATGGATGGATTGGAAATGTCAGCTTTCTATGATTTTCTATTTTTTACCCAATTTCTTTATTATTAACATCATTAAAGTTTAGATATTTCACCTTTTTAACATTGTTTTAGTACTATATGGCTCTTCTACTGCAATTTTACTGCTTGTATTAAAGAGGCTTAAGACAGAGAGACAGACTTAATAGGTAGGAGGTGGTAACCGGGTGGGGGGCAGGGGTACTAGGATCATACAGTAAATCATGTCAGACTGAATGACCTTTGATAGCCCCAGACAGAAAAGGTTGCATGAATGGGGGGAAATGGGCTTTTCTGTCACTTACTAACTAGCTATATTGCTGTAAATGATAGTGAGTGAGTGCGTGTGTGTGTGTGTGTGTGTGTGTGGTGTGTGTGCGTGTGCGTGTGCACGTTTCCTTACATTATTAAAAATCCGTTAAAAAAACTGTTAAAAACGTTCTCTCATATAAACTGAGATTGTTCCCTGCTGTCCTAAACAATATCTCAGCTACATCAAAGATAAGACGATAGAACTTTACTGATCCCGCAGGAAATTGTTGATCTCTTGTTGATTGTTGATCTGCAGGAAATCTGTTGCACAATTAAATATTTTTATGTAATAATCAGCAAATGTTTTCAAACCACTCTCCAATTTGTTCTATTATTGGTCTGTTCAAAATTTAAAAAACACACAAATCTGATCTACAACCTTTGGTTGGCCTTGCTGCTGTTTTAAGTGCTTTATAAATAAAGTGGTATGGTATGGTATGGCATGGCATGGCATGGTATGGTATGGTATGGTATGGTATGGTATGGTATGGTATGGTATGGCATGGCATGGTATGGTATGGTATGGTATGGTATGGTATGGTATGGTATGGTATGGTATGGTATGGTATGGTATGGTATGGTATGGTATGGTAAAAAACAGAACTAGGAAGCACCAGTTTGACATTCGCCACCCTGACCTGTTAACACACCAATGTCTTGGAGCCATCAGGTCCACAACCATGTCTGAAAGAAATCCTCCATTTAATAAGCAGCAGGAAAAAGACTACAACAGATGTTTCTTTCACAGCCACCGGCCCCTATAAGACAGGTTAATAAGAAACTCTTTTGCTGAGAGGCTTATGACAGTGGTCAGCTAATTTACATGCTGAACTGTGAGACAGTTGTTCCTGCTCATGACACTCCCTTAAAGATCTCTGTGCCCCTGTAGTGTCAAAGATGCTAAATTAACCCTACTGTATTTTACAGACGTCTGAGACCCATGCTATCTAGTAAAGTGCTAATGGAGGAAAACATGGACATCTCATTAGGCGGCTGCCAAAGGACACATGCTCACTAGACTTGAAGCGACTTTCCACTGGCTCAGAGCCGGACATTAATGATGTTCCAGCTGGTTGTAACAAGTATTTATTTAGTGAGGGTGATTTTGTAGTATGGGGAACGTAATGAAGGTGTTCGGGGAATTCTCACAGATTAATCGACAGCAGCAAAAAAGGAATGTTTGCTCGGGCAAACATACACATGTGCACCTCACACGTCGCTTTAGCAAACAGAAGAGAATGTCTGTCCAAATAGAGACTTGATGACAATGTGCTGTGATTGACAGCGAAAGCAGGGGGCTGATGGGAGGATCCTGTCAGCGACTGATAACAGCTGTCGGCTCTACTCACGAGAGAGAGTGAAACTGAGAGACAGAGACACACCTAAGCAGATGCACAGGAACACACGCTTGTACGCATTTCCAATCAAAGTTGTTGGTTACACCATTCATAAGTTACATAACGCATCTGAAAACAGGTGGATTACAGAGGCCATTGGCACAAACAGCTCGTCAGAGCCTGAATCTACTGCAGATGATGGACATAGATGCAAAAAGGCACTCACAGACACACACTTATTAAACATTCACTGGAGTGAGTTTGGGGTAATGAACGAGAGTCAACAATGAATTATGGATCATATTCTAATGGTTGACTTACCCCTCTCATTACTGGCATGCTAATGTGATCTGGAAACGAATGATTATCAGCTTTGGTGGATAAAAAGGAAGAAGAGCAGAAGCTTGAGATCTCCCATGACACTCTGATTGTCTCACAGGGATGAATGCAATAAGACAAAACAATTTTTAAAAAGTAATATAAACAAAGAAAGTGACCATTTTAATGATTGGCAAAATGTCCCCACCCTAAAGTAATATTTTGTTTGTTGTGTTGTCAGTCTCAGTCTAACTAACTACAAATTGGAAACTCTAAAACTGTCACGTCTTTTCTATGTAACACATTTTAGTTGCTTTGTGTGCAAGTTTTGTTTGTTTCCAAACTCACATATTCCTTCTTCTGCTGAAGATGGCCAGAATCCCATAATGAATTATTCTCTACAACACAAACACCACTCTGCACAGCGCCAACGCTCCCAACTGATGTAATACCTGGAAGTGCACGCATATGCACCTTCAGGTATTCATCAAAGCACTGGTCAAGGTGGAGACATCTCCTGCAATCCATCTCTCGGCTTATTGGCACCAGAAGACTCGCTTTTACGCTCTGTCCAGAGATTTATGAGCAGCTAAAGACGTGAGTGGGCGCGTGTGTATGAATGCATGCATTAGCGGCGCGTGGCCACCTCACAGTCTGAAAGGCCTCAGGTTGATATGCATATTGACACCGCCTCCCTTAGTTCTTCCCGTCGCATGTCCTCAATACCCTCCCTCCGTCCGTCTAACCCTCAATCCATCACCTTCCTTTAAAAGCCTGTTAGGAAACCCAATACCTTTCATTAGCACAAAAAGATTAGCTTTTTACCAGGAGGTGACTGTATGCTTGTATGAGGAAAAAGAAAAAGCAGTGTAACAGTGGATGGGAGGATAATAATCAAAGGATCTATGTGCCCGGCAGTCGCTTAGTTTGACCCTAAATGATCTGAGCCCGTTTAAAGCTCACAATTACACACATGGTTACAGAACATTACACACCTCACAACACTGATTCTGAAGGGGCTGCAATGATTAGAGTTTTTTTTTTATTTTAAATAGGATCTCTAGAATAAGGGAAGAAAAGAAATATGACAGACTAAAACATGATTGATAGGATGAAAGCTTAGGTTAATAATTAAAGATATGAAGCATTTTAATCTCTTTGGTAGCAAAACCGTTGGGTTTGATGATACAATCAGTCATGGGTTTGAAAAGTTATCTGATTAATTTCAGATAGCTTGAAATTGGGATAAAATACTATGAAGGACATGATAAAATCATTTCTGTGTAACAGCTGGTTAGTAATGGGGATTTTGCTAACCTCATATTGGATTTTTAAGGCATTAGAAACAGGAATGGAACTGATGTGGATCTATGAGGCTTAAACCACAACACACAATAAAACTCAAAGTGACCACATCTTTAATTGTCTTGCATTTTAGCCTCAATACAATGGAAATAATTGAGTTTCATAAGAAATACAACAAAATATAAATAAAAATAAGTTGGTTGCTTTGCCAATATATGTGGATTACCAAGCTGGAACTAACTATTTTTCATGTTTAGTAAAGACAAAAAGGCCTGCACATCTCAATCGCTCACTATTATTATCAAAGATCAAGAGTACTTCATAAAATATCACCATCACGTTTTCATACCCCTTGCTTCAGTCTAAAATTCCTTGTCATTGCAGTTTGGTTTTTGTCTCCACGAACACATCTGTCAGGAGCTTCATCACTGGACTATGATTATTTTTTGTAGTAAAACAAGAAACATGTTTTTCCAGAACCTGCCACATGCCAGGGTTTGAATTAAACAAGTGGTGTGCTGATGTCCCCCATCACTGAGAGATTCACGTAGTGAACAATAGGTAGTAGTGATGGATCCTGGAGGGTGGAGTGAGGATTTTTTTTTCCAAGATCAGGCACAATGGCGGAGCCATAAAAACACCATACTGGTATATTGAGATATATATATATATATATATATATATATGTTAATATAGGGTATTTCCAGTTCCCCCTCAGAAATTTTTATCCTTGTGTTACTTTGTTCCTTACAGCCTGACCAGTCTGAAGTATGACTTTTTGTTTAGAAGTTATTGAGCTTGAAAAGTAACAATTAGTCCAACTTTTTACATTCCCTGAACTCTAACAATGACCTGTTGCTTGTTCTCAAACAGAGAGTCTCTTAGTAAATGGTCACAGATTAATTAAACGGAGAGAATAGACAAAACATCTCCAGGATGGAACATATATGTAATTTTATTTCAACACATGGCACCAGCGGTGTACTTGTGTTATAAATGTTTCCTGAATGAGGTTTAACTTTATAAAAGAGCAAGTTAACTTTTGTTAACATGCCTTATTAGCGCATTACTTTTAAGGCTTTTTTTCCTCATTGACAACAAATCAGTGCATTGGAGGTTTTTCATTTAAATTAAATGAAGTTTCAAGTAAAACTTCTTCCATTTGTTTTTAATTTTATTATTTTGTTGTATAGCATTATCAGATCAAAGTGCAAACAGAAAAAATGATTTTTTTACTCTCATATATGCTGTATAACAATACATCAGTACAGGGTGTTTTTGACAAAAGACTCATGAAACTATGAAAGGTGTAATACTAATTAAGTCACTTATAACTTATTCAGCACACACACACACACACACACACACACACACACGGCTGCAAGCAGATGTATATGAATGAGGCACATTTTGAAAAATCTAAAGCTGCATGCCATCAGTAAACCCAAACTGTATTTCCCATAGGATAAAATGAGCTTATAGTCTATCAAATTAACATTCCTTACCACACACAGAGAGAGAGAGAGAGAGAGAGAGAGAGAGTTTACCTCAGTGTTTCCCTGGGGAGAGGGTGTTTAACAGAAACAAAGCAGCATCCATTCATTTACACGCTTTTCACTTGTGACTTTTCTTGCTATTTAACACCAAATCAAGAACAAGACTACACACAAGAATAGAAACACACATATGCTCGCACCTAATACCCATCAGGTTTTGGGACAGGAGAAAATCTATATTTCATCTCGGGAGCTGAAATGTTTGTGCACACGCTGAGTTTGTTTGTCATTAGGCCTAACCCCTGCGGCTCACCTAATCAGGTTGCTGCATTTCTGCATTTAATTTTGTGAGGGCTTGAAAAAAAAATAGAGAATAAGACAGTGTGTTAGCATTTTGCACCCACTGCTGGAAGAGATGTAGCAAACAAAATTGTGTAAACACGCACTTGGAGTTGAATTAAAGTTATCGATCAGGCAGAGTGTGTTCTCACGCAGAGATCAAGGCTTAACCCTGATCAATGACTAATTTGTTTGTTTGTGAGTGCATGTGATTTATGCGTCATCTCAGCTTCTAACTTTTTCCACAGTGCATTTAATATTTCTTACTTTTTCATCACTTAAGCAAAAAACTCTCAAACAAAGTGTGGCCAGTGGAAATATTTTATGTTAGGTCAATGCTGATGCAAAGAGAATCATTCACTAACGTTTTTAAAGTTGCTTATGGAGAGAACAGACATTTCAGGTGGCAAGGTGGCGCAGTTGGTAGAGCTGTGGCCTCTCAGCGAGGATGACAGTTCAAATCCTTTGTACTGATGTGCGTTCATGTTCAAACAGTAAATAAACTGTAACAGGGTGGATTTTTGTGTGATGTGGTGGCTTTTAACAGATTTTTGGGCTGGAAAACCTCAACTCTATCTGGCAACACTGGTCACTCCAAGAAATTGAGAAGTGATTGTGCGCAGGAGACAATGTCTGCCAAATCATCAGTTATAAAATTAGGCTATTTAAATCACAAAGAATATACTTATAACTAATATTAATTTATGTAATTTTTTGGTGCATATCTACTACTTTACTGAAACCACTGTGCAACTATATGTTTTTTTCATTCAACCTTTATTTAGGCAGGTTAATCCCATTGAGCGTCGGGGACTCATTTACAAGAGAGACCTGATTTTAACAAAGAGTGATGACAACAGTGGACAACAATAAAAACAATAATCATAAAAGAGGCATACAGATTTTTTTTTATTTTTTTTTTTACAAATTAAAATAAAATGGCAACCAAAAGGACAGTCAAAAGGAAAAAAAGTAGCAGAAAAAAACAGCTAGATTATAAGGTGGTGTAAAAAACTAAAAACAGGAACATGTCTGCATTGGTTCTTGCCAGGAATTTAACAAATGTTTGAAGCTGCTTAGACAGGTCAAGGTCGAGAGCTTCAGATCTTTTGGCAAGATATTCCAGGAAACAGGAGCAGAGTAGGAGAAGGACCTTTTGCCTAGTTCAGTCCGCACTGAGGGGACACTGCAGGTAATAATGTCCTGAGAGTGCACGCTGTAGCTGCACTCACGCAGTGACATGTAGGAGGAGATGTATGAAGGCAGCAGACCAAGAAGTGATTTAAAGATGAAAATAATAATAGGTTTTCCTTGGTCTGGAGTTTGGACTTATGAAGAGTGTTTTTCCACTGCAGTTTTTTGAGGCTTGGTCTGTGATGAAAGCTTCCAATTTAACAGTTGTGTAATTTTATTGTTGAATCACATGAAGTTAGGCCACTGAATGTCTGATTTCTTTGTTTTGTAGCTTCGGAAATTTATTAAAGCTGATACATTCATTCAAAAGCAAACTTAAAGTTGAGTTAGGTAACTTTTATAAAAAAAATATTTATGATAAAATTTTATATTTCATTTATTTTATATGAGGTCTTGGTCTCGCCCTCACTCGCTCTTGGTCTTGTCTTGGTCTCAGTACACTCTGGTCTTGATCTTGATTTGGTCTCGGTTTAGGTGGTCTTGACTACAACACAAACTTTTTAAGCATCAAAAAATTAGAAAACTAACAATGTGTGAGTGATCCTAGACCACACAGCAAATGCATTGCTGAAACCTTGCTCTTCTGAGCAGGTGCGTTTGTGGTGTGAACTAATAACTAATCACAGTATTCCCAAAACATTTTCATGAAAAACTGTGTGGTTGCTGTTCAGAACAATGTAAGAACAAATGTGTGTGTGTGTGTGTGTGTGTGTGTGTGTGTGTGTGTGTGTGTGTGT
>NC_056506.1:36202517-36251674 GCF_014905685.2 Nematolebias whitei
TGTGTGTGTGTGTGTGTGTGTGTGTGTGTGTGTGTGTGTGTGTGTGTTGTAGTAATGACAAGACTGCAGTTCACCTACATGTTGCAGTGCACTAACTGTGGGTCACTGTAACAGTCTTAAATATAGAGCACCAAAGTCACAATCGGTCTTTTTGCCCTACAATTATATTCAAAAGAGTGAAACCTCAGTCTATTAGTTCTCCAACTGTCTGCTTCATTACCACGTCTTCACATGTAGTGGCAGAGCACTGTGGCAGCCAATCAGGAAAGATAGTACAGTCATTTGAAAGTCAGACGGTGGTACAGTCAGTGTGTCAGTGGAACTAATTCTCTGCATTGTTCACAGACACATTTTACTGAACCACAAATCTGCTCGTACACTGGATTAGACTAAACTACTGAGCATGAAAACATGCTCTATATCTTTATTAATATATAAAACCAACTAGACATGTTAAAGGGGTGGTTGACAAGCTACAGAGAATAGCAGTAGTGGAAACATGACAATCCGGGACCACTAGCATGAGAAGCTCAAGAAATACTTGTCAAAGTCAAAAAAAAAAATGGCAAGTTGGCTTTCTTGGACTGTGAGGTCTCAGTCTCTGATAGAGGACATTTGCAAACTGAGGTGTACCGCAAACCCACCCACACAGACCAGTATTTGCAGTTTGACTCCCATCACCCTTTGGAGCACAAGTTAGGAGTCATCAGGACTCTGTATCACAGAGCAGACAGCGTCCCCACTAGCTCAGGAGCCAGGCAGAAGGAGAAATCCCACACAAGACAGGCTCTAGAGCAATGTGGATATCCTAACTGGGCCTTCCTAAAAGCAGAGAAGAAACCCAAACAGGACTCCAGTCAGCCAACAGGTGAAAAGGAGGAACCCAGACCCAGACCAGTGGTCATTCCATATGTTGAGGGAGTATCAGAGAAACTGAGACGTTTATTTTCTAAACATAACGTCCCAGTGGCTTTTAAACCCCAAAATACATTACGGCAAAGACTGGTTCATCCCAAAGATCCAGTCCCCCGGCACAAACAGAGTAATGTTGTGTATGCTGTTCAGTGTCAGGAGGGCTGTGATCAGTCTTACATCGGGGAAACAAAACAGCCACTGGCCAAAAGGATGGCCCAGCACAGAAGATCAACATCATCAGGCCAGGACTCTGCGGTCTACACTCATCTCCAGGCCAGCGGTCACTCTTTCAGGGATGAAGATGTGCACATCCTGGACAGAGAGGAACGATGGTTTGAGAGAGGAGTAAAGGAGGCCATCTTTGTGAAAAGAAACCGTCCATCATTAAACAGGGGTGGAGGCCTACGTGTTCAACTGTCCCCCTCTTACAATGCTGTGATTGCTAGTATCACTCAGCCCTCTGTGAACAGTAAACAGCCATCAGTGTGCTAATGATCTATTGTTAGGCTGATGGTCCTTCTTGAGCATGTGATCAGCTGGTTTTGGTTGTCAGCAGCAAAACTGGTTGATCCACTCTGAGAAGGTGCTATTTAAGAGACTGAGCTGAAAACAGCACCTCAGACTGAAGAAGTCTCTCGGACGAGAGACGAAACGTTTCTACATTTTTTGTTGTTTTGCTTTGGGTTTTTTTTGTTTTTTTTAATGTCCAGAGGACCAGATTTAACTTTTTTAGATTTTTCTACCTGGATTATTGAGCATGCATCAGGATACTTGTCAAAGTAATTTTGGTAAAGGTTTATGGAAGTTTGTCTCTAAGGTCGTTTTCACACCAGATAGTCCGGTAGACTCGGTTCGGTTCGGGACCAATATTCATGACATTTTGTTTACATTTGAGCTGGTGCGTTTGCATTCACACTGCACTGTGCAGTCGAGTCAACCTGTTGAACCAACCTATTCCCCCGCTCGCCTGTGGGGGCGCTGCACCAAGAACTACTGAAAGAAACGACACAAAAACCTCTGAAGACACGTCTTCTTCTTCTTCTGTAAATAAAAATAAAATGAAGTTTTAGCAAGTTTTAGCAGTTTTAGGAGTTATATTTTGTCATTTTTCAAAAATGGACTTAGCATGAGCAGATGAGACAGAAGACCATGGAGAATATTGTTTTTCCACACAAGGCAGCTGACGGCTCCATATGAGGTCAGAGAAATGCGTGTTTGTTTACCCTGCGGAGCGGGTCCGGTCTGTTTACATTCACACTGTACTCGAACCACGCTAGAGTTCGCTTCTACTGGACCGAGACCTAGGTTTTAGCCCGGGCCAGAGTTCGCCTTTTTGTTCCGTGACAGAGTTCGATGGCTCGTTCACACCTCCCTAAACGAGCCGGACTTTCTAGGAAAACGAGCTAGAGTTCGATTAAGGTGGACTAAACAGGGCTAGTGTGAATGCACCCTTACTAACATTAAAATAATGTGTGTGAGATAAAAGTTGTTTTGTCTGCTCAGAGAGGAGCCAGCAGGTGCACGGAGGAGCACCTGATAACTTCAAGGTCTTCTCCTTGTCTGTAAGCTGGAAAGCCGAAGTCTGATAAGTGTGTATTATAAAGCACTTCCTGCTTCAGGTTGTTTTCACACCTGATAGTCCGGTAGACTCGGTTGGGGATCAATATTCATGACATTTTGTTTACATTTGAGCTGGTGCGTTTGCATTCACACTGCCCTGTGCAGTCCAGCCAACCTGTTGAACCAACCTGTTCCCCCACTCGCCTGTGGTGGCGCTGCACCAAGAACTACTGAAAGAAACTATGCAAAAACCTCTGAAGAAGACACTTCTTCTTCTTCTGGAAATAAAAACAAAAACGGAGTGGCGTCAAGTTTTAGCGGTTTTAGGAGTTATATTTTGTCATTTTTCAACAATGGACTCAGCATGAGTGGAAGATGAGGCAGAAGACCATGGACAATGTTGTTTTTCACACATAGCAAGCTGACAGCTCCATATGAGGTAAGAGAAATGCGTGTTTGTTTGCTCTGCGCTGTACTCCAATTTCTGCTTGCAGAGCGGTGCCCAGTCTGCTTGCTTTCACACTGTACTCGAACCGCGCTAGAGTTTCCTTCTACCGGACCGAGATCTAGGTTTTAGACCGGGCCATAGGTCGCCTTTTTGTTCCGTGACAGAGTTCGATGACGCGTTCACACTTCCCCAAATGAACTGGACTTCCTAGGCAAACGGGCTAGAGTTTGGGACAACAGGGCTGGTGTGAATGCACCCTCACTGTCCGGTGTGTATATATATACTCACTGATGAGGTTCTAAGCATGTAACTTTGTATATCGGTGAAAACCTGTTTTCGTGACGATCTGCCCTTACTAGTAAAGACCAGTTAAAAATCTTCTCATGTCCTTAGAGTGGCTTATTTGAGTGAGTAGATGATGAAAGGATATTTATTTTATCCAACATTTTGGTCCTTGAATTCTGGCCCCAAATCCTCTTAAAGAGAAAATGGAGAAATTGTGGAAAATCTCAGCTCAGAGATGCCGGTGGTCACTGGAGTTTTCAGGACTGTGACCCACAAACAGATCCAAGAAACTTTCTCAGAGACTTCAGTCCAGAAGAGCTCAGAGGTAGGAACAGCCTAATGGGCCCGGCTTACTCCATCTAAATTCATCCATGTTGTCTTCATTCTTTGTTGAAATCAGGTCTCTCTTGTAAATGAGTCCTCGAGGCTCAATGGGATTTACCTGTCTAAATAAAGGTTGAATGAATTACTCCATCCGAAGCCGAACAGTCGACTTGTGGTTGACTTAATGCAGGACGTTCGTTTTCACACACCTTTCATATTCATGAGACACAGGTGCAGAGCTCCTGGGAACCCCCTCCTGCTGCAGTCTACGTCACCACACAGGTTTCTTCCCACCAGAGTCTCCACTCCATCCCTGCAGCCGCTGTTTGGCCACAAATCTATCATGAAGAAAGCGCCACACTTTTCAGTAGACAGACTCCTCCTTCGTGCACAGTGTCTGAGCTTTCTCTATCCAAGAGTTTTTGACCATTTGAATAATTTAGTGTGTTTGAAGCAGATGAATGTCTGAGCGCTACTCCGCATTGACAAACACGCCCACAAACTTGTGATCAATCACACAACACTTTGTGGATACTCCTGTAAGAAAACGTTTGGCCCAGGCCTTGTGTTGAGAAGGAGTGGGCCAAGCTGCTCTGAGAACAAAACGACGTGATATTTGTCAATGAGAGATGATTTTTCAGTTTCAGAGTAAATATGCAGGGCCCTTAACCCACAAGTTCTCAAGCATTGAGGCCTGTGTATATCAGTAAATGATTACCTAACTCCCTCATTGCACTATTGTTTAAAAAAAATTTTTTCAACAGTATAACAAAACTTTGAAAATTTTGTTATGGTTTTGATGTGCCACCCCAGATTTTTTTACTGGTCACATTTGGCCCCCTTTAGTAAATGTTCTCAAGGTGCCCCTGGTCCCACTTTGTTAATTTGGTAAAGGTAAAACAAAAACATTTTTTTTTTTTTTAAAGGAAAAACATCAGCTTTTTAAAAATCCCAACACTCACCACAATCATAAAGAAGTATGTAACTGTGTATTTGCTGAGGTTTACACAACTGAGTTTAATTTTCCTGTTATTATTTTATGTTCCTAATGTCCCTGGGGTGAACAGGTGATGCTAAATCAATAATACAAATGATGATTTTTTTTGTGTGTTGTTTCTGTCAAAAACTAAGGGATGTCTTGTTGCGTAAGTGTCTGTGAACAGGCTTCTACTGAACAATCCAAAAATTAACAATTCTGTTTATGCCTGCAGGCAATTTATGCAATATTCAATTCAGTTATTGACAAAAAGGCACACATAATTTATGTTTCAGAGTGGACACTCAGAATTAGCAAGAGGATGGATCGCTGGAGAGGTGTTCCATGTTTCTAAGGCACCTGATAGAGAAAGAGCCCCATCTGCAGGATTTAGTCATGACTGGAACAAACACCAACCCCTGTCAGTGAACTTCCTCTGCATCTCTTTGTCTACGTAAAGCCTAATGAGCCTCCTGAGAGCATGCGCAGGTGAACTCGCTGGAAGAGGAAACTACCTGTGTCTGCCATAACAATGCTGCATGCTTCGGTTTTTTTTTTTTTTCTTCTACTTACAAAAAAAAACTGTATCTGCAGATTTTGGTCAGAGGAGTGCAGTACTTTGTCCAGGAAAAAGGGGTGTCCTCTTTCACAGAGTTGACTTAGTGAAGAGTAATTTTGAAGCAGTCAGCATGAAATCAGCGTTTCTGGGTTCTCCTTTAACTAGAACAGAAACACACAGGTACCCTGGGGAGAAGAAGGTAAGAAATTAAATACACAAAAGCGCATTCCCACTTACATCCGGGTCATGAACTGTAACTTCTTCCTATGTGCATGGACTCTAGGCTCAAATATCACTGAGTCCAGCCAGGGAGGAAGACCTTTGCAGAACAAAGGGAACGCCTGATGACAACGAGCTTGCTGGTGACACTCTGCTTTTTCCCCGAGCTACAAAGGGATGACCTGCCTTTGCCAGCTTGTTCAAATTGTTTCCCTCCTTTGAGTTATTTTAAGGTTTGAGAATGACATCAAAGCCAAAAACAGAGAAACAGGCGGACGGAGGCGGGGGGTCGTTTTATTGAAGTGTGGAGGGATGAAAAGGAGAGGAGCAAAGTTGCAAAGTTGAGTGGTGTTGAAGAGAGAAACGGGAATAGGAACAGAAGGTCAGATTCAGGAGTTCAGAGGGATTAGGCGAAGTAACCTTCAAAAGGTCGTGCACGTTTCATGCAAAATGACCCTCGTTTTAAGGTCCCTGATGAGTCAACAGGCAGCTTGCATGCCTAAAACATTAAATGAATATAAAGCAGTAAAAGTGTACAGTCCTAAAGTACTAGCTGAGAAATGCTCATAATGATGTGATTCGCTTGCTTTAGCCAGCTCCTCAGATCTCTGCGGTGCTTTTGTGTCCAAAAGAGCTGGCAACAGTGCAGAGGTATGAGACAGATGTGTGTGTCAGTCATTACTGTAATCGCTCCATTTACTTCATCTACCCTGGGAGGGATGGTTGGTCAGCGCCATCTGGATACGCACGCACACGCAGACACACACAAACACTCACACTCAACCCAAACATGGCAATTGCCAGTTTCTTGGGTAGTCATCCAGAAAAGTGTTGAAATGATCTGTGTTTGTGTGTCCATGATGGAACCACTTTGTCCTCATGTCTTTCTTTCCCTTCTTTTTCATTCACATATTTGTCTCCACGTTTAACGGTCTTCAAATATGTTTTTGAATTTGCTAATCCTGGAAGACTGCAAGACAAAGTGAGAAAGTTTGAGGCAAGTAGCTCCAACCACATAGACTTGTTTTTGACTCCCTACGCCTGAGAAGATGATAGCCGTCGCTGTTTGTGTTTGTGGCTGAAAGATGAAAAAGACTATTGGCTCATCGAAATGCAATTTCCTCTTTTCTGAGGACAGGAAAATGGTGATGAGGACGGGAGGAGAGGAGTGGTCGAGGAGCGAGCTGGCGAGAGCGCCAGGCTCCTGACGCTCAGGACTCAAGAACGGCAGCTTGATTGTCAAGCGACACGTAGTCATGGCAACGACAAATGGAGAGAGTAGAGAGAAAGAGAGGTGGAGGGGGAAAAACACTGAGGGAGATGTTTCAGGATAAAACTACATTTCATGGAGGCTAAGGATGGTTTAGTAAGTGCTTTGCCATGCTACATTGGAGAAGAATATTACATTCACTTCCTGGTGATATTTCACTCCCAGTCAAGAGCTGGCAGATTAAAAACTGCCTGAGGATACATTTTTTCATGTACCCTCACTCATCCCACGTGGGTTACTCAGCAATGTTCAGTAATACACTTAAATATGTATCACCAAGTGAATATCTCCATTCTGCTGTTGTTCTGCTCTTCATCACTTCATCCTCTCTGTCATTTGTATTCAGCGAGCTTCTCAGCTCAGCTCATGCTCCACACCCCACCAGCTATTCACCCCCCCCCCCCCCCACCCCCCATTGTTCTGAGATCTCTTTTTCTAGCCACCATCCCTGCAGAGCAGAGCTGACATTGGGCATGAGGTCAGAGAGATGGGCAGCCATGCTCCTTCTGTCAGCCAGCTCAAATGGGCTTAGCTACAGCCTGAGGAGACACCCAAGGGACACCCCCACCCTCAGTAGCCTCAGGCTTTGGATGGGCATACAAACGCAAGAGCCACACAATCAATCAGACACTTTGGCAGGTACGTAATAACACATGCACACTTTATTATAAAGTGATGCACTCCCTCAGTTGTAGCTTTATGATTCCTTCTCACAAACACACGCACGTGCACTTTCTGACAATGAGACGTGCATTTGTGGGATTTAGGAAGGACAGACTCATTTGGAGAACGGCCACGGACCATTGGCTGGTGTGGTCAGTGTTGTGAACAAATGATTTATTCAATGATGATGAATAATGAGCATTTATACTTAAAAAAAAAAAAAACATGTATTAAGCGCATGCACAGTAAAAAAAAATAAAGACATCAATCGCATCGAATGTTGTAAATAAACAAAGATATATTTGCGCACAAGCACACCACTCTCTGGATAAATAAACACTTTTCTTTGCCATTAAACATTTAAGTTTTCAATAGAGCCTCTGCTGAAAAGCTACCGTCCATTAGAGGATAATACTGTTTTATATTGATTTTCCCTAAATATGGATCAAATGGATGACTATAAGGTTAGCGATGCACTTAAATGTCAGACATCTCAGAAAAGCCCAGGCTTCTGCTGCAACTCTATTTGGAATTGGGATACGATTATGTCTGTGCATTAATGTTAAAGTCAAAAGGCGCTGGATCTTTAAAAAGGGTAATCATTGCCGTGGTATTTCTGGTAACACAGTTAGAGAAATGTTCCATTTTTCCATGTTTTTACATAAATGGCATAACATTTGTAATAGGATGTCATGGTTAGGGTCACTTTGGATTACAGTGGACACTGTCTGCTTGGGAGCGCTGTACCAACCTGCCCCCTGGTGGTGATGATACGCATTGCATGAATTTATGGAAGAGGAGAAGCTCATTTCCGCATTCTCTTAGAGAATCTCTTTTCAAATAATAAATATGTTTACCCAGATGGAAAAGAAAATAATAACCTTGTTTACTTCCTACATGCAAACACCAATCCATTCTGACCACTAACAAAGTATGTAACAGTGAATGAGTGATATAACACTTGTTGATAAAAAAAACTGCACCTATAGATGTTACTTTTGTCATGTGCTACCCATTTAAAGCAAACCAGCTCATTCATAACCCATGTAGACCAACAGCACTACCCTATAGAAGGAGCTTCCCCTTAAAATGACAAACAAGTGGTCAAAGAAGACAGCTAAGACTGAGGTGTTTTCTCAGTCTCCAAACTCTCCAGATGTTGAGGACTGATGGTAGTAGAGAAAAGCAAACCCATCTCATTGACAGGGCTTCACTCCTCAAGAGACCTTCAGATGTTTATGCCCATGATTGCTCAAAGATATTTTTCCTATAATGCTTTTCCTACAATTTGATCAATCTTGTTCTCATGAGACATCACTGAAAACCTGAGTGTGCATACTTTCAGGTGTGATATCCTTACATGTCCTCGGGGACTCACTGTTGTTTGATCACCTCTGAGGGTTCGGGTTACCTGGATAGGGTTTCAGGCTTTACAGGCTCCACAAATACACACCACCACTGAGGGTAATGAAGTCTGTCCATGCATACTGCCACAGTGACATCAGCACCTGTCTATCAAGGTGTGTACAAATCCAGCTGATCAGAGGAAAAAGGAGAAACTAAGTTTGGACCTTTGCTGTACAATAATTTTTGTGGATATATCCAATTATAGCATCAGATATTTCCCTGCAGGATTGAAGCGTCTGCTATCTTACTCTTCTCGGGTTTCACATTCCTCCAAACACAGAGTCTCGAGCGAGAAGCCTTCTGTTTTCATTTTCTTCCCACCAGCTGAGTCTTCATGGCTGAGCCAACGGGCATCAGAAGTAACAGTGGGCGTATGAGCAGTGGAGGGGCCGGGGGAGTGCGCGTCCCCCAGGATCCCTCTGTCAAAGCCGGGGTGGTGCTGTCGGATGAAAGAGTGGACTTCCTTCGGGAGCAGGCCTTCTGTGTGCTGCGTGTGAAGACGGATAAGTGGAACCGTTTTATTGCTGCAGATGAGAATCAAAAGATTATACTGGATTTTCTGGACCACATCTTTAGCAGCAGGCTGCTGCTCTTCACTGGTCCTGGAGGGACCCTGCATGCAGGGGACTCTCAGGTAAGACGTGCACCCAAGCTAAAGACAAGTAAACTCAGGCATAAAGAAATGTGCATCAACAGGACAAATCTTTGCTTCTGTAAATCTTTGTATTTCCTCCGTTTGAGTCAATTTAGAATGCAAATCAAACTGATTACAACTTAAGTAAACGTTTAAGAGATGCGAAAAAATAACTTTACTAATCTATTAAAAATGGCATGTTTTATAGATTTTCACACACAAATGAAACCCAAACCAACACACTATAAAAAGAAATAAAGCATTTTGCACATATATGCATATATGTTTACGTATATGTATATGTACACACATATATATGTATATATGCATACTTATATGTATAAATACTGTATATGGATATATAGATACATATATAGATATGTATATGTAAATATGCATATATGTATGTGTACAGTATATGTACATGTTTATTTACATGTATGTATATGCATGTATATGTATATGTATGTACATGTGTATGTATATATATATATATATTTATGTATTTATCTATACTATATGTGTATGTATATATATATATGCATACTGTATGTATGTATACTATATGTGTATGTATATATATGCATACTGTGTGTATGTATACATACGTGTGTATATGTATACATATGTATATATATGTATACTATATGTATATATGGACATGGTTATGGATATACATATGTATATATGCATGTAAATGTATATGCATATATGTATGTATATTTAAGTATATGTATACTGCATGTATATGTATATGCATATGTTCATATATGTACGTTTAAGTACATATATGGATATGGATATATATATGTATGTATATGCATTTGTATATATATATATATATATATACTGTATGTATATGAACAATATTTGTACATATATATATATATATATATACGTGTATGCATATGTATATGTAAATGCAGTAAAGGTTTATGTCTCTTTAGTTTGCTGTTTTTTTATTTATTTAATCTAACCAACACATTTTTTGAAATAAGTCGTTACTTATTTCTGGAGCTTTCAATACTTTTGAAAGCGTTCCTACTGTTTTTGCACCTGTGAAGTCTTCTCCACCATGGAAGACGAAGCTCCTCTGTGTGCTAAAGAGAGGCGTCAAGAGAATTTCCCGCCAAGACTTCAGACACCAACTGAGGCTGGGAGAAATACCTGGATACCCAATAGAACACCTCCCTGTTGTCATCTCTGAGGTTGGACAAATGTGTGTGTGTGGGGGGGGGGGGGGGGGGGTGTGAAACACAATATATGTCCACACACATCCATGTGTTTGTACAGGTTCTGGTGTGTGTGCTGTCCAACGGGCTGAACCATGAGGACTGGCCACAGGTGGTTTCTGATGACATCCATCAACACCTGGAGAGGCTGCGGAGCAAAGTGGTGACTCTGAGAGGCCGAGCTGAAGGAAGAACTCTGCTACCCCTGCCCCTGTGTGTGGAGCGGGCCCAGCCTCAAGATATTGTTTTCAGGTTAGGGTGAACATGTAAAGCGATACAGAGTACTTCTGAGTGGTGTCATCATCTTTTTTTTTTTTTTTTTTTTTTTTTTACTTTTTGTTGCTTTTTACAAAATCACCACATGCAGATAATTTCCTTTGTTGTTTTTTTGCAGAATTAGAATAGAAAGGAAGGTAACATGTTAGTTTAGAGTTACTGAGGGATTCAAACTAATTAAAAAGATTTATAACTCTACTATGATGACATTCAGCTCACTGAGAACTTTTTCTTTTTCAATTTGGAGTTTTTTGCTTGAAGTACTTTCATGTTCCACAGCTCGCACGGCTGCTATTTTTATCCTCTCTGATTGCCTCACTGTCTGTTCCCCCCTGCAGCACAGATGGATGGCCACTGGACCATGGCTTGTTATACTCTATAGAAACTTTGATAGTTCAGTGGTCTGGACAGATCTGGAATGTGCTGAAGAAAGACTCAGGCATGCTCCTGCTACAGGGGGACCACCCAGGCCCCAACGTAGAGCTCCAGTTCTGGGCCAGTCAGAGGGAAAACCTGCTGGGCATCCAGGCGCAAGTACGACATTAGTTCTGTGGAAGTTAGCAGGGGAGCATTTAATTTCATGTTAAATTTACTCCGAACTATAAATCCAAACAGTCAGAAAAAAAAAATTCTATGCAAGGGACCCCTGGTATTTTTTGTCTTTTTTTTTTTTTAAGTACAGTCCATCTGTTTGTTTGGTGTACTTATACAGTACTTTCAATCTTTAGCTCAGTCTAAGTTCTGTATACTTTGTGCTATTGTAGCCCTTCATACATAAAAATGTACATTTCAGTTCAGGAAATGGGTGTTTTTTTTAATTATTGACCATAATTTAACAGGCAGATCCCACTGAGATGACAGAGCTCTTTTGCAAGGGAGGTCTGGGTCTGAAAGCAGCCTAACACGCATATTTTGACATGCTAACATACAATGATTTTTTTATTTTATTGTACTTTTATGGGTTTAAAAAAGAACTTGTTTTTTAACAAATATTTTCCTCAAAGAAAAACATATTAAGATTTCTTAAGTTCCTTGAAAAACATTGCTTTCTTTGCATACTTGCTCTCTTCTTGATTTCCTCTGCAAATTTTAGTTTTTAGCTATCATTCTGTTACTTTTAGCTTTTAGCAAGCCTTTAGCCACATTTAGCTTTTATGAAGGCTTTTGCTACTTTTTGCATCTGGTACTTTTAGCTTTTAGGTAGTGTGTTGCTCCTTAATCAGCCTGTTCTCATCATTAGCCAAGAATCAGCATCTTAATCCTCACTGAGTATCTGTCAATATTGTAAACATCAGCTGATGACCCAGAATTATCAAGTTGCTTACTGATGTGCTGTTGTGTTTTGGAGGGGAAATAAATCTTTACTTTTATGTTTTGTACATTTAAATTGCAATGTTTAAAATGGGTAAAATTGCCATTAAATATTTTTCAATTTATGCACAAACAGCACAATGAAGAAATTCAACAAAGTTTTAGAATACTTTAAAAGTTCAAGTTAAATTTCAAAATGCAGAGTTTGTTGTTTTCCTGGCAGTAAATGCTAAACAAATAACACTTGGCTGGGAAATTTATTAATTTAATATCAGTATAAATAAATCAGCTCAAATTACCCATAGTAAGGTTGAGAACTGAGAGGTCCTGTATAATGTGTGAAGTCCTGTTTTTAGATCCAGAGCTCCAAAGTGGAGCGGATCATGGAGATCCTGAGAAGAGTGAAGAGCAGTTACTACGCTGCCTTTAAGGACGTCTGCATCAAAGTCAACGAGGGTAGATCTTCATTTCCTGACTCTGTTATCTACTCACTCCCATTATTTTTACACAAGACGTAAATGAAACGGACATTGTCTGAATATCAAAGTTCATGCTCAATAATCCAGATAAAAATCCAACAATGTTCAGTCAGGTCATCTGGATGGTTCCTTTTTTATTTTTTGAGACATTTCGTCCTTCATCCAAAAGACTTCATTAGTCCGAGGAGCCACAACAATCAGTCCCACAAGCAGCACACTCACATAGTGGGCCAACCAGTTTGATGGTGACAAGATGGATTCTGGAGTTCGCCGTCTCCCCCGTCGACTCCTCTGAGGCAGCCATAGCTGACTGAGTTTGGTGTGGGTTGTCGGACTGATTAAGTTCTTTGGATGAAGGACAAAACATCTCAGCAAAAAGGAAACAATTCAGATGACCTCATTAAACTTTGTTGGATTTATTACCTGGATTACTGAACATGAACTTTGACATTTTGAACCACTTTGGCCATGGAGGAGTCAACGGAGGAAAGGGCGAGTCCCATAAACCATCTTATCACCATCAAACTGGTTGGCCCCCTATGTGAGTGTGCTGCTTGTGGGACTGAGTTTGTTGTGGCTCCTCAGACTGATGAAGTGCTATGGATGAAGGACGAAACGTCTCAACAACAAAAAATAAAAAAGAAACCTTCCAGAGAACCTGACTGAACTTTGTTGGATTGGCTGAATACTTGAAACACTCAGTTACACATGTAAACACATTTCCCCCTTGGCACATTTCTTTTTTTTTTTTTACTTTATAGACAAAAACAATTTAGTTTTTTATGTCAAGCTCACAATATGCATGGTTTCTTCAAATAAAATGGATCAAAGAAGTCAGCTCTGTCCCCCACCCCCTGTCGTGTTTCTGTAAACCACTGATCCTTCTGGATGGGTTTCTTACAGCTGTGCTGGAAGCAGAGGACATAGATCTGTATTTGCGTCCTCTGAGGAGACAGATCGCCAACTTAGAGGAGCGAGGTTTCCCCCTGATGGAAAGTCTGCTGCCGCCTCTTTTGCACACACTTTGCCTCATCTGGAGTCACTCCAAGTACTACTGCACTTCACAGCGAATGGTGGTTCTCCTGCGGGAGTTCAGTAACCTGATCATTGAAAAGGTACACACATGAATATCTGTGTATGTATAAAGAGGAGAAGTAACACAACTAAAACGTGCAATTTTTTTTAATGGCCGCGCATCTTCAGGCTATTGCGTACCTCATCCCTGAAGAACTGTTTAAAATGGAGCTTGAGGAGGGGATGGAGAGAGTGCAGATCAGCGTTTCAGTTCTGCGTACCTTCAGGAACCTGTTTTACACCTACCGTCTGCAGATACCTAATTACTACAAACCCCACCAGGAAATAAAGTTGTGGGACTTCCCAGAAACGCTTGTCTTTAAACGTTCGGACTGCATCATGGAAAGACTTCTCATGATTGAGGTGAGTATTTGAAAGCAACTCATTCTGCAGACACAAACACACAAATTCATTCAACCTTTATTTATGCAGGTTAGTCTCACTGAGTCACGAGGATTCATTTACAAGAGAGGCCTGATTTAAACATGAAAACACAGATGGGGTACACACAACAATAAACAGTCATCAAAAGCATATAAAATGAAAAGTAAATAAAAGTAGTTATATAAAACAAAAGAAAAAATAAGATACATTGTAAAATGGGGTAAAATATTAAAACAGGAACGTCTGCGTTGATTTTTGCCATGAACTTAACAATTGTTTAAAGTCCCTTGGAAAGGCCAAAGTCGACAGCTTCAGATCTTTTTGCAAGGTGTTCCAGGTTGCAGGAGCAGAGTAAGAGAAGGCCTTTTGTCAAATTCAGTTCACACTGAGGGGACACTGCAGGTAATGATGTCTTGAGAGTGCACGCTGTAGCTGCACTGACGACATGACATGTAGGAGGAGATGTATGAAGGCAGCAGACCAAGAAGTTCTTTAAAGATGAAAATGCACCAGTGTGAAAGTCTGCGTGAAGTTAATGATGACCAATTGACTAATTGATACTGAGTTCAGTGATGGAAACAATAGTTACAGCTAGTTCTGAATCTTAGCGCACCGTGGTAAACAAACAAACAAACCAACAAACTCAACAGGAACACCATTTGTAGATAAGATATAAGGAAGGACTGCTGGAACCGACTTCCTGTTTGAAAACAACATCCCTTTGGTTTTTATCAGGATTTAGCACCAGTTTGAGACGGAACAGATCTGACTGGATGATGTCGAACACAGACTGTAGCTGGAAAACTGTAGCAACTGATTTAGCTCAACAGTAAATAACTGTGTCGTCTGCATATAAATGTAAGGATGTGCCAGGAATGGTCTGACCTACATTACTTATATAGATTGTAAAGAGGGTGGGTCCTAAGACTGAGCCTTGTAGTACACCATTGTCGACAGTTAAATAACTGGAAGAAGTACCATTATGTTGAACACATTGTCTCTGATCTGAGATGTAATTGGAAAACCAACTGATATTGTGATCTGAAACCAATGTGTGAGAGCTTACATGAGCCACACACATGGGCAACAACGTTATCACCCTTTTGCCTTTGATGGTGGGCCATAAAGACAGCAGAACAAATCCAACTGGCATTTTTGTCATCCATTTATAAAGCAAGATGTCTTATGAACATTTGGTTGTGTGCCTGATTTGTGCAATCTTTTCAGTCTTGTCTACAAAGTTTGTCTCCTCTCCCACATGTAGGAACTCTTTGCAACAGCACTGGATTTTCTGAAGCTGGAGAAGGTTGAACTGGGTGGATCAAGAGGAAAAATCCTCAGCGAGATGGTCTTCAGCATGAGCGAGGAGTTTCATGACTGCTGGCGGACCCTGAGAGAGAGCAAATATGATCCTTTAGACTATTCTAATGATGTGAGACGCTCTAAGACTGCTGCTGTTGTCTTTGATGTTACACTACAGTTTATTATTTTAGGCCCCAAAGGGCTGTAAGTCAAAGTGATTTATAAGTAGCATCAACAGGCACAGCCCAAAAAATCAAAAATAACAATTAGATGTTATTTTTCTGCCCAGCCGTGCAGTAATTGAAAGGTAGTAAAGCCAAGAGGTTGCTAAGCAACGCACAAGAAGCAGTGACTGGAGCCATTATTGCTCAGCGCATCAATATTTAATTTACTAGATGTAAATTTTATTTTACAACAGCTTCCAGTGTGAGTCAGAAAAGAAACTCAATCTTAAATTGATTTGTGTCATAATGTATTTTCCTCAAGTGTTTGTGTTGTTTCAGCCAAAACTGATTAACTGAGCTAAGGAGACGTTAAATGGCTGCACTGAAAATTTAATGAAAGGGAAATTGCACGTAAATAGAGTCAAGATCGAAGCTTTTCAATCACTCAGAGAAAGTAAAAAAACAACAAAAAAAAATCCATCTTCTCTTCTCCGTTTCTTTCCAGGACTTTGTGCACCACTTCAAACGTTTTGTGGAGCAGTACAGAGATTTTGACGAAAGGTTGGGGACTGTTCTAAATATGGCTTTTCACCACTCACAAAACTTAAATTCAGCCTTTAAGGTAAAATACCTGCAAGCATTTTGTAAAAAATTAAATTAAATTAAAAAATAAGTAGACGTTCATCATGTTAACCAGATGTAATCAGTCTGTTATTTTTTATATTTAATGAGTCTAAAACATGCACTAACTTTTGTTTCTCGTCTAGTTGTTGAAGATATTTGGATCTCTTCTGGAGAGACCCAGGATTCAGGAGCTGTTTTCTTCAAATTACACTGTGTTGTTGGACATGTTCAACCAGGAAATAAACCACTGTCAGTTAATACTGGATCAGCACCGAGATGGGGTGAGACAGACTGAGATTTAATAGTCTCCCCAACATCTTTCATTATTTCTTAGCTGGACTCATTTAAAAATATTCAAAAAACACAACTATATTAAATTTTTTGCCATCTGACTGAGTGTCCGTGAGTCAAAGTGGAGTAATTTAGAGGTTAAAAGGACATGTGATGACTCCTATACTTGCAATCACCCAGGTAAAAACAAAAAAGTGTCAAGCGATGCTTAGCTAATGAAGCTGTTTATTTCAGCTGCAGTCTGGTTGTACAATCCTTGGAAAAAATGTGCCTCCAGTGTCGGGGAACCTCAGATGGTCTCAGGAGCTTCGGAATCGCATCCTCACTAACAGGAGCAACTTCTGCCAGCTGGCTCATGCGTACGAAACAGCTCTGTTCGACAAACGCAAATGCACACAAACAAAACTTTACATTGATCACTGGGAACAAGTTAAGTTAATAATATAGTGTTGTACAGGATAGAGATGGCTTTTTCAGTCTGTTTCTTCTTCCAGGCCTCTGGGGTGTGCTGAGGCAGACGATGTGCTCAGGAAGTGTGAACGTGTTCTGGAGATTTTGGAAAAGCAAGATGAGGACCTGTTCGCTGAGTGGACAGAGGGACTGGAGGAAATCTGCCGAACGCATCTCAAAGAGCCACTGTTGACGCTGGACACTGACACAGGCCTCTTCCAGGTCAACTTCAGTCCAGCTGTAAGCACCTTAACTCTAAATGTCATGGCTTAAAAACTGCTCTGCCCATTAAATTGTGTATTATTTTGGAGGGTTGTTTGCCTTTTACATTTTACCAGTCTTGTTTGCAAATGAGGTCCACCGAGAGCTTTGCGCTCAGGCCGCCCTCCACTGTCTGTTCAGTGCTTCTGATTCTTTCTGTGTCTACAACTAATAACCTGCATGTAAGGTGTTTGGGGAAGCTTTATAAATTGTTCCGACCGAAAAACAAAACATTAGAGTTCACTAATAATCACCAAGGACAAAATCAGAGCTATGATCCAACAATAATCAAGTTTTATCAGATGATATTAAAAGTTACACTTTCTTCCACTGTTGTTTGTCCCCAGCTAACATCTGTGCTGAGGGAGGTCAAATATCTGGGCGCGCTGAAGAACCAAAACATTCCTAAAGCTGCTCTGCATCTTTACTCCAAACAAGAGAGACTTTGCATGGTGGGTAGATATATTGTGCAGTTCTACTTGTGAGACTGAAGGTTATGATGACATAATTGTATGTTTAGTACTGCACTCGGTCCTGTAGTATACACAGACGCTGACCTTGGTGACCCAACAGTACAACAAGCTCCACAGTACCATCCTGGCTGTGGAGCTGGGGCTGGTGAGAGACGAGCTGGACAGGGTGAGACAACAGATCAGTCCAGCCCTCCTGGAGTTGACCTGGGCTCAGGATGACATTTGGGACTACATTCAGAGTACGCAAGAACTGGTCAAGGTACTAGCGGAGAATCATTTTGACACATGATGGCTTTTTTCTGTTTGTATTTTTTTTTTAAAGAAAGAAAAATGTGTCTGCTTAGCATAAAATCTGGTGCACATTTTATATTATTCAAGCCAAGTTTTCCTGAAACAAGGCTTGGAGTACAAGTGAGTGGTCAAAGGCAAAACAAAAAGCACATTTACACATATAAAGAACAAAATGCAGTGCTGGACCACAGAGAAACATTCACATGGACGACAAAGTCCATGCTTAATAATCCAGGTATACAATCCAACATTTTTCAGTCAGGTCATCTGGACAGTTTCTTTTTTTATGCTGAAACGTTTCGCCTTCGATCCGGAAGACTTCATCAGTCAAGGAAACACAACAAAACTGATTCTTCCCCCAACAGCTTACTCCAAAGTGGAACAAACCAGTTATGTTGGTGCTAAAATGGTCTCTTTTTCATGCCCCCTCCTCCATTACCGGCCCTCTTCCTTGTTGACAGTCATTGTTGACAGTCATTGTTGTTTTCAACCAGTTTGACATGACTGTCAACAAAGAAGAGGGCCGGCAATGGAGGAGGGGGCATGACAAAGAGACCATCTTATCACAAACAAAACTGGTTTGTTCCACTTTGGAGTAAGCTGTTGGGGCAAGAATCAGTTTTGTGTTTCCTTGACTGATGAAGCCTTCCGGATCGAAGGCGAAACGTTTCAGCACAAAAAAAAAAAGAAACTGTCCAGATGACCTGACTGAAAAATGTTGTATTCACATAGACGGTCTACAAAATGGCCCCAAGAGTCCTGAAGCACACTTTCTCCAGAACTGGCCATGCCTTCAACAAGTGGTTGTCATAACTAAGGGGAAAATCCCTATCCACCTTATTCCTAGGCCCCATGGTGCCTTGCATGAACTGTAGGCACGATTTCTAATGCGGACCAGAACCAGCATTTGTTTCTCCAAGCATTGTGGATTTAAACATGTAGGAACACCACCTGTCAGAGCTCAAACAGGACAATATAATCATACCGCTGCCTGCTGAGGACGAGGGATGGAGGACGACCTGAAGTGGCTGCAGATGACATATTTAGCTGCTTCATTGGCTCGGTTGCTTCCCACGGTGAAGCAATGAACAACCTGAAAAGCTCTGATGCATATTAGGATCTACACAGTACACAGTAATAAGGTTACTCTCATTTTGTTAAAAGTGGTGGAACACGATCTTATTTACTTTAAAGCAGACATAGAGCCCAGCCAAATCCTTAAAGTTCTCCATCATTGAGCTTGGGTTAATTGCAGAGAAAATCATAATACCAAAGACGAACAAATACTATAACACTGTGCCCATCATACACTTGAAATCATACCTGATATTCCAATCATTCTCAGTTGGGTCATCTGGACAGTTTATTTTTTATAGACTGAGAATTATTGGATTTGGTACCTGGATGATTGAGCATGAACTTTGTTGAATACCTGATATTCTCATCACTGTTTTCAATCTTTCTGAGGGTCTATTGTCTCTTCTCCAGTGGTTTATTGTAGTCCAGCCACAAAGTAAGATGCAGGTTTTCCTCCGTCGGCCGTTTGTCAACAAAGTGAAATGAGCACACATGCAGCGTTTTGGGTGGTCACTTCAAGTTCAGATTTTTCAGCCACATTCTTCTTAATTCCTCATCTGTAGGTAGGTGATGGAAACTATGCCGCTTTTCACAGGAACACTCTTTTTGTTTTGGGTCCGTGTTCAAAACACTGCTGTTGTAACCACCAATTTAGTTTGGTCTGGTTGTTCGTGCAGCCACGAACAGCACAACAGGTACCTGAACTACGCATGGCTATTTTAATCAACTGTACGGTTGTTAAATACATGTGAACAAAACAAAAATAGAGTTTTATCTGCTAAACTCAATGCAAATTACTTTCAAATAAATTTGCCATGTGACCAGCTCAGTCAACTGACCCTTCTGACGTGGCGCTTGTCGTTGAGGTAGGTGTGTAACTAATAAATCCGTCCTACAAGAAACAAGAAACCGGACACATCCTACCCCGAAGAAGGCATTTCATATAACTCTGCCCTGTCTCTCTCTAAAACAACTTAATAAAGAAAAGAAAATGGAAAGACAATAACTACAAAGTAACCATAAAATATAAAAGCATAAAATATAAACAAGATATAACCAAGAAAATATCAAATTACTTCTTTAGTATACTTTACATTTATTAATATTAACTGTTGATTCCTTATTTTGTTTTCTTTTTTCTTTTGCCAGAGCCTTTCCGGTCGAGTTGAGAAGAGTAAAGCTAATGTTGAAGCCATTCAGGCGCTCATGGGCAAATTCAGCAATCAAGCTTTCATCACCAGAAAAGCCCATGACTCTACTCTCCTTAACTTCTCTGAGATCGATGAGAGTGTTTCCAAACAACGTGCTCTCATCAGCAGCACAGGGGAGCAGATACACAAACTACTGCAGGTATCATCACCACCTTACTGTTGAATCTCTGCACAGAAAAGAATAGCAAATGCAAATATCAGAGAAAGTCAACCATTAAAGGAATTGTCTTTGTTTTTTTCCTACTATGATCCAGGAGAACCAGTGTCTCCTGGGTGTGGGAGATGGAGACAGCAGTGAATGGAGGGCTTACAAAGACCATGTGGACAGGATGATTGTCTCCGGCTTCTCTAGCGCTGTCCGCTGCTCCCTGCAGTACTTCATGGACAACACTGACGCAGCTCGCTCTATTACACCGCTGTTTGAAATTAAGCTGGTACTGAACAGCAATGAGGTGACCTTTGACCCTTCACTGGACTTGAACCACGGGAGTAACTTCTATGATATTGTGGATAAAATGGTGGCCAGCATCACAAACATTGCATCCTTTATTCCCAGAGTGGCAACACACACGCAGCTGAATGACTATCAGGTGGTGTGCACCGATTAGATTATATATTCACCGTGTGAATTCCTCAAACACACAAACACCCTTGACATGTGCAATCTTGGTTTCTCATCTTGTAGTGTGACATAAATGAAATGGAGGATTTATCAGAGATGCGTCATGTCATTTGTTCACGGGCGCGTGCGTCTGTTGCTAAGGTTTGTGCCTTTTTTTTCATTCGTTACTGCTCATGTCGAGTTTCTATAAGTGTAAAGATTGTTTTGTTTTCAGGTCAAGGAGTACCAGGCTTCATTTTCCAGCTACCGCTACCTTTGGACTGACGACAGGTCAGATCTGCCTGACTGCTATATTTACTGGGTTAAATTCCTTCTGAGTAAAAAAGTATATTTAAGTGTTTTGACCTTTGATGTCTACTATCTATCTGTTTTAGGTCTGAGTTTATGAGGCAGTTTCTGCTCTATGGTCATGTGTTAAGCACGGAGGAAGCCGAACTTTATGCTGATTATGAGCTGAAAAAGAATCCACCCACCCTGAGCAACTTTAAAGATCAAGTGTGTAGCACTTTTTCTGGCTCACGCCTTTAATTTACGCTATACTTTTTGTGATTTAATTTCCTTATGTTTTTGGCAATCTAAGTACTCTCCTGTGGTATTTTAGCTATTCATATATCAAAATGTTCAGCTCATTAAGGGCATGGGGCTATAGTTGGTTTTTATAACTTTATGCTGTTTGAAAGATCCTTTATTATTACTACGTATCGTGGTGTTTTGCTACTTTTTGCTTTTAACTAACCATTTGCTGCTTTTACTTAACTTTTTATTTATATTAGCTTTGAGATAGCCTTTTGTTAATTTAAGCTTACATCTACCATTCTGAAACATTTTATATTAGTTTAGCTTTACTTTTGTTACATTAAGATTTGAACAAACCTTTTGCTACTTTAGGCATTTAGCATCTTTTCGCAAATCAACAAGTCATCAACTCAGTTTTGACTTCTTCAGCAAATTTTAGCCCTCGTTATTCACCATACCTTTAAACAGAAAATGCAGAGAGCTGTCCTGTTGGATAAAAATATCCTCTATTCATCTTACTTTCTCAAATAAGTCACACTCAACAGGAGAAGATTTCTAATTGGTTTTACTTGCAAGAGCAGACTTTCACAACAGGTTACACAGATGTATAGAAGTTTTACATGCATGGAGCCCAGTCACGAGAATCTTCCACGGGTAGCGTGCGAAAATTGTTTTTATATGTTTATCAGCTCCTGGCTCACAGGCAGACTGGTGCTGGCCATCCAGCTGCACATGCAGGATCATCTGAGAGAGAAAAGAACTCTCTGGTATCTCAAACACATGGTTCATGGGCAGTTGCAGCCATAGTATTTAAAAACATCCATAAACCTTGACCAAAATTCCCTCACGTGTTCTGTTAAATCACAGTGAGTGTGTTGTTCCTCCATCCAGATCAATCTCTTTGAGTCTCTTTATGTGCGAGTGAGCAAGATGGAGGACAAGAAGGTGTTTAGCGGCTGGCTGCAGCTGGACATTAGACCCTTCAAGCACACACTGATGAACGTGATCAAGAGGTGGAGCTGGATGTTTAAAGAGCATCTTCTCAACCACGTCAACCTGAGGTTAAACACGCAAATCTACAAGCCGCCGTCGTATTTTTTGACCAAGAAATCTAACTTGAGTTTCTTTTGTTCTCTGCAGTGTGAGGGAATTGGCTTGTTTTCTCGAGGACACAGCCATTGGTCTTTCTACGAAGGTGTCAGATGGGGATTATGCAGGTCTGGTGAGCATAATGGGGCACCTCATGGCCATACGAAATAGACAGATAAGTAATGAGCAGCACTTTAAGCCGCTCAAGTCGACTGCTGAACTCCTCAAATCCTATGGACAGCAACTTCCAGAGAGTGTCTACACACAGCTCGAGGCACGTTAACTGCACACGGACACTCTGCCATTCACAGGAAATGCTTATCGGTGTTGCGTTACCATATGTGCTTCTTTGTCACTGAACACAGGAGCTGCCTGAAAAGTGGAAAAGTCTCAAAAAAATCGCTTTCACTGTCAAACATGAGGTGGCACCTCTGCAGTCTAATGAAGTTTCAGTTATAAGGAGGAAATGCGTTCGCTTTGAGGTGAGGCTGAGGGTGAGCGAGGTCGGATGTCAGGCCTGCAGCCCCCTACATAGAGCTCGATATCTGATACATAAAGCGTCCTATTTCCTTTCCTGCATTATATATGAGTTGCCGTTACCTTTCTTCACTCTTTTTAGGTGAAGCAGCATGAGTTCAGGGAACATTTTCGTGCTGAGTCGATCTTTAGGATCGATGTGGAGAAGCCATACAAACTAATTAATAAGGTGAGCGGTGGAAGAGATTCTTTTACAAACTACAACAGGAAGAAAAAAAACAAAATGATTGCTACTAAAGTTGTCTGAACTGAATGATTAAAGAAAATCAATGGAGCAACACAAGTGTGACAGCAGGCTGAAATGTTGTTCTCCAGTGTAATCGATCAGTGGCAGCGATGGAGATGGAAATGAAGAGGCTGCAGGACACGGCTGCTCTGTTTGAGGTCAGCTTCCCCGAGTACAAACAGCTGCGCCAGTGTCGCTTGGACATCATCCTGGTCAAAGCTGTCTGGGACATGATCATCTTTGTGAGGGTACATACCCAGTAGATCTGGTTTTACTCTCATACAATACAATACAACTTTATTTATAAAACACTTTTAAAACAACACTTTTGGTCCAAGTGCTGTACATGAATACATACAAGCATATAAACCCATAAAATCAGCAGATACCGAAAAAAGTAAGGAAATACCAAAATCATAAAACAGCAAATAGTAAAAACAATAAAACAACTTAAAAAAATCAACAGAGAGGTGATTATATTTCTGTTTGTTTCTCTGTATGTCTGTCTGTTAGCAAAATATTTTATAAATCAGTGAACAGGTTTCACTGTAATTTTGGCCATTAGTGATTGGACTTAACCCTGTATGACTGTTTGCAAAATATCTCATGAAACACTGGAGAGGCGGCACGGTGGTACAGTTGGTAGAGCTGCCGCCTCTCAGTGAGCAGGTTACCCTGGTTCAAATCCTGGCTGGGGACCTTTCTGGGTGGAGTTTGCATGTTCTCTCCGTGCATGTGTTGATTTTCTCTGGGTACTCCGGTTTCCTCCCACACACCAGAAACATGCATGTTAGGCTGATTGGTAACTCTAAATTGTCCGAGTGAGAGAGTGAATGGTTGTTTGTCTCGTTTGTCTCATTATGTGTCCCTGTGATGGACTAGAGACCTGTCCAGGGTGTCCCCCGCCTCTTGCACAGTGATGGCTGGGCATGGGCACCACTGACTCCCACAACCAAAAAAGGAAGAAGCAGGTAAAAATAATGGATGGAAACACTGGAGATATTTTAATAAAAGTCTCAGCAAATACTTATTGGACATATTTCGACAACTGATTAAAGTTTGGGGCCACCCCAACTCAAAATGGCGACCACAGCTAATCAAATTTAGCAACAAAAATGGCTAGAACTGTGGTAATTTTACTGAAATTTAGCTAAAATTTGGTTTGATAGTAGCTAACAGTCATTCACAACACACAGAGCACTACACGTTGATTTTTCCTAAAGCTTTCAACTGTTTCAGTCAACACGACCTGTCTGTTAGCAAAATATCTCAGTGACTACTGGATCGATTTTAATGGAACTTAAAAATGTATATATATTATTTGTACTTGTACAAATGATTGACATTTAGAGGTTTTTGTATTTTTGAAGTGACTACTTTTTCAATAACTGCATGTTGTAAAGAATCATTAAAAAAATAATCTGTAACTCCTAGACGAGCATAAAAGACTGGACCAAGACTCCATGGAATGAGATCAACGTGGAGCAGATGGACATGGAGCTCCGGCGGTTTGCTAAAGTATGAGTTGTATCGTTTTTGCTAATTATGTTTTTTTATGTTTTAAGGGTAGCACATTTTCAACAGCTTTGAGTATTTCTGTTCTGTGCTGCAGGAAATTAAGGTGCTAGATAAGGAAGTGCGAGCGTGGGACGTCTACACTGGTCTGGAATCGACAGTGAAAAACCTGTTGACCTCTTTGAGAGCTGTCAATGAGCTGCAAAACTCTGCCATCAGGGAGAGACACTGGCAGCAGCTGATAAACGCCACAGGGGTATGGAAGTGCATGTGCTGTTTTCTGAATGATTCAAGACGTGATCGCAACCACAGCACGACAAGCGTTTGTTTTGATCCTCAGGTCAGGTTTGTGATGGGGGAGGACACCACACTGGGGGACCTGCTGGAATTACAGCTTCATCGAGTGGAGGATGAGGTCAAAAACATTGTGGACAAAGCTGTGAAAGAAATGGGCATTGAGAAGGTAGGAACCAGTATGTTCCTTTTTCCCTGTTCTCCAGTTTGTTTGTGCAATCATGTTTGGATGGGGTTTTTTTTACAGGTTTTAGCAGAAATAACCCAGACCTGGAACGTTATGGCTTTGTCATATGAGACTCACACAAGCACTGGAACTCCTTTACTAAAAGCTGATGAGAATTTAATTGAAACTCTCGAGGACAACCAAGTGAGTCTGTTCACTGGATTCTTGGCAGCCTATGAGTAACACTTTATTTGTTCAAGAAATAAACAGTACTGTTACATTATCAATCCAGTGTAAAAGTGTTTAAGGCCACTAAGCTTACTCTTTGACATTGACGAAACAAACGATTGCTACTAAAAGAAAAGCTAATTCCAAAGAAATGAAAGATGCTACGGTCATTTTGTGAGATATTAAAATGTCATGTGATGCCCCTGTTTGACTTGTCTTCAGGTGCAGCTGCAGAACATCCTGATGAGTAAGTACGTGGAGTATTTCCAACTAGAAGTGAGTGGATGGCAGAGGAAGCTGATGGTGGCTGACCTGGTCATCTCCTCCTGGATGTGTGTCCAGAGGACGTGGGCCCACCTTAACAGCATCTTCACAAACAGTGATGACATCCGCTGCCAGCTGGCCCATGATGCTGAGCTCTTCCAGGGAATACACACTGACTTTCAGGTAACAGTGTGGGCCAACATAGATATATGTATTTTTACTAAAATAATAACATTTGCCTTCCTTTTATGTAGACACTGATGAGTGAGGTGGTGCAGAACAGTAACGTGGTAGACGTAACCAACACGCCTGGCTTCCAGGAGAGCCTGGAAGCCTTACAGCAGAGGCTGTCTGTGTGTGAGAAGTCCCTGGCTGAGTATCTGGAGACGAAGAGACTCACTTTCCCCAGATTTTATTTTGTTTCTGCCTCAGACCTGTTAGAGATCGTCTCCAAGGGAACACAGCCCAAACAGGTGACAGGAAACAATCATCAGAGCGCATGTATTTGCTGCTACCAGAATGTAGTCCGAGAGAAGTGTTTCTGATGTCTTGTCTTTAAGATAGAAAACCAATGTTGCAAATTAAAATAGATTTAACTATGTGTGTTTATGAAGTTGTTTTCCATTTTTTCTTAGGTGACCAGGCACTTACTGAAGCTGTTTGACAACATAGCAGATCTCCGCTTCAAGGACTTGGACGGGCCTGGAGGAGGGGAGGAGGATGGGGTGGCCGTTGCTATGGGGATGTACAGTCGAGAAGGAGAATATGTTTCTTTCTCTGAACCATGCACTTGTGAAGGACAGGTATTTAAAGCAAATATATATATATACCGTATTTTCTACCATACATGTCGCTCTGCCCTATAAGTCACATCAGTCCATATTTGTCTAATAAAGTGGAAAAACCCATAAAAATGTTGCTTTGCCGTGATATCTTAACAGCCGTATACGTCACAACTATTATGCGTCACCGCTGACGCGTCGCGTTTGTTACGAATCACCGCTGACAACCCGGAAATGTGGGCCATTGTTGTGGCAAATATCAATGGTCTGCCAAATGGCGGCCACGGGATCATGCACGGGAGAACTTTAACAAGAATTTAACAAGATTAACACTTAAAAACAATTATCTGTTTGCTCGAAATCATAGTGAATGTGTGTCTCAGTCTAACGTTTGCTTAATAAATGCACTTTAATGGTGAAATCAGCTGAAGTTCTAAAATAGTTTCACTGCCTCCGTGTCCGGGAGCACACAGAGGGAAGAAATCAGGAAGGAGGAACGCAGCTCGTTTCTTTGAAATTTAACAAGAAAAACACCTAAACAATTATTTGTTTGCTCGAAATTATAGCAAAGGTGTGTCTCAGTCTAACGTTTGCTTAATAAATGTACTTTAATGGTCAAATTAGCTGCATTTCACGGGGCGGTGCAGCTGGTTTGATGATCGGTCCAAGCAGCGAGCAGAACGAAGGTGGGGAGCTATGGCAAGCCGATTGTATTATTAATAACTGGTGAAGATTCTCAGTCATCCAGGACGTGGTAAATTCAAAAAAGTTCAAGAAAAAAAAACAATAAAGTATAATAAATAAAGTTCTGTTGTTTTTGTCTTGAGCTTTTTTGAATTTGTCATTATAGCCACATTTACCTATTTCATGATACAACGGCATGCCTAACTGTACTACTACTCTGTTGCCATCTAGTGATTGAAAGTGGTACTGCCTTTTTTTTTCAATCAGGATGAATGAAAACGTCATATCTCAGACGAAAATGGGTTTATAAATATGGGAAAAAAAATCCTTAAATATGTCACAGGGCATGTAAATTATGCAAAAAACTGCAACTTATAAGGTGGAAAATATGGTTTATATTTTAGTACTTGAGGATTCAAATAAACGTTTTTTTCCTCTCTTTACTTTGTACTTTATCTGTGAAATATGTTTGTAAATTAATTTAATTGCATGCTAGTTTATTTTGTTGACAAGTAAAGTTCTTTTTGTTATGTTTTAACTTTCTAATTTGATCCAACTCTATAATTTTTGTGGTTTTCTTCAGGCTGAGAGTTGGTTGGGTGCCATAGAGCACACCATGCGTTGTACGGTTCAGAAAGAGATACAGGAAGCTGTCGCTGCCTACGAAGACAAACCACGAGACCAGTGGCTCTTTGATTACCCTGCACAGGTTTAATCATGCATAGGCTTAAATTAATGTATGAATCAAAAAAGTACCACACACTTTATCTTGTGTGCTTTTGTCTTAAGGTATCATTGACTGGCAGTCAGGTGTGGTGGGCCACAGATGTTGGAATTGCATTTGCGAGGGTGGAGGAAGGATTTGAAACTGCTCTCAAAGACTACAATAGAAAACAGGTAGTAAAATGTTACATTTGTGGGTGAACAAAGTGGTCCTTCTATTCAATAAACCTCTTTTTTAGATCACGCAGCTCAACTCACTGATTCACATGCTGCTCGGAGATTTAACTCCTGGAGACAGACAGAAGATCATGACCATATGCACCATTGATGTCCACGCTCGAGACGTGGTCGCCAACCTTATTTCTCAAAAGGTACCTTTATTGTTTCCATCAACCCACGTGGATGAGAGTGACATACAAATTATGAGCCATTGTGAGCCTTGTGCCCATGTTCTTGCCTGTTAGGTGACGACAGGACAGGCATTTGCGTGGCTGTCTCAGTTACGTCACCGCTGGGATGAAGAAAGCCGGCACTGTTATGTTACCATCTGTGACGCCCAGTTCCAGTTTGGCTATGAATACCTGGGAAACACGAACAGACTGGTCATCACTCCACTCACTGACAGGTGAACATGGAGGCCACATTGAAATACAAAAACACACAGAACACACAGATAGTTCATGAAGTATACTGGTACATCAAATTTTGTTTTTTACTGGATATGAACAAAAATTATTACAAACTGAAATTCCCTAAAAGAATCCAATAATTCTCAGTCTGGTCATCTGGACAGTTTTTTTTTTTTTTTTAGAGACGTTTCGCTTCATCAGTCAGAGGAGTTCCAGTAAACTGTTTCCCCACCAAGGTGGGGAAAGGTTGGTCCACTTAAGGAGTTTACTACTTGGTGAGGAAACAGTTTACTGGAACTGCTCAGACTGATGAAGCCCTCCGGATAGAGGGCGAAACGTCTCTATAAAAAATAAACTGTCCATATGACCCGAATGAGAGTTATAGGATTTGGTACCTGGATGATTGAGCATGAACTTTGTTACCTAAAAGAATGCGTATCATCCGCCACCATTTATGTCAGAGTTTTAGACTAAGATAATCCTATGTTGAGAAATGAGTTGTAGCCATTTTGATCAAACTTTGAACTCGAATTTAACCTCAGTATCTATAAAATTGAAGTTTTTGTCATTTTTGTGTTAGCTAACGTTGGTTAGCTGTGGAGGCCATTTTAATAGGGGTTGACTGTAAAAGTTCATCAGTTGTAGAGGTTTGTGAAATGATAACTATCTGAAAGTTTCAATAAAGTCTGCCAAGTGAGTCAATAGACATTTTGCTAACAGACGAACAATGTTGATTCCAAAAGTTAATGCTAATATTTGATGCAAGGATATCACACAAGAATGTGGCATGGTGGATCAGTTAGTAGAGCTGTCGCCTCTCAGTGAGAAGGTCACCGGTTCAAATCCCAGTCCGGGACCTTTCTGGGTGGAGTTTGCATGTTCTGTGCATGCGTGGGTTTTCTTTGGATACTCCAGTTTCTTCTCACAGACCAAAAACATGCATGTTAGGCTGACTGGTAACTCTAAATTGTCCCAGGGTGTGAGTGAGAGAGAGAACGGTTGTTTGTCTCGTTTGTCTCTATGTGGCTCTGTGATGGACTGGAGAACTGTCCAGGGTGTACCCCGCCTCTTGCATAGTGATGACTGGACATGGACCCCCAGGACTCAAAAAGGAAGAAGCGGGTAAAGATGATGGATGGATGGATGGATGGATGGATGGATGGATGGATGGATGGATGGATGGCTGGCTGGCTGGCTGGCTGGCTGGCTGGCTGGCTGGCTGGCTGGCTGGCTGGCTGGCTGGCTGGCTGGCTATCACACAAGAGTGGGACTCCAAAAGTTATTCAGTTGTAAATGTGCATCCAATATTTACTTCCAGAAAGTTTTATTACATTTTACCTCGTGGTTTGGGAGATATTTTGCTAACAGACAAAGATGACTCTAAACAGAAGATGACAAAATTTTAAAGAAATATCTTGTACCATCTCTTAGTGCTAATACTGTATATGCACTAGGTATCAGTTTCCCTTGCCCAGTTTAAGACCTATTTAAATGAAATCATTTGAGTTTATCCCTTTAATTAAGTGTCTTGGCTGTAGCAACCATCTTGAATCAGGTCAACTCTGGAAGTAATAAACTTCACTTTTAATGTGACATCACAGCTTTCATGCTATTTACTTAAATATGAATTGCTGCTGGTTATTATTCTCTACCCTGTCAGGTGTTACATAACTCTGACCCAGTCTCTCCATCTGACAATGAGCGGTGCTCCATCTGGCCCAGCTGGTACCGGCAAAACAGAGACCACTAAGGACCTTGGACGCTCCCTGGGCATCATGGTGTATGTGTTCAACTGCTCAGAACAAATGGACTACAAGGTAACACAGACTGCAAAGGTCTTCCTCCCAGTGCCCATGTGTTTGTACTTTTGTCAATGTTCAGCCAACCTTTAAGCTTCTCTGTGTGTCTCTATCCCATCTCTTCAGTCTATTGGTAACATATATAAGGGTCTGGCTCAGACGGGAGTGTGGGGTTGCTTCGATGAATTTAACAGGATCTCAGTGGATGTTCTATCTGTTGTCGCTGTGCAAGTCAAGACCATACAAGATGCTATACGCAACAAAAAACAGAGGTACATATGTGGCTAAAATGTATCTGTTCTCGTTTTATTAATTTGTCTATCTGGGCTAAGCTTTATCGATGTATCCATTAAGCAACTTTTACATGTAGGTTTCATTTTCTGGGCGAAGACATTGAGCTGAAACCAACGGTGGGGATCTTCATCACTCTGAACCCTGGTTATGCTGGCAGAGCCGAGCTCCCAGAAAATCTAAAAGCTCTATTCAGGTTAGATACATTGTGAATAACATGACTGTCAGTGCAAAAGCTGACCAACTCCACCAGTGTCTTATTTCTAACCTTTTTGTTCAACATCAGGCCCTGTGCGATGGTAATCCCAGACTTTGAGTTAATTTGTGAGATCATGTTGGTGGCTGAAGGCTTCATTGATGCACGTCTGCTGGCACGCAAGTTTATCAGCCTCTACACTTTGTGCAAGGAGCTGCTATCTAAACAGGTGTGTGCGTTAAAGAAAATGTCAGAACACAAACTGCATTTTCACACAAAAACAAAAGCTATGGGTGAATGCTGATTTCTGAATGACTTTTCTCAAATTTGCTGAACATTATTTGAATTGTTAAACAGAACATTAGCTAAAAACTAAAATGGGGGGAAGAAATGCTAAATGCTTAAAATAGTAAAATGCTGACTCAAATACAAAGTAGGATAACGCAAGTCAGAAGTATCAAAAGCTAAAACTTAAGAGTTGCTAAAAGCTAACAGAAGATAAGGGCTAGCTAAAAAGTAAAAGCAGCAAAATACTAGAAGCTATGAAAAGCAAACGGCCAAAAGCTAAAACTAACAAAATGCTAGCTAGAAGTAGCAAAGGGCTAGCTAAAAATACCAAAGGGCTAGATAAAAACCAAAAGTAACAAAAGGATGGGTAAAGTTAGAAAAAGGCTAATTAAATGCTAACGGTAGCAGAATAGTAGCTAACAGCTAAAATTATCATTAGAAGGTGAAAATACAGTTACTATGCCGAAACAATTTCCAAACAAAATAGTATTTTAAAAGAGATTTCAGGAGATTTTATTTCAGTTCTATAGGGTAAAAAGTTGTAAATAGTTAAATATGAAAAGCCACAAAATGTTATACCACCCACTTCCCAAATGAGCTAAAGACTTTAGCATATGGATGATTAAAATAGCACAAAGTATTCAGTATTAGTTCAACTGTAAAAAATGTACAGGAAAAAAACAATAATGTGAATGTTCATGGACACAACTTAGAACTGAGTTGTTTTGGGACAGCTGCTGAGTGTTGACTGAATCAGCTGATCAGAGAAAGATGTCTCGTTTGGTGCACAACATCTTGAAAGGAATTTAGCTTTGCGTTATGATGACTGGATCACAAAGACTGACAGAAGACTTGCCATGAAATATTTCTAACTTTAAATCACCCTAATATGCTTCTTTTTAAATTCCAACTCAGTGACCTAAATGGTCTAAAATTATTTTTTATTGCACAACTTTTAGGATCATTATGATTGGGGTTTGCGTGCTATAAAGTCAGTCCTGGTTGTTGCTGGGTCACTGAAGCGAGAAGATCGCAGCAGACCTGAAGAACAGGTGAGATGCTATTCACACAATTAAGAAAAACCAACAACATTTTTTTTAATGTTGTTTTTATACAAACTTGAGCTTTAAAACACTTTTGCTTCTTGGTATAAAACCTTTTCTGCCTCTTTCTTCCCAGGTGCTCATGCGAGCACTGAGGGACTTCAACCTGCCGAAGATAGTGACCAGTGACGTGCCCATATTCCTTGGACTGATCAGTGACCTGTTTCCTCAGCTGGATGTGCCCAGAAAGAGAGACCCCACTCTGGAAAATGCTGTCCGTCAGTCAGTCAGTGAGCTGCGCCTACAACCTGAGGAAAACTTTATACTGAAGGTGTTGTATTCTTTGAGCTCGTGGGAAATGTTAAAACACCTCAGGTTGAGCTTGAGTTTAAATTTGAGACAATTTTAACAAAATATAGGGTCTATGGAGTCAAAGAGTCATGGATATGTCTGTGTTTAAAGAAAACATTATGTATAGTTGTATTTTATAGTGCATAGTGTGATTTCCATGTTTTGGCAGGTGACTCAGCTGGAGGAGCTGCTGGCTGTCAGACATTCTGTTTTTATTGTAGGTGGGCCGGGCACAGGAAAGAGTCAGGTTAGCATCATTTGAGTCAATACGTCAGTGGCAACAAATACTAATACACTCATTTATTAAAACAACGTGTGCTTACTCCTCCCTTTATATCTAAAACAATCATCCATGGGTTAACGTCATTTCTCTGGATTATTTTGAATGACAATGATGGATTCTACTTTATAGGATGTCATGTGTTAGGCATTTACGATGTCTGTCTCACAGATTTTGAAGACCCTCTACAGAACTTATTCTAACATGAAGATGAAGCCCTTATGGAACGATATTAACCCCAAAGCTGTTACTACAGACGAGCTTTTTGGATATCTGCACCCAGCTACCAGAGAGTGGAAAGACGGTGAGGCAAACATAAATGTTTTAGACGAAAATACTGAGAAACAAAGTAAAAATTAAAGGAAAGCAATGATCCAGTTAACTTGAGAATCACGCTAAACAAAAGTTATTTTAAGAAATATACCCAAAATTCACTTGTGAATCTCATCTCGAAATAAAGTTTAAATTTAAAGGCCCAGCGTCAGATTGTGTTGTGCTTTTTTTAGTGCAACAACATTTAGTTTTTTGTAGTATTTTTCTCAGCAGTGGTCCAGTGATAGTGATGTATGTGTCACCCTTTTTTCACTTTAGGTCTGTTCTCCTCTCTGATGAGAGAGCTGACCTCAGTTATCCATGATGGGCCCAAATGGATTGTTCTAGATGGGGATATCGACCCTAAGTGGATTGAGTCTCTCAACACGGTTATGGATGACAACAAAGTGAGACTTCAAAAAGGTTCCCACATATTGTGCTGTCTTCTCCGTTGTAGTAAAGATGGACTCTGTGTTCCACGTGTGGAGTTTAAATTCACTAGGATTTTCACATTACCCACCCAAAGCCCAAACTAATGAGTTTCAAATTTTACGTTGGTCTCTGGGTGGACTGAGGTTTTACTGTGTTTGTTAAAGTTTAAAATAAAATTGAAAAAAAAGTATCCATTTTCTGGTTCATCTGAGCAGGTTCTGACTCTTGCTAGCAATGAAAGGATCAGCTTGTCGTCCTCCATGCGTCTGCTCTTTGAGATCTCTCATCTAAGGGCTGCTACCCCGGCGACAGTGTCCAGGGCAGGAATACTTTACGTCAACCCACAGGACCTTGGCTGGAGCTCGTAAGACTCAAAATAACAGTGAACTGAATTTTACTCATGGGCTTGTTAACTACTTTACTTTTTAAAATATTGGACAATGCATTTCTCTGTATTGTCAGTTACGTAGCAAGCTGGATTGACACTCGCCAGGCCCAATCAGAGCGAGCCAACCTCACCATTTTGTTTGACAAGTATGTGCCGTACTGTTTGGAACAGGTCCGCTGCAACCTGAAAACCATCACTCCCATTCCAGAAAACAGCATGGTCCAGGTCTGATCTTAACCCTTAAAATAAAAAGTTTATTTTACTGTAGACTCCGTTGTCCAGAGAAGTAGCAGCTCTACATTTTGTTCAATCAGACACTGTGCTCCTTGCTGGACTGCCTGTTGACGGAGGACAACACTCCTGCTGACTCCCCCCGAGAACTTTATGAGCTCTACTTTGTCTTCGCCTGCGTCTGGGCTTTTGGAGGGGCTCTCTTCCAGGATCATGTGAGTGATAACCAAATGTCTGCCTGAAGCAGCAAAACCTTCTATTGGTAGTGTTTTACATCAGCAATATCTAAATATTTCAAATTCTTGCACCATTTGAACCTGCTGCGTTTTGTCCAATTTTACCCGCCATTCATTTCAGCTGAATGACTACCGTTCCGAATTCAGCCGCTGGTGGTCCAAAGAGATGAGGGCCGTGAAGTTTCCTTCTCAGGGCACAGTTTTTGACTATTTCATCGACTCTGAGAGCAAAAAGTTTATACCCTGGAGTGAGAAGATGGTGCCATTCGAGTTAGAGCCTGACGTCCCATTGCAGGTGTGTCTATCTACTGCAAGCAAGAAGTACAGCACATTATTTCACTCAAAGGAGCAGCTCTCAGCCATGTTGTGAATTGTCTGCTTTAGACTGTGCTGGTCCACACCCCAGAAACCCTATGTCTAACCTACTTCATGGACCTGCTGCTTCAGAGAGGCAAACCTGTCATGTTAGTGGGCAATGCAGGGGTGGGTAAAACCATCCTGGTGGCTGATAAAGTCACCAAACTAAAGGAGGACTTCATGGTGTCGAAAGTACCCTTTAACTACTACACCACATCAGCCATGCTGCAACGTAAGAACCAGAATGTTGATGTTGTACACAAAAATACTGATACCAGAAGAACAAAAAATAAAGAAGTGATGTGAATTATCCTATTAAAGAACAACTAACTAATGGGTTTTGCCCATTTACACCAGTTAAATGAAACCGATTACCCTTGCTTTTTTCTTGTTATCAGTGAGTAACTTCTTGGTGGCCATACTTTCAAATGTTCTAATGGTCTCATATGAACTTTAGGTGTCCTGGAGAAACCTTTGGAGAAGAAAGCTGGTCGTAAATTTGCTCCTCCTACTGGCAAGAGACTCATCTACTTCATAGATGACCTCAACATGCCAGAGGTGGATGTTTATGGGACTGTTCAGCCACACACACTCATCCGCCAACAGCTCGACTACAGCCACTGGTAAAATTGAATGGACACATTACCATGTTCACAATAAAAAATGCTTTACAAAGATTTTCCACCTGTGTGACTCAAAGTTTGCTGGTTTTAAATTTACTGAAATATTTTAGGTATGACAGACAAAGGCTGGTCCTGAAGGAAATCTATAACTGTCAGTACATCACCTGTATGAACCCTACGGCAGGAAGCTTCTCCATCAACCCCAGACTACAGGTACTGATGGATATACTGGGACAAAAATATGCTCCATTTACCATGAGATGAAATGCACACTAAGTGAAGTTGCCTTGTTAAATTAGACAGCGTGAAGAACTTACAGTGGCAAACTGTGCAAATGTTAATTCATCATAACTATTATTTTTGTTTTTAGATGTTATTTATGATGTTATTTTCACTTTGATAGTTTTTTTTAACTACTTCTGAATATTTTGTGCAATAACTATTTATAAATCAAAACATTCAGCTACTTTAGGAGATGGGTGTCATAAATGTGTTTTTTGTATCTTCTTTATCAAGAAAATGCCTACATTCCTTATTTTTTTCTTCTTATTCTAATTTTAGCTACCATTATGCTAGTTTTAGCTTGTGGCTAACCTTTTACTACTTTTAACTATTGTCCTTTTACTTTTAGCTAGACTTTAGCAACATTTAACTACCATACCACTACTTTTAGCTCCTATTAATCTTTTGCTACTTTTAACTTTGAGCTGGCTTTGTGCTACTTTAGCCAACCTTTGCTATGTATGGCTAGCCATATTGTACTTTTAGTTAGCCATGCTTTTATTTTACATTTTGCTATTTGCTACGTATGCTAGCTTTTAGCTAATGGTCTGCTTCTTTAAGCTATAACAACCCAATTTCTGCTTCTTCAGCTCATTTCAGCAAAGTTATTCAGTTTTCCCATTGCATTTTCACAGCAAATGATATTTCTCCAGTTATAATAAATGTATGCTTGTTTCTGAGAAAAATGCTGTAAACTGCAGTTTGTGTCTTCCACATACTCTCTGTGATTGTAATTTTCTTGTCTCTTCTCCAGAGGCATTTCTCTGTGTTTGCAGTGCATTTCCCTGGTGCTGATGCTTTAGCTACCATCTTCTCCAGCATCTTGTCTGCTCACTTCCTTCAGGGAGGATTCAGCTACGGAGTCTCACGCTCAGTTGGAACTCTCATACAGGTTCACAGCATCAGAGCAACATTTCTCTCTTTAACAATAACCTTTTTCTTTTAGTTTTATCATATATATTGAAAACATTGCTTACAAATGTGTTTTTGTGGACGTCTGATTCTGAACATTCAGGCAGCTATCTGCCTGTACCAAAAGATCAGCCAGAACTTCCTCCCAACAGCCATACGCTTCCACTACATCTTCAACCTGCGAGACCTTGCCAACATATTCCAGGTGATGAATAATCTGTACAGTCAAATTCCAAACAACGAATAACACTAATCTAAAATCATTATGTTTATATAGGCTATAGATATGTGTCCAGTCCAAATGAACTTATAAATTAATAAAACAAAATGTAGAAGCAAAGTTAATTGCTTTTCATCAGATTTGTTGATACAGTAAGTTTACTGTGCTTGTCTGGTGTTGTCTGAACGTGATGTCATGGTTTCCTGATGTGCAGGGCATCCTCTTTGCCCTGCCGGAGAGTATCCGTTACCCCATGGACCTGGTTCACCTGTGGCTCCATGAGAGCTCCAGAGTTTACTCTGACAAACTGATGGAGGAGAAGGATGTGGAGCTCTTCAATAAAATCCTGATGGACACTGGGAAAAGATATTTTGAGGTACAAAACAAAGGCTAATAATTAGTACACTGCTAGATCTAGCATTTTGTTTCAGCATAAAATTATAAATGAAGAGACCGCCTTAAAATTTTAAGTACTTTACTTGACATCTATTTTCTCAATTAAAAAGTCTTATTGTGTAAACTTTTGTTAGTTTGGTCGATTTGAATGTAGTAGTTGATTGAAATTTTTGGAGTTGTTGTTCAAACTAACTAATCTATTCAGATGTAATAAAACTACTTGATTAAATTACTCAGTATACAGTAATTGATCAATCTAATATATATATATATATATCCATCCATCCATCCATTATCTTTACCCGCTTATTCCATTTTGGGTCACCGGGGTCGCTGGTGCCCATGTCCAGCAATCACTGTGCGAGGGGCGGGGTACACCCTGGACAGGTCGCAAGTCCATCACAGGGCCACATAGAGACAAACAACCATTCACTCTCTCACTCACACCTAGGGACAATTTAGAGTTACCAATCAGTCTAACATGCATGTTTTTGGACTGTGGGAGGAAACCGGAGCACCCGGAGAAAACCCACGCATGCACGGAGAGAACATGCAAACTCCACCCAGAAAGGCCCCCGGACCGGGGTTTGAACCAGGGACCTGCTCGCTGAGAGGCAGCAGCTCTACCAGTTGCGCCACCGTGCTGCCTACTATATATATATATATATATATATATATATATATATATATATATACTGCAGTCAAACGTAAAGGCACTTGAAGTAAAGCTTAAAAACATATTAAGAAAAACAAAGGCTGACTTAGCAGCGATAAATACAAAATAATAACTCTCAGAAACATAGAGGACCAGATTAGGTATGGAAGCCACACTGGTGGACTGCAGGTGAATGAAGACAGAGAGAATAGATGAACTGGTGCTGATGAGTGGAGTGAAGACGCCTGGGTGGAGGTGACAGGACTGAGGAGCTGAGGCTGAGTGTGGAAAAATACTGAGAATACCAGAAAACACAGAAAACAAATTGAACCAAAGGAAATTATTGAAAATAAAACATCACAGGATAAAGTAAAACATGAAAAATAAAAATTTATACAGGCAAAAACACGGATCAGAAGCAGTTCCCAACAAAGTTAAGTCAGGTGGACAGTTTCTTTGTGTTGAAACATTTCGTCCTTCATCCAAAGGACTTCATCAGTCCGAGGAGACACAACAAACTCAGTCCCATAAGTAGCACATTCACATAGTGGACCAACCAGTTTGATGGTGATAATATGATTTCTGGTTATTACATTGATTATTATCTATTCAGTATTATAAGATATATATATATATAAGTAACGTATAAGTTATTATAAGATGATCAGAATAGTTTGTCTAAATGACATCTATAAAATAAAAAATCAAACAGGCAAATCCCCATTTTGCCGTACAGTACATCTGAATCTGATTTAAAGCCATTTAAAGTTTATGATGAACACACTCATTGTTCGCTTGTTGCTGTTTTTACCCATTTTTTTCCCAGGGAATAGATGACTCCATCTTTATTCATCAACCTTTGGTGTACTGCCACTTTGCCCAGGGAATAGGAGAGCCACGCTATCACCAGGTTTGGTGCCTACACACATGATGTTGGTCTGAGCATCATGGATCTGGACTCGTTGCTTCTTTGTGTATTCTACATTAACAGTTATGAGTGCAACTCATCACTTAAATCAATTTATTACACTTTTTTTGCTGCTACCACATTGTTATGAAGATAACAGTAAACTGATCTCCTTTCTCTACTCTAACCAAGTTTCTTTGCGTATCTGTATCACCGGTCTCTAGTGATTACACGAACACAGTTGGTCTTACTCAAAGGTGTATAGTTCCTTTCTTGAGTTGGCTTTCCTTTCAGGCTTCAGACTGGGAGAAGCTCCAGAAAACACTGGCTGAGGTCCTGGAGCATTACAATGAGCTCCACGCTGTCATGGACCTGGTTCTGTTCGAAGAAGCCATCCAGCATATGTAAGAAACACATTTGGACGGCTGTTTATCAGCCCCAGCCACACACGCACTAACATGTCACAAAGAAGGATTTCCAGTGATGAGCTAAAATGTAAACAACAGACAATAAACTTGCCACTCTGGTGTTGGGTTCAGTTGTCGGATCAGTCGCATCCTAGAGGCCCCTTATGGTAACGCCCTGCTGGTGGGGGTTGGGGGCAGTGGGAAGCAGAGTCTGTGTCGGCTGGCTGCTTTCCTGAGCTCGCTGGAGGTTTTCCAGATAACGCTGCGAAAAGGCTACGGCATCAATGATCTGAAGGTGAACGTTCAGTGACACATTTGCAGCAAATACCAAAAGTCATTCCAGTGTCACGTATGGGTTGATACGTATTGATTTTTTTATGTATGTCAGAGCAACAGCATCTTCATTCTTTATCATTTTCATTTCAAATCTCCCTGCTTTATGGTCTGCAGAGCGATATAGCAGCGCTGTACATAAAAGTGGGCGTTAAGAACATTGGGACTGTGTTCCTTCATACAGACGCTCAGATTCCAGATGAGCGCTTCCTGGTGCTCATCAACGATATGCTGGCTTCAGGTTTGTCTGCAACTTCTCTAACAAAGAAAATAGATGTGCTCTCATGAGTACGTTTTATCAAGGAATGAATGCACAGATATATTTTATGTCATTGTTTATGCTGTCTAAAAATTTGGAAGCACACAAGATTCAAGTCGACTCAGAATGTTATCTTTTCCATCCATGCTTCAATTCATGGCTTTTTGTGTCATTTGGGTATTTAATAATAATAAATACATTGTGAGTATTGTTGTCCTTTTCAGGGGATATTCCTGACCTGTTTAATGATGAAGAAGTGGATATGATTGTAGCGTCAATCCGTATGGAGCTGAAGGGATTAGGACTCGTAGATAGCCGAGACAACTGCTGGCGTTTCTTCATTGAACGGATAAGAAGACAACTTAAGGTATAAAACATCATTTCATCTCCTCATTATTAAAGCTTTCTTTTTGCTGGCTTTAGCTTATCATTTTTTTGTGACCCTTCAATTTTTTTCCACAAGGTGGTCTTGTGTTTCTCACCAGTCGGATTTACGTTGCGCACACGTGCCAGGAAGTTTCCCGCTCTAGTTAATTGCACTGCTATAGACTGGTTTCACCCCTGGCCTCACCTCGCTCTGCAGTCCGTCAGCTCTACGTTCATCGAGAAGATACCTGGGCTTGAGGTAAGAGCAATTTATAGCAAATTTAGTTAGCAACCGTTCTAGTTGTATGCCTCATAACCTTTCTCCTGTCAATGCACTTCAATCTGTTCTTGTGTGTATATTTCTTCAATTTGTGTCTTTCTTGTTGCGCAGCAAAAAGTAAGGGCATCCATCAGTGAGTTCATTTCCTACGCCCACACGAGTGTCAATGAGGTGAGGGCTGCTGCAGACCACTGCAAAGGACAACCATTCCTTTTATTTTTTGTTTGTACAAAATGTATTGGGTGGTTTGTTAAAAGGTGAGTGTGAAGTATCAGCAGAATGAGAAGCACTTCAACTACACCACGCCAAAGAGTTTCCTTGAGTTCATGAAGCTGTACGACAACCTGCTGAGGAAAAAACGCACCGAACTAAACCAGAAAATGGACAGAATAGAGAATGGACAGCAGAAACTGAAGAATACTGCATCACAGGTTGGACATTTTACCCCGCATGGCAAAAATACGTATAAATATTTGCTATCTGTGCATCGTCTGTTCGACTCGCTTTTCTTGAGCAGATGTGTGACCTTTTGTCAGGTGGAGGATCTCAAAGCCAAGTTAGCAGTGCAGGAGGTGGAGCTGTGGCAGAGGAATGAAGAGATCGAAGCTCTCCTCGCTAAGATAGGACAGCAGACGGACAAGGTCAACCAAGAGAGAGCTGTGGCTGATGAAGAGGAGCAGAAGGTACGTGTGGGACTTTAAGGTCTCTAAAGTAGGAACAAAATAGGTGTGGGAGGAAAGTAAGACCCACTTTGTTTCTTATTTGCTAACCTACTCCAAACATTCGCATTTGAATGAGTAAAATAAATTCTTTAAACAGGTTTCCTATAGCTGTCATGGTTCCTTAGAGATGAGCTGAACACGTCTATGAAGGTGACCTGACTGGAGGTTGATTGACTAATAAAGGCAAATATTACCATAACAGAAATATGACAGCAGAGAAAAAAGTTACTGCTACAAGAGTATGGAATGCTGCAGCATTTTAACTTCACTGATCTGTTCACCAGCCCCCTCAGGTAAAAGGATGATAATGGTTTTGGTAGTGGCCGAGTGTTCATTTGTGTGTCTGTTATCAAAATTCACCATGAATCACTGGATTATTTTTAATGAAAGTAACAGAGAATCATTATTGAATGTACATCTGCCACTGATTAACTTTTGGAGTCGATCTGTTTTAAGAAGGCTGCCACAGCCAACTAAACTTAAAAAACACTAAACTAGTTTTAACTCAGTTAATTTTAGAGACATTGACTTTAAATCTGGTGTGCTAGTAGCTCAGACTTATCACCAAAATATATTATGAGTGCCAATAGATTACACAAAACTTTTGTATGCAACTGCCAGACTGAACACTGTGTGTTAGCAAAATATTATGAACCACTGCACAAATATTAATGAAACTGGTTGTTCTTCTACAATTGAATACCTATCAAAGTCAGCCAAATTTAAAATGGCTGCCACCTCTAAATGACATTTGTCAACACAAAATGGCTATACCTCAGTCAATTTTAGAAATATGAAGCTAAAATTCAGTGAGGTAGTAGCTGAAAGTCTTTTCCAACACATCCTCTGACCACAGTATATTGCAATAATGGACAAAACTGAGCAAAACTTTATTTTCAAGGTTTCACCATTAAAAGTGCCGGACCATGTGCATTGCTTTAAAAGACCCTATTGGAGTGAAAACAAGCCAAAATTACAACAAAGCAATAAAAATGGATACCTGTACGTTTCTGTAATTTTTCAGGTGGAAGCAATTCAAGCTAAAGTGACAAAACAACAACAGGAGACAGAGGAGGACTTGGCCAAAGCTGAACCTGCCCTGCAGGCAGCCAACACGGCTCTTAACACTCTAAACAGGGTAAAGTGTTTTAACACACACGAGACACCGCACACTGTTTGATTTATTTGTCATATTTTATTTCATTTGTTTTATTAGCTGTGTCAGTTGTAAGCAGAAGAACAATGTGTGCTTGTCTCCAAATAAAACCTTTGAAACACGGAGTTATGAGTATGTGTTTGTTTCAGCTGAACCTTACAGAGCTGAGGGCGTTTCCCAACCCTCCCGCTATTGTCACCAACGTCTCAGCGGCTGTTCTGGTGCTGCTGTCTCCCCAAGGCCGAATCCCCAAAGATCGCAGCTGGAAAGCCTCCAAGATGGTTATGAGCAAGGTGATATTTTACAGAGAGGGTTGGTGGCGTCAGCAGTTTATGGCTGATATCACAAAATCTAAATAAAACCAAAACCCTGCTGAGAAAGTCAGCGTAAACAAACTTTTAGAATGACGTGTTTTGAAGCAGTGTCCTCTATGTTGTGTAGAAAGACGCAGTATATTTGAATCTATAAAGGCTGTCATTTTGCGTCCGCTCTGCACAAATGCCCCTTTAGGTGGATGACTTCCTGCAAGCTCTGGTGAACTTTGACAAAGAGCACATCCCTGAGGCCACAGTGAAGTGTGTGAGAGACGACTACCTCAGCGACCCTGAGTTCAACCCTGAGTTTGTGCGACAGAAGTCGTCGGCCGCTGCAGGTCTCTGTGCCTGGGTGATCAACATCATCCGCTTCCACAAGGTATGCACGCGAAGCTTGGAAAGCCTGTGGGTGCTGGTCATCAGTCAGCAGCGCTGCTGTTAACAGACTTCTTTCTCTTCAATACTTCTGCTGCCCTGGATAGATTTTTGTAAGTACATCTCCACTTTCTTGTTTTAATAATTATTTTAAATAACTGAGTTGATTGTAGGGGAGACCGGGTATGGTTGTAACATGGGGAGAGTTGTAACACCATCATGGATAAGATCATATGATCATTCCAGTTTACTCAATTCCTCCCTGATCCCACATGGTGATTGCCAAGCTTTGAAACAAATGCACACAGATTCTATAATGAAAAAAATTATTTTTAGGTAAGAAAGTAAATTTTTGAACCAAGACTATATTTTGTTTAGTAGATATGCTATTGCAGATAAAACTGTCAGCTATATTACATTCAATTGTAGCTTCTCAGGCATTTTTCCCCTGTTAATTTCAAACCACTGTGCTAATACAGCTAGCTAAACAATGGCTGACAGGGCTGGGGTGGGTTGTAACACATCTTTAAAAAGTGTTAAAACCATCCCATAGCATACAACTAAGAAAACTTTTTCGATTTTATTAATTTTACAAAATGCCTAGGGAGTGGAAAGGAAAGACTGACAGAGATGTGTCTGTGAATGTTTTAAAAAATATGCTTGGATGAAAATGGATCCTGCCAAGATGATGGCGATATATCATATACTGTATTATATGATATTACAAGTGTTGTGAAGACTGCTCTGCTTGTAGCTGCAACACCCAAAAACATTCAAGCTGGTTTCCAGTCCACAGGTATTTGGCCGGCAGCACAGTGGTGCAGTTGGTAGAGCGTTTGCCTCTCAGCGAGCAGGTCGCCGGTTCAAATCCTAGCCCAGGACCTTTCTGGGTGGAGTTTGATATACTGATACACCAGTGAAGCAAGCACTGATGGATAAAGAACAGAGAAGAGGAAGCAAAAATATGAGAGTATCTCAGGAAAGAATAAAGGCGAAGGAGAGAAAGCCTGCCAAGAAAATGTCAATACTAAGGATTCTGAGACCTCATGATGAAAACTGTTGTGTCTGTATGGAGCCATTTGGTAACTCAAAGCCAAATGAAGTATGGGTAAAATGTGCCTTAAACAGTTTCTGAGCCCAACAAGCCTGTACTCCAGGGTTACCAACATTCATTCGTCACCGCTGTGACTCTGATTAAGAATATAGACCTACACACACACACACACACACACAGTGACATTGTTTTCATTTGACCTAATGTTCTTTACACAGCTACAGTAGAGTGTTCATTAGGCATACATGTTGTTTAGGAAGTTTGTTCTAGTAGTCCTACACTAATTTACACACACATATACTCCTGTTACAACTTATCCCAGCATGTGTTACAACCTACCCCGGTAGTGGGGTAGGTTGTAACAAAGAAAAACCGTGTATTTGACATCAACTCACGACGTCTGTGATAATCTTGCAGAGGTTTGAATTGGTGCCATTTGTAGAAGACAAATGTGTGTACTTTGTGTAAAAGTTTGAGCACTCTAGCTAAAAAATTCAATGAGTTACAGCTGCTGAAGCAATAAGTGTTACAACCATACCCGGTCTCCCCTATTTTATGAATATGAGCTATATTGAGTACAATTGTATAGTAGCTGTGTCTCTGTCATTTCTCATTATAACATAATGAGCTTGTTTGTGAGAGGTGTTTTTTTCAATATTAGGGGTTTTTCTCAGCCAAGAAAAAAGTCTGATAGGAATTTTTTTCGCCTCCAACTCCTACATGTGTCCAGTTAACCACTGTTTTTGTCTGTCCAAACAGGTCTCACTTGTAAATGAGTCTTCGAGGCTCGTTGTGATTTATCTGTTTAAATAAAGATTGAATGAATGAATAATCTTAGTATAAAACACTGGCGCCAGGCGATATGCATTTCTTCCATTAATTCTGGGTCTTTAATTATGTTTGTGTGTGCAGGTGTTGTGTGAGGTGGAGATGAAGAGGATGAGTCTGTCTCAGGCTAACGCAGATTTGGCTGAAGCTGCGGAGAAACTAGAGGTCATCAGGAAAAAACTTGCAGTGAGTTTGTTTAGTCTATTTCTCCGATTGCAGTTATGTCTAAATGTTAAATGCTAATGAAATGCTAATAAAATGACTTCAAAGGTTATCTAAACCTGCAGTCAATTCTCTTTGATTGTGATGAAAATTAGCTTGCTTTTATATTAACTGATCAGCATCTTTTAGTGAACATAAAGGAATTGATGCAATAGTATTTCTTCGACCATCTCTGACTATGTAGTATCTCCTCTCAGGAGCTGGACATTAACCTGGAGACTCTGACAACAGCATTTGAGAAAGCTACAGCAGAGAAACTGCGCTTTCAGGAAGAGGTCAACAGAACCAACAAGACAATAGAGCTAGCTAATCGGCTGGTCAAAGGACTGGAGGTGGGCACACGTATCAGCTGGTAACTGGAAATTATAGTATATACATTATAACTATTATTACATTATACATGATTTATTATCAATAGCTGCCATAAAATGTGGACAGTCATTTATTATGCCATTTGTTATTGCCATTGCCAATGTATGTGAATTTCTTTGTATCTCATGAAGCAGTGGATGGACTTTAATGAAACATAACAAACAGATTTTTTGTTTTCTGAAGTTGATTTAACTTTTAGTCATCCTGATTCAAGACACATTTCACAGATAATTGTCCTGAAAAAACACAAAAAATGGCTACAGTCCTGTCAGTTTTATAGACGTTGAACTACATTTTAGCGTGGTAGCTGAGAATCATCCCCAATATTTTAACACTAATAAGATTTTAGTTTAAAACGTTGGCATGCATAGTGGCAGACAAGATGCATTACTTTATAAAATGGCAGCTTCTGTCATAACGGGGGACTGGTGTAGATAAACCCAGTGATGCAGGCAGTAGCAGGCTCAGGAGATTATAAAATAAAGTATTTATTAACAAGAAATCAAAAAGGCTGTTGATGCAGCAAGATGCATAAATAACAAGGAGCAGACAGGACATCACTAGTGGACAGCATTCAATGCCAGGACAAAGGACTAACACAGAGACGCAGACTCAGTGGAAATGAGACAAAACACTTGTGAGGACACGCAGCTGAAACACATCAGGGGAAATGATAAACTGGGAAACCAGGGTGTGCAGGAACAGAGACACAACACCAGATGGAGGCATACCACTAGGAAAACACAAACCCTATGGAAAACAGAAACTGAGGATAAGGAGAACACAAGACATAAGCACAACACAAGATGGGGCTAGACACCAGGAACAGACCACAATCCCTACCGTTTCATTTTAATTTTGATCACCTCGTGCAATTATAAACCCTGGCTGTAGTTGTTGATGAGAAATAAAAGCATGTGCGTGCGTTTCAGAGTGAGAACGTACGCTGGGCCCACTCTGTGGCTCAGTATCACGAACAGGAGGCAACTCTCTGCGGAGACGTTCTGCTGACTGCAGCTTTCATCTCCTACGCCGGCTCTTTCTCCAAGAAATACAGGAGAGAGCTGCTGGACAACCTCTGGATGCCTTTCCTCCGCAACCAAAAGGTCACAAGATATTTGCTCCTCGTCCCCTCCATAGCAAACTAACTATAGTCTGATAGATTGCTGTGTAAACATCTGTCTTATTTTGTGTTTAAAAAAACAAAAAAACTTTTGTAATTTATTTCATTAGGTTCCTATTCCCATGATGTTTGGTTTGGACCCAGTGTTGATGCTGACTGATGATGCTACGGTGGCACAGTGGAACAACGAAGGCTTACCTGGAGACAAAATGTCCACTCAGAATGCTACCATCCTCACCAACTGTGAGCAGACATTTTAGATGTTCTCATCATCTGGTGGCTTCCTGACACTCGACATAAACAGTTTGCTTCGGCAACGTGTCTAGGTAACATGTGCACTGTTTCAGGTGAGCGCTGGCCTCTACTCATTGACCCTCAGCTGCAGGGCATCAAGTGGATCAAGAGTCGCCATGGTAACACTCTCAAGGTTGTCAACCTGGGACAGAGAGGGTGAGTGTTTCTGTTTTTACCTAATGCTGTCAGACTGTAATGTTTCGCATGAAAATTCGTGATAAAATCATGTTCCTGATTCTTTGTGGGGAAGTTTGTAAAGTAAAGGATCTGTAGTGGTAGCTGAGCATTATTCTACATGCACATAACACACCTGCAAGTCTTTATCGTCTCATTCTTTTAGTCTAATGACCAATGGTTTTCCAGATATGTCGACGTTATTGAGCAGGCTGTGGTAGCAGGAGACACTGTGCTGATCGAAAACCTCGAGGAGACAATTGACCCCGTTATTGACCCTCTTCTGGGGCGGCACACAATCAAGAAGGGCAGGTAACAGACTGAAAAACAAGCGAGCACCGAAAACATTTTGTTCCCTCCATCCAATTATTCCCTCGTCTTCTCTCCATCCTGCTGCAGCTGCATAAAGGTCGGAGACAAAGAGTGTTTATTCCATCCAGGCTTCAGACTGATTCTTCACACCAAACTGGCCAATCCTCACTACAAACCAGAGATTCAGGCCCAGACCACCCTTATTAACTTCACAGTGACCAGAGATGGGCTGGAGGACCAGCTCCTGGCCCAGGTGGTGAACCAGGAGAGACCGGACCTCGAACAGCTAAAGGTGGGCAGTACTTATTACCAGGTTCTTGTTGCAATTACACATGGGTTCCCCACTTTACACCTTCATCCTCCTCCACTTCTATACGATAGCTCTGTCTCAACATTCTTACATTTGTTTGCATAATTTCTCTGCAGAGTGAACTGACCAAACAGCAGAACATGTTTAAGATTGAGCTGAAGCTCCTGGAGGACGAGCTGCTAACCCGACTGTCCGCAGCACAAAGTAACTTCCTCGGTGACACCATGCTGGTGGAGAAGCTTGAGAGCACCAAGCACACCGCCGCTGAGATTGAGATGAAGGTCGGTGGAAAGGGGAGAAAAAGTATATTTTGTAACTTTGAACGTGTTTTGTCACATTTTCTTGTGTTTCTGCATTCTCTTTCGTTGCGTTCTCAGGTTCTGGAGGCCAAAGTTAATGAAGTGAAAATAAACGACGCCAGAGAGCACTATCGTCCTGTCGCAGTCCGAGCGTCTCTGCTCTACTTCATCATGAATGACCTGAACAAGATCAATCCAATGTACCAGTTCAGCCTCAAGGTAACTGGACAGCACACACAGAGGCTGACTCACATCTTAGGATCCCTCAAACTTAATTAAAGCGAGGCAGGAGTGCAAATGTTGACATGTGTAATTTAATTAGTGATCTGAAATGCGACTTTAATGCTTCTAATCAACTGCACAGCAACACAGGAGGTCCCACTTATTGATTTTCCTTGTTGTTTTCAGGCCTTTAACGTTGTTTTCCACAAGGCGGTGGAGTTGGCGGAGGCCTGTGAGGACGTGGAGAGCAGAGTAAACACACTCATAGACCGTGTGACGTACTCCACCTTCAACTACATCAGCAGGGGGTTGTTTGAGAGGGACAAGCTCACCTTTACAGCTCAGCTAGCCTTCCAGGTGTGTGTGTAACCCACTACGTAGGTTCCTTCAAGTACCTCTTTTTTAGTGAGCAGATATGGCAAGGTAAATTACTACAATCACTAATACCAATACTACACACTTAAGAGGAATGTTGAGCCTGATCAAAGGACTCAGGATAGATATGAGTAGCAACAGAAGGAAGTGCACACATTTTATAGAAAATAAGTTTATAAGGGAATACAAGTATACAGTATAAAGTATATATACACGCGTAAACAAGTATAAAGTAAGCCAATCTTTATAGTCCTTTGGTTCTTTTAATATGTCTTGTGAGTGTTCATTCAATTTCTTATTTATTGTGACCAGTCAGGTCACTATACCAGTTTGTTTGATCCTTCGGGCTGGGGCTCGCCACCCAGTTCTGGAAAGGTGACACTGTCTTCTCTGCAGCACTACGGGTTGAATAGTGCGCCCACACAAAAAAATCTAACCAATGCTACATGGGCTATAATGGGGATTTCAGGACTTCACTCTGCTCACAACCGAAGCTCTCGATTTCCAAGTTTCTCAAGCTAGTTTTCAAGCCAATAGCAGAAGCAACCATAGTATGGATCGCTTCTCAAGCCATGTCTGTCTGTCTGATGCAATCTGAGCAGCCTCTGCACTGTGCAGTGGAAGGGGCGGGACAATCATTCTTAATGGCTGACGTTAAATCAGACCAGACCAACTATTGGTTGTTCGGTCCATCACTAAAACATATACTAAAGGTGCATTACACAA
>NC_056506.1:36252074-36278769 GCF_014905685.2 Nematolebias whitei
AAGGTGTAATATATATATATATATATATATATTTATTTACTTTTTTTAATATATATATTTATCAACATATTTGTAACTTTTAATTTATTACTTTTTAATCTCATTGCAGAATAAGCTATCTGATAATATTTATTCATTCTTGCTTTTGTTTTTAACACTGGGTCACATGTAGGTTTGTGTCAGTGTTGAAATATTTAGTTTTTCTCTGACTGTCTTTGCTTTTTCCCAGCTCCTCCTGATGAGCAAGGAAATAGAAGTGCGAGAACTGGACTTCCTGTTACGTTTCAACATTGACCACAACTATGTCAGCCCACTGGACTTTCTCTCCAACTCAGCATGGAGTGCCATCAAGGTTTACACATACCGGTCTTTGCTTTTGCTTGCTGTGTGTGAATGACATTTTCTATCATTGCCGTTGACCTCCTGTTTGTGTCCCAGGTGATGAGTTTTACCGATGAGTTCCGCGGCCTGGACCGGGACATCGAAGGCTCACCTAAACGCTGGAAGAAACTCGTTGAGTCGGAGTGTCCAGAGAAGGAGAAGTTTCCACAGGAGTGGAAAAGTAAAAGTTCCCTGCAGAAACTGATCATGATGAGGGCTCTGAGACCAGACCGTATGACCTACGCTCTCAGGTGATGAGTTTTTTCTCCTTCAAATATTTGAGATATTCTTTTTTGTTGACAAGTTTGTACAAACTTATGACACAACATGCACAGGAAATGTTATTTTTAAATAACTAAAGCCTTGTGGTCTCCTTTAATTTTGATGTGCTGTAGGAACTTTGTGGAAGAGAAACTTGGGGTGACATATACAGAGGGCCGAAAGTCTGAATTTGCCAAGTCTTTTAAAGAAAGTGGTCCAGCATCTCTGGTGTTTTTCATTCTCTCTCCTGGCGTGGACCCACTTAAAGATGTGGAATCACTGGGTAAAAGAAGCACAGTCATGCACATGCTATCACACAGAGCAAAGAAGAAATGTTGCCATAAGTTTAAAAAGTACTGTAAAATTGAGGAAAACATAAACAATGTGTTTTATCGTTTTGTTTTGCTCTAAAAATGTGAGTTTCAGTTTTTGCACAGATTTTTAAAAAACGGTTATTTGTGCTCCAGGAAGGAAGTTGGGTTTTACTATAGACCTTGGGAAGCTGCACAACGTCTCCTTGGGACAAGGGCAGGAAACTGTGGCTGAAATCGCCATGGAAAAGGCTGCAAAGGAGGGTCACTGGGTTATACTACAGGTCTGATTTTATTTTTATCAAACCCCTTCCATTTAGGATAAAGACAATAGAACCATTGGTTTTCCCGTTTTGAAATATGACATATTAAAGAAAAAAGGCAAATGTTTAGGCTTTTGTATTCGATGCTTGTTGTTTGGTGTTGCCTCTTCATTGTTGAGACATGTTCAAGTTGAACCATGTGTTTCTCCTCAGAACATCCACCTTGTTGGCCGCTGGTTGGGCGCCCTTGAGAAGCTCTTGGAGCGCTGCTGTGAGGACAGTCATCCAGACTACAGAGTGTTTATGAGCGCCGAGCCGGCATCTTCCCCTCAGGAACACATCATACCACAGGTGGAAATGCTGCAATTATTAGAGCCCGCCGTTGAAAAATCTTGCTTTGGCTGAGTATGTGTGTGTTTGTTTGTTTGTACTTCATTGCTATAATTCAGTCATTTCTACAGATACTAATGATACTTTTCAGGTGTTTTTCTACCATTTTGTATGTTTTCAACAATGCTTATTGAAAAAATTACTAACTGCTGCCTTTTTTTTCCTCCTTTTGTTTTACTCAGGGCATTCTGGAAAATGCTATTAAGATCACAAATGAACCTCCTACCGGCATGCATGCCAATCTACATGCTGCTCTGGATAACTTTGATCAGGTGAGTCTGTTTTTCACACACCATAAATATATATTTTATACATTATATACATTCAACAGTTCGGTGATTTGCCACTGCACAGGACATTCTGGACCAGTGCAGCCGTGAGCAAGAGTTCAAGACCATCCTCTTCTCTCTGTGCTACTTTCACGCCTGTGTGGCTGAAAGGAGGAAGTTTGGACCACAGGGTTGGAACAGAAAGTATCCGTTCAACACCGGAGACCTGACCATATCGGTGAACGTCCTCTACAACTACCTGGAGGCCAACGCACAGGTGAGGAGTGTTTTCATGAAGATGTATGAGGAGGTGATTGGATTAGCAGCACTTTATATTATGGTGTTGAAGGTTCCATGGGAGGATCTGAGGTATCTGTTTGGAGAGATCATGTATGGAGGACATATCACTGACGACTGGGACAGGCGTCTCTGCAGGACATACTTGGAGGAGTACATGCAGCCCAACCAGGTTTGTATGATTGTTCGTAAAAATGAGCACAAGTGTAAAAAGTGAGTGCAGTAATTTCACATTACACAGATTATTTGACTAGAATTCAAGGGTTATTTGTTAGAGCGAACAGTAGCAGCTGCAGTTAGCTGTAGCACAGTGCAGCCTGGGCTGTGTCCAGCAGGGATATCCTTACATTGCTGCCAGAATAAAATAAAATAAAATAAAATAAAGGGGCAACAGTTTAATGGTTTATAAAATGTTGATAACATAAACTACTATGAAAAATCTGAGATTCACTTTGGGTTTAGCCCTGCTCAGATTAAATATTAGCTCAGTAATCCTGACAGAAGTAAACTTCATCTGTTTAAACTGTGGTATTCAAAGAGCCGTCTACAACAGGTAGGCTTCAGAATATCAAATTTACGTCTTTAATCCCTATTAGGCCTGAAAATCATCTCTAGTTTGAATTTGATTAATTTTAGACTACAGACTATTTGAGAAAGCTAAAATGTTTATGTTTTTGGCCAGAAGTAAAATATATATTTTTAATTTGCAGGACTTCCTACAACTAATATATTTTATTTTATGTCTTAGTTTGACCGTAAACTTGCACTGGCACCTGGATTTTTCATTCCTTCCAATTTAGACTACAAGGTAAGATGAATAATTTTTTTTTTTAAGTCTTCAGTTTTCTAGCCTCAACATGAAACATTACCATGTATGTATTACCATGAACAAGTCTAAAATTGTTGCGATCAGCTAAGCAAGAACCTTTCTCTCCACAATGCTGTTGTTTGTGGAAACGTCAAATAAATTTGTTCTTTGAATGTCTCTTGATTCGTCTCAGGGCTACCATGACTTCATTGATGAGATGCTGCCTCATGAAAGCCCAGTGCATTATGGGCTGCATCCAAACGCAGAGATTGAGTTCCTCACAGTGACGTCAGATAATCTTTTTCACACTCTGCTGGAGCTGCAGTCTCCTGACGCTGTGATGGGAGACGGAGCTTCACAGACGCTGGAGGAGAAGGTAGTTACAACACGTCCAGTGAGTTTACTGGATCTAAAAAAGAGAAACTTTACCTTACGCAACAATGATCTCGTCTTGGGCAAAGCTATTAAAAAGATCACCCATTGTTGCAATTACTCACCATAATGGTCCTTTAATAAATATACTTCTCTAATTTTGATAGAAACAAAGTAGGACGTTTGTTTTCCTCTGTTCTGATCAAGTAAACCCTCCGCTCACCTGCAGGTGAAAACTATTTTAGATGAGGTCATGGAAAAGCTGCCAGAGGAATACAACATGTCTGACATCACCTCTAAGACGACTGAACGCTCGCCGTACATCCTAGTCTGCTTTCAGGAATGTGAGCGCATGAACGCGCTGATTTTTGAGATCCGCCGCTCACTGAAGGAGCTCGACCTGGGACTCAAGGTACGCTCAGTCTCCTCCATTTGCCTTCAGAACACTTCTCAGAATCTCAGTGTAATTTGCCGACCACGTACAGCGGACTTACTGCAGCTGGATGATTAGGTGAACAGACTGTAAGAATTGTGTGAATGATAACTCTGCTGTTTTTTGCTAAATTTAGCTTTTTCCAATAATTTCAACTTTTTTTGTGCTAATTTCTGCTTCTTTTAGCCTAATTGGGCACAATTGTGCTCTTTTCATGTTCTTTTGGTAATTTAAGCTTCTTTTGAAATTTTTAGCTACTATTCAGCAGTTGTTTTTTTTAAAGAAAACAACTGTTTTTCAGATCATTTCAATTTTTTTTGGTGCTCATTTCTGCTTTTTTCAGTCTAATTGGGCACAATTGTGCTCTCTCTACTTGCTTTTCGTAATTTACGCTTCTTCCTGCTTTTTCAGCTACTTTTCACCTATTTCTTTCTAATTTCAGCTTCTTTTTTTTAAAGCTAATTTACTAAATTTTGTGTTAATTTCTGTATATTTAAAGCCAATTCAGCAAATATATTTTCTTTCTGATTTCTTCTGCTAAGTTAGGCTTGTTCTTCCATTTCAGCATGTTTTTAGTTATTTTTCAATAGTTTCTCAGCAAGTTCTTCCACAATAAGCATTCACACTGCATGTTTTGGAGGAAATGCAATGTATTTAGTTTGCTTTAATTTGGATAACTGAATTTGTCACTGATGCAACATATAGCATCTCCAACATGTGTTAATAGTGAAGTAACAGATAAATATTTCTGGAAAGGGTGAACTGGCCATGTCCTCTGAGATGGAGAAGCTGCAGACGGCCCTGTTCTTTGACAACGTCCCTGACACCTGGGCCAAACTGGCCTACCCTTCTACCTACAGCCTGGCCATCTGGTGTGTTTCACTTTTTGATTTTTATTGCTTAAAATGTAGAATGCTATGTTGCTTTACAGGGAAGATAATTTTGATTAGACAAGTAGGGGTGTTGTTGCTATTTCACCGAGTTGCAATGCATGCAATAACCTGCCAAAGATTGTGAAATGTGATAATCAGGTCAGAGACGTTGTTTTCACAGAGCCTGGATATTCAACACTGTTGTCTGAATTATCTGTCAGGTACAACGATGTGATGCAACGCTGTAAAGAGCTGGACACCTGGACTCAGGACCTGTCTCTGCCCAGTGTTGTCTGGATATCTGGACTATTCAACCCACAGTCCTTCCTCACTGGTAATGTAACTAAAAGTTTTACCTTAACATAAAAAAGAGCTCCCTTTCAATTATCTCCACATTGTATTCCTGTTGTGCTCATTAGTCTCTGTTTCCAGCTGTGATGCAGTCTCTGGCGCGTAAAAATGAATGGCCTCTGGACAAAGTGAATCTTACTGTGGATGTAACCAAGAAGTTTAAGGAAGAGTTCAACCAGCCGGCCAGAGAGGGAGCATACGTGTATGGACTTTACATGGAAGGTAGAAGTTGTCTTTCATTTAATAGAGTTTGTTTAAGCAGAGTTAAACATATTTACTCAAGATGAGAACTTTATATTTCCGCTTCCTTCATTCTGCTCTTTTCCAGGTGCCAGATGGGACACTCAGACTGGGGTGATCACTGAGGCTCGTCTGAAAGAGCTGACCCCTGCCATGCCTGTCATCTCAGTTCGAGCTGTGCCCAATGACCGTCAGGAGACCAGGAACATCTATGAATGTCCTCTGTACAAGACCAAGATCAGAGGCCCCACATATGTTTGGACTTTTAGTCTTAAAACCAGAGAGCGGCCGGCCAAATGGGTCCTGGCTGGTGTGGCCCTGCTGCTCAGTGTATAAGGAGAAAACATCTCTCTTTAGTCACTGCAAATAGAATCAGGTTTTTCTTTTTATTTAAAAATAATATAATAGAGAAAAAATGTCTAAAATTCACACACTAGATCACAGTTAGAACTGGTATAATCGAAACACATTTTACCAAATCAAATAAACAAGCTAAAAGATACCCTAAGCAGGAGAGAAAACAATATTGCTGCCTCGTTAGAGTGGCATTCAAGTGCATTGTTTTGTCACACTTGTATCCTCTACAGAATGTTATGCAGCAGTTTACAAAATACATTAAATTACACAGGTAAAAACATCATTTAAACCCCTTTCAGACATACTTGTCTCCATTTCAACTAACAGTGTGAGCTTTGTTTAAAATCAGGACTAAGAAATAGGGCCGATCTTGTGTCGTTCCATATCACATTCAACACAGTATGTTAATATAAAAAGACAATCATCCACATGCAGTGGTGGAATAATTTTGCTTATATTTGCATGGTTTAAGGATTATTTGTCATTAGGTGCAGTACCTGATTTTTAAAGGCACCATAACTGAAAAGATTGAAAGAAAACGTCACGTTTGAGCTGTAGTCTCTTCTCTCATACTAAAGCATCTCTGAGGCACAAGCAGAGGTGTAAACTCTAAAGCAGGGCTATTCAACTAAATTGCACAGGGGGGCACAGTTAATGAAGGCCAAGGGCTCAGGGGCCAGCAGTTATTGTCATTAATTAAGTTTGTTTTATGGTTTAACATCTAGTTTTATTTAGGGATTAATTTTTGAGACGGATTCTGCCAGAAGAGGGTCCGGGAACTCTTATTTTGACAGGGTGCGTTCCGGTAACTGTTTGCTTGGATCCGGTAACTCTCAGGCTTACTAATAATAAAATTATGAACAAACTTGACTGCCTTGAATGAACAAAACCTATATTGTTTATGTAATCTGACAGCAATTACATAAACACTAATACACAACAGCCACTTACGAGCTTCTTAATATCACATATGATATGCTGGCCGCTTCAAGTACAGTAAAGTATTTCTGCCTCTACCCTGAAAAAAATCTCCACCCCTAAAAGTCCAAAGTCATTGCACATTTTTATTAAAAAACTCAAAAATATAATTTACCAGCACCGCTAAATTGCAACTCAGTTTGACAGTTTAAGTGGGTTATTAATACAATTTTGATTATTTATTAAAAAGACAACAAGAGAAGTGTTTGATGTGTATTCACATTAATCATGTATTAAAAAAAGGCGCTAATTTTTCTAAATAACAGCGATCAAAATGTCAAAAAGACAGTCCTATTTACTTTCGTTAAAAAAAAGGCTTCTCATTGTCCTTAGTCGGACAACAGAGAATTGACGCGCCTGAAGGCAGTGGCAATCGTGATTGGAGCAGGAGCGAGCGAGTGGTGGGGGTGAGTGCGGACTCCGTTTGACAGAAGCGCAATTGCTCTATTCACACACAAGGAGAGAGCTGTTGTTGTTATTGTTCTCTAAAATGGTTATTTACTCAAGTGTTACAAATGTAGGTAAATGTAGATGTTTAACAACCCGTTAAAATACATCAAAATGCAGGAAATGACATCTACTTCATTCAAAATTTTCTGAGGGAGGGCCCCCAGACCCGAAAATATAGAAGATTAAAAATGAACTCTTTGGTGGGCCGAAGCCTGATTTGGCCCCCGGGCCGCCTGTTGAATAGCCCTGCTCTAAAGTGATCGTTGTTTGAATGTCTGAAAAGGGATTGATTCTTTTAGCTCCTGTAACAGTTACCATTCAATAGAAAAAAACAAACATTTTGTTGTTTTCATCTAAAGCCCGTTCTGTAGCTCAGATGCTGCATGTGCTAACGTCAGAATCCTGCTAGTTTGGCCACTGTTTGTATATCTCTGTGTCTGATGATGTGGTTTCTAGTCGCTGTCAGACCAGTCGAGCTCCATCACGTCCATGGCCGCTGTAGCCATGTTGATCTTGCTTCCGTGTCGCACGCTGCAGCTCTTCACAGAGTTCTGATTGGAAGATGCTCGCATGCTCACCTGCATCCCCGAACGACCGACGACGCCCATCTCACCTCTGATCTTTTGGCTGACAGCCTCGCTGAGGTCGCCTCTGACTCCCTGGACTACAACCCCCAAGTCACTCCTGTGACTCCTCACCCCCAGCTCGCTCCTGACGCCACGCCCCATCATCTTTATCATTCCCAGGTCACCCATGTTCATGTTCATGTCCATGTCGCCGAGTTTCTCCACATCCCCCATCTCGTCTATATCTAGAGACAACATGTCGCCCAGACCTCCAAAACCTCCATGGAGACTCTTAAACATGGTTGGCAACCTCCCTCCTTCAAGCCCCCCCTCCACCCCTTTCTCCTCTAAACTGTCCCCAAGTTTATCAATCTCCCATCCTCCCTCCTTGTCACACTCCTCTTCTGCCTCCCCAAACCCTCCTGAGTACCCTCGGACTATGGTGGTCACTCTGCTTCTCTGCATGCCTCCCTTCTCCCTGTCCCCCTCCTCCCAGGTCCTCTCCTCCCGCTCCACCACACCTCCCGGGAAGCTCCTGAGTGTTACTTGCACACGTCCCCCCTCGAGACTCCCACTGTCACTTCGTTCCTTCTGGCCCCAACCTTTCTCCTGAATCGTTCCTTCCTCCTCCCCGTCTTGCTCTTCGAACCTTCCCTGCAATTCTCGGAGCATGGCATGCAGCCTCCCACCATCAAGTGAGCCCACCCCCCTGTCCACCGTGGCGCTGCTCCCTCTCTCTGTGTCTCCATTACTGAGTGTGCGGAAGAGAGAGCTGACACCAGCGCTGCTGACCCCGGCACTGCTGAGTCCGGTATTGTTGGAGTCCTGGGAGTGTGAACGAAAGAATGAGCCAGAGGAGCCGATTGACAACGGTGTGAAGAACTGCTGAACCAAAACAGAAGAGTAATTTATTTTTAAACAAAACCTTAGTCTAAAGAAAACTGCATACGCTTGATTTCGACGCAACTTACAGGTGAAATATTTGAACGATCCATGAGTAGAGAGGTAGGACTGGGAGTCATGTTGGACCTCTCCTTCAACCGCTCCTCCCACAGTCTGAGCCTCCTCTCCCTCTCTTCCAGCTCCTTCTCTTTGGAGTAAAGCTCCCTCTCTAGCTTTCGGAGGCGCTCCAGGGTTGACTCTATCTCGCACCTGTTGCATGTGCACACAAGAGGCAGACAAAAAAATGAAAGTGGGCTGAAGAACACTTGATCTTGACCTGAGGAGTTAGATAGAGAACTATGGTCCAGTTCACCACTTGCACATCTGGAAAGGCACATCAGGGGACCTTCCTCTTTAATGTTATTGTATGTTTGCATGCATCCCTCCTCAAAATGCATATGGCTTTCATACTGTCTACAGTGGACATCTGAGGTTCATTACAAACCTGAACAAGCGGTACACCAATGTCCCTGAGGGACTTTAATGGTGACTGTAGTATTTCAGATGAGTTTTCCAAGTTTTTCTTGACTGGAAATAAACTGGGAATGCAAGTAAACTTTAATGTGTTTGGTGAAACTTAATCAGATACGTAGAAGTTGCACTGCGTAACTGAATACCAGTAGGTTTTTGTTTTATTTATTTATTGGGGGGGGGGGGGGGGGGGTGTGCGGGGGGGGGGTCTTGTCCCAGGCAGTGCAGAGTGAAGGATCCTAGTGAGTGGAGGGAGCAATTTTATCCATGACCTGATGAATGATAGCCTTGACCACCTTAGGTTAATCTTTAGCCACCCCAAAGGAAACCCACATCATTTGAGGAAATTATATTTTTAAGCAATATAAAGACTAGAAAGCATAGTTTCCTCGAATGATAGGGGTGGTCGGGTTACATACACACACACACATATGATAAGGATGGTTCCATGGTGCTTCCCTAGGGAGGTGCTTTGGGCATGTCTGACTGGGAGGAGTCCCCCAGGAAGACCCAGGCCACATGGAAGAGACTGTGTCTCAGTTGGTCAGGGAACGACAAATGGATGGACAGTCTTTCCAATTAGCCCTCTTGGCTCTGTGACGGGGTACAAAAACAAAACCTAACGTATCACTGAGTGTTGTGCTCTCATGCTGGATAGTGCTCCTTGTTCTAGATAAAAAGCAGTTTCAATGTTCTTACTTGTAACACAAGTTTTTATCTTCATTATTTTATGTTGTTCAAGCTGCTGTTTAATTTACTGTATTATTTTACATTAGTGGTGTTTAGCGTATATCGTAGTTCTTTTAACGTATCATTTAGCGTTCATTTAGCATATATCTTAGATTCTTGTATACGGTTTCTTTTTATATTTTTTTATTTTTGCAATTTTTGGTATGGGACCTTGAGTGCACAGTTTCTTTCCACCTCATGTACCACATGTGATGCGAATGACAATAAAGAACCTTGAACTTTACTATTATTATCTACAAAACTAAGACTCTTGACAAAATTAAAATGTTCTAAATACACAAACATCTGGATGGAAAAGTTTTCTTCTATCTGCTACAAAGACTCACTGAGTGTGTAATTTTTTTTTTTTTTTAGTCTCCAAAGATTAACGTCGAATGGCTCCGTTGTGTTTTTGTGAGGTGTAAACATCTTCTGTGTATATGTGTGTTCTAAATTAGTGTTGATTTTGGCTACTATCTTTTTGGGCCAGAAATTATTTTAAATCCCAAGTGTTTTTATTTTCCTGGTTTAAACAAAGGTCAAACCGTTTTATATATATTGTACAGTATATATATCCATCCATCCATCCATCCATTATCTTTTACCCACTTCTTCCATTTTGGGTCACGGGGGTCGACGGTGCCCATGTCCAGCAATCACTGTACGAGGGGCGGGGTACACCCTGGACAGGTCTACAGTCCATCACAGGGCCACATAGAGACAAACGAGACAAACAACCATTCACTCTCTCACTCACACCTAGGGACAATTAGAGTTACCAATCAGTCTAACATGCATGTTTTTGGTCTGTGAGAGGAAACAGGAGAATCCGGAGAAAACCCATGCATGCACAGAGAGAACATGCAAACTCCACCCAGAAAGGCCCCCGGCCCAGGATTTAAATATGAGTACTTTTGTTTGTTTGGGGTGGGGGAGGCCTTTGTCTCAAATGCTGTAGACTCAGTTTACTCAAGACCACAAATTTGATTGTGTGTGAGATTTTGGGTTCATTTATATGAATTAGTTTCGCTGCAGTACTGTCTGTTTCCACACAAGGTCACTGTGGGAGTGGGTGTGTGTTTCGGAACATGCATTTATAAACAATCACCCCTCACAGCAGCTAAATATAGACACACAGCTAAACCTCCTGTGTTCCTTTACCCCCAGTCACCTTCTCCACTCCGTTTCCCCCTCAGGTTTTAGATGTCTTTTTACTCGTAGCCAAAACTTCACTCAAAATTTCCTTCGCTGTGCTTGTGTTAAATATGCACAGTATCTCACACATTCTCAACTTTGGCTGATTTTCCACCCCACCACCCCCCTCCAGCGGTCCATGTCTCCCCTCTAACCCTCTTGTGCGCAGTGTTTCAGATTTCACACTCACCCAGGACATTTCTTTTCCGCCCCGTTTGTCTCCACCTCAGCTAACATTTGATTTCTCCTCCTTTACACCTCACCTCCCACCCCTGCACCCTCTCCAAGTCCAGCCCTCTGTCCCTCCCTCCACGGAGTAGAGGAATCTCTTCCATGGACACTTTCCAGAGAGCTTAATATAGACTGAAGCTGAGTGCAGGGTCGCACATTCAGATCCTCTCCTGAGTTTCAGAGTCACAGAGTTGTGTGTTTGTGCTTTGTTTTGAATGTCTGCATCTGTGATTAGTTTTTTTTTTTTTTTTACCTCCACTGGTCCTTGTGATGAAGGAAAGAGTTGCACTGATCTGGCAGCCTGCTGTCGTTGGCCATAGCCTCCAAGGTCAACAGTACCTGCTTAAATTGTGGTCGTTCCTATCGATAGTTTCAAACAGAATGTAAAATCATTTCATTTTTCTTTTTGTGAGTAAGTAATCCTATGAGCTGTACAAAACATTTTATTAGATGTTCATCTTCCATCCGTTTGGTCTCACCTTTGGCTCTGCTTGCCAGCATTTCCTCATCAACTCTGCAAAACTTGCAGGACAGCTGGTAGGAATGGTTAGCCTCTAAAAACACACAAACATACACAATTTTATTTTTCAAACCTTCTTTAACAAGAAATATGTGTGTCTAAATAAGCAACAGTATCAGTCAAATCAAGAATAAGACTCAACAGCCTTGCTACAGTCTCTATGAGGCTGCACGCCATCTAATTATGGAGGATAACAACATGATGGTGACAATCCAAGCACGTTAATGTGCAGCAGGTATGTTTGCCAAGGTTGTCATCTCATCTTAGCACATTAGCTTGGTGTTATTTGCTAAGTGGCAATAATAATTCAATAACAAACTGTGTTTAATCTGCAACAGTAGGACTTTGAGGCGGGGATTGGGCAGGATTTAATTTACAGTAGAAAACAAACCAAAATAACTTACTGTCTAAAAAGACTTGTTTAGTTTTCGGTGTGTTTCAGAGAACTGTACTAATTGTATTAAACCAACATGAAGTCATTCAGATTCACTACTTTTCAGCATTAAGAACTCTGGCCATCTCCTCTGGTTCATTTAAAGTTCTTACTGCAACTCCACCACTCTTGACAGAAATCTATCAGATTATTTTCTGAGAAGTTTGCTCCTGGGTGTTGAAGGGAAGCTGAAAATCAAGCCTCAGATCCTGGAGATGCAATGTGGATTTCTTATTGGCTCAGGGAATAGTGGACCCTTGCAGAATTGATAATGGGGTCATGGGAGTTTGACTCTACATGTGTTTTGTGGCTTTAGAGAAGGCTTACAACTGTGTTCCCCAAGGCATTCTGCAATGGGTGCTATGGGTTGCTGGAAGGCTAGGAAAGTCTATTCTGTTCCTTCGTTCTTTCGGCGTGCACTGGGATGGATCATAGCTGAGTGCGAAGCTGCCGGGAAGTGAGTCTTAACTGGAGAAAAGTGGAATGCTCTCTCCAGAGTCAGAGTGAGTCTTTGCCTCAAGTAGAGGAGTTTGAGGACCTGAGAATCTTGGTCCTGAGTGATGGCAGGATGGAGAATATTTGACATATTGAGGCCTCGTCTTCAACAATGAAGCTCCAGTGGATCGTGATGAAGGAGCAGAGTCAAAAGGCAAAGCACTCAGTTGACTGGTCCGTCTACGGTACACTCCTCACTAGGCCTGCCGCAATAAACAATAAATCAATTAATCGCATGATAAATGAAAATTATCAACCTCATTTTCATTTATCAACTTTATTGTTTCTTCGTAGCTCTCTCTTTCTACCGAAGACACTAGATGACAAAAGGCTCGAATCCGGTGCTCTTCACTGATCCCTCCCTTTCTCTTTTTTTTCCTTTAAAATCCATTTGAACCACCTAAAATCAAGTTTTTGGATGGTTAAAAGCAGCTAAGCTGTGAAGCTATGCTACGAGTTAAGCTAACAAGGTGACCTCGGGGAAAAAACCTCTGTCTTGTCTAAGTTCCAAAATTCACAGTTGAAACGTGTGCCTTAGTGCAAAAAGTTGTTTTTCTCTGCAAAAAGAAGCTGAGAACTTGTTTACTGATTTTTTTTTTATTAAAAGCTTTGTGTGAAAAATCCTATGCTAAAGAGCTCAAACCGCACCGAGCATCTGTCATTTTGAGAACCAACGAGAGACAGCCCATGTCACGATAAGGGGCCTCCCTCCCATTTTTCTTAAAGAGACATGCTGCTCACTCCCTCACTATCCATCCTTCGGTTCAGTCTTATATTGCCATCCGGTGGTTGAAAAAAGGTACTACTGTACATGCAAAAGAAATTAACAAACATTTCTCCTTAAATTTGACAATAATTACTAATTATTGTCAAATTTCAAACAATATCGTTTATCACAATAATTTTGGAGACAATTAATCGCCCAGCAAAATTTGTTATCGTGACAGGCCTACACCTCACCTATGATCATGATCATAAATGAAAGAAGGAGATTCAAGATACAAGCAGCTGAATTGAGCTTCCTATAGGGTGGCTGGGATCAGCCTTAGTGGAAGACCTTCATCAGCCGATGGGAGCTCGGAATAAAGATTCAAGGTTCATCATTATCTCCAAACTGAGAACGACGTACTTTTCTACAAACAGCTTCCTCTTTCTCCTTGGCAACAGCCCCCCACATCACAATAAGAAATCAGATTTTAAAGATGTGAGCAAAAATTATGGACTAGTTCTGTTGGGTCAGTGCTTATTTGCTGTAAATGTGCCAAAGCTGTGACGACTCCTCCACATCAAAGTCTTGAATGAGTCCAGACAACTCCCCAGCACAGGGCAGTGAATGGAAACTTTTTCTCACTTGGGATTAATCTTAAAATATCAGCAACTCTGAGTGGAGAGAGTGCAAGCTGAAGGGTCAGGAAGAGAGGTGTAGCAATGGAGGGGGAAATAAGGGATACTGGGAAATAGAAAGAGTGAGACAGAGTGAGTTATTTAGGGAGAGTATTTGGAGGTTAGCCAACAGTTACGCAGGAATCATATTCTCTAGGCTGTTTGCTGGTCCCCAGAGTGTGTGTGTGTGTGTATTTGTAGAGGTCAGTAACTGAAACATAGACCTTGTGTTACTGTCATCCCTACCAGTTGTAAACCTCTCGATTCAACCTTCGTATCGCTGCAGTTCTTTCTTTTTATCCCTCCCCACCATCCCCCAGCTTGTAAAGGTTTCAGCCTGAGGAGAGTCTGGCGAGCTCCACTGCTGTGTATCCAGGCCTTACATGAGCACAGAATTGACATCAGGCCTAAAAATACTCAGCCGAACCAGCTCACAGTGGAAAGCATGAGAGCATCGCATTGTGCCTCCAGCCGTCTCGAACTCTGATGGGTCAACAACACTCTTGCAGTGGGTTCAAAAAGGTGTGTGTGTGAGTGTGTGTGTATGTGCAGGTTACCTCTTGCTTTTCTACCACCAGCCAGGCAACCTGCAGCCCCTCAAAACCTTTGAAAGGAACTTCCCGGGTCAGCATTTCCCATAGGACCTGGACACAGAGAATTAAGGATGCATGAGCATTTTTAAGTACAGTACATGTAATCAATTCATACAAGTCTAAATTTACTTATTTAGTTCTTTTAACTTATTTTATCTTTGCTTAGTAACATTTCTCACTCCTCCAAGGAAAAGCTGATAGCTGCTGTTGCACTATTAACATTAAGAAACGTTTTCCAACTCACCACGCCATATGAGTAGGTGTCACAGGTCTCAGAAACAGGTAAACTCTGAATAACTTCTGGAGCCATCCAGGGAAAAGTGCCCACCACAGTCATATGAGTGGTATGAGACAGAAACTTAGACGCTCCAAAGTCACAAATCTGAAATCCAAACCATTAAAGTTAACTACACACAAGTTGAATCCAGCTGTTTTTTTTAAATGAATCACAGAACTGATGTTACATACCTTCAGCACTTTATTGACTGTCATTACCACTGTAAACAGAAACCAGTCAGCATGAAATTATGACCAGTGCTTATATGTGCATTTGTACACGAAGCAAGTTAGATGAACAAATCACAATGAAGTTTGGATAATGTTACCGTTTCTCGACTTAAGGTCTCTGTGTATCACTTTCACTGGAGCCTCTGCATGAAGGTAATGAATCCCTGTAAAAAAAAAAAGCAATATAGTGTCAAAATCTCAGACTTTTTTGTTATTAATGATAGTGTTTTACTCAAAACATGGCTGCAGTGTCAATCTATAGCATTTTGTTTAAGACTGTAAATATACAATAAATAAAATGGAGCTATAAAGACAGCCTTAATTAAAAAAAAAAAAAAAAAAGAACTTCTTTATAAACTAGGTCAAAATTAAGTGGAAAACCACTGTGTGTTAATTTGACTGGTTCTTATTGAAGGACCAGAAGGCATTTGTAAAACCTAACTGTAAAGTAAAAATAATTTTATGAATAGGCAAATTTTGGACAATTGTCCTGCTTCTCTTGTGGCAGAACTGCAGTTTGGGATGCATCATATGCTGTAAAGGATTGCTTAAACTCTATTTCTAAAGCTACAAGAAAATGAGATAAAGGGAATGTCACAAACAAGGTGCTGCTTCACACTAACATTTTATTATCATCTTACTCATTAAGCTTCGACCATCGTAGCAGAGCTCAGGGAACTCTTTCAGATTTAATGATCACAAGTTAGAAATTAGAAACTGCTGATGTATTCTGTTCTGTGAGCTGCATTTCAAAATAAAAAGAAATTGTTCACAGGAATAATCTTAAAATAATAAAAAGGTATGAACATGTTTTTAACTAAGCCTCACATACAATGCTTGTGGTCATGCTTATCTGATTTTAAGTACAAGGCTGACAAAGAACATAATAGAGCAAAAATACTAACACTGTCTGCCATGTCTTATGGTTTAATTAACCAAAAAAATAAACCTGAAAAATATTTTTCTCCTGTTCCACCACAATATTCAAAAAGGTTCATATGCAGTGTTATTGTATACTTTTACCTTTTCAAAGGACTATTGCATTTTTTTATATATCATGGTTAGTTGTTGGGGCTGAATGCACCCAAACCACAAATTCAAATGCAGATATAAAATGTGCATTTTCTTTTTATGCATATTGATGATGAGAATATTTGCTTGCAAATTAAGTTTAATCAGTGAATAAAAACCATCTCTTCAAGTATACCTTTGGCTATCTGTATGGCCCATGTCATGATCTGCTCCATGTCCATCTCCTCACTCTGCTCACTGGAGATGTACTCATACAGAGACCCCCCACTTGCATATTCTGCAAGGCAACACACAAAATGATAAATAATTTAAAAGGCAAATCCTATGATGAAGGACAGAACAACAAAAGAACACCTGTAACCATGTTATTATGCTACGATAAACAAAAGTCCATTCTGAGTTTCATCCATAATGCTTTCAGACATACAGATTATGTGAGAACTTATCTAACAAAACAAAACAACAACTGAGAGGTAGAATGCTTTTTATTTCATCAAAGGTGGTCTTTTTAATCAGCTAAAGTTTTACTTTTTTTTTTACTTAAAAGTAGTGAATTGGGTTAAAATAATCTGAATGGTATTTTATTCAATTTAAAGGGGAATTAGATTAGGGCCATACATAATATTGAAAAAAATGGAAAAAATTAGACTACAATGCAATAATTAGAGCCTGGCCAATATATCGGTATCAGTAGAGCCGATATTTTAGGCCAATATAAACATTTGAGGACATATTGGTATCGGTGATAATTGTCCCATTATGTGCCGATATAAACACTTCTAATTTTCACCCCTAAAATGCTGGAACCTAGCCGTAATTGTAAAATGTATCCAGCAGAGGGCGAATAAAGACAACTTTCAACCGTTCACTTAAGTTTCACTTTCACATTCAGCACAGCCGAAGCAGAGAGCCATACTGTGTAGCGTATTTTACTGAACAGAGCATAGTAAGTTTATTTTAACTTATCTGTAAAATAAAATAAATCTACAATAATAAATTCTCTTCAATCCTTGATCCCATTTGTCATTAGCTTCATGCCTTTCAAATTAGCAAGCTAACATTTAGATAAGCTAGCATAGGCTATTGCCTTGTAAAACTTTTGCCAGAACAATAAATATAACGTAGCAGTAAAATAAATCAGTGCTAGTTATTAGATAAATAAATATCCTTTCATTATCTGCTTACTCGCATAAACCACTCTGAGGACATGAGATTTTTTTAACCAGTCTTTACTTGCAAGGGCAGATTGGTCACGAAAACAGATTTTCACAGGTAAAGTTACATGTTTAGAGCCTCGACAGTGAGTATCTGCACCTGACAGTGAGGCAGGAAGTGCTTTATAATGCACACTTATCAGACAGAGGAGAGGTCAAGACGCCCTCGGCTGTCCAGCTTACAGACAAGGAGAGGGCCTTGGAGTTATCAGGTGCTCCTCCGTGCACCTGCAGGCTCCTCTCTGAGCTGACAAAAGACCTCACACACACGGTTCAACATTAATTTAACAATTTAACTAGTTAGTGATAAACATCCATAACCTTTACCTAAATTCCCCTGACACTAATAACGTTATCTTTGTCGTCCTCAACGAAATACATTGTTTGTCTGAAATCTTCACTTCTCTACAAAGAGAAAAATAAATAAAAACGCAGCTCCGGTCATTACTAATTGAGCCTTCACCATACATAACTGTTGAAACAATGAACAGGGAAGTGCGTCTCTTTGATTGATTAATAGTTTTGCAACACGCTCGATAACTTCGTGATGAATAGTGGAGGATAGACAATGTGAACGCACGTTAGGAACTGTTTCAAAATTTCAAGTGTTAAAACAGGTGGGTGTTTACTTAGATTCTTGGTGGTGGATAAAGCTCAAAAATTTTCAGCCATTATATCGGTTATCGGCATTAGCATTCCCCTCCCAGTATCTGTTTTGACAATAGCCAAAATTACCATATAGGTCGGGCTCTAGCAAAAATAACAAATTTGTTATTGTAAGGGATCATTTCATAAGGCCACTGTAAGGTAATTCTCTCCTATACATGAGTGAATAAACTCTGCCTGAAAATGACCGATTGTACTTTATTTATATTAGTTTGCTTATACGCGTGCAGTAGACAGACTCGGTAGCTCAGAGGATTGTTGCTGGAAATGTTCAGAGCTACTGAGTGGTGTGTCAGTGTTTCATATTAACCATAGAACAACATCCAGGATTAAAACCTGATCCAAACATTCTGATCTCAGCTACAAACGTTACAAACATAGGAGCTCAGAGACGGCTCTGATCGTTCAAAACACGCACACACATAAACACAGCTCTGCTGTCAGAGCATGTGCTAATGTCTGTCACCCTCCATATCAAGGATCAAATATATGTTAAGAAAACTAATACACACTTGCATAAGTATTTGATTGGACAGTGTGTCCTAACCCTACAACCTGCAATGTTTCACCTTCAAGTAGTCTCCTCACTTTAATGTAGTTTTAATCGTCAAATACATCTGAATTTAGGGAATAATCTACAGGGACATAAACCTATTTAGGGCTAATATTCATGTGGGATGTTTGAAAGGAAACATAAATTTTACAAACACAGTGTGGGGTCTGACCTGTGACAATAGCATAGTTGGGAGATTCCAGCACAGCTCCATAAAACTTAATGATGTTCTTGTGACTCAGTACACTGAGAATCTCTGCCTAGAAAAGAAGACAAAACAAAAAAAAAACCAACAACTTAAATACACTTTCATTATTAGACATTTTCACAAATCTGGCACAGACAGAAAACCTTTAGGTATAAAATAATTTCTAAATATTTTAAAGTTTGCATATTATCCAACATTAGAGACATTTCTAACAGTGTCTCCAGAATGTCTGAGCTAAAGCTGAACGTCCTGCACTCTGAGCCTCCAAAGATTTTCCTCACTGCAGCGACAAACACGCCATTAATCAGAGCTGACAGACAGTACACGTCCAGATTATAATTTCTGCCAAGCGACACAATAATAGCAATTAGTTATGTAAAACTGCACAAAAACTGCCCATGCTCACCAAACTAAAGCAACTTATCAGTTCCTGTTATATGAATTTCAGCTGGGAGTAAACAATAGTTTGGATGAATGTTGGATTTTTACAAAGAGCTGTACAAACAGAAATATATTTAAAAAAAATAAATCTACCAAGCTTTAGTTTTATGATCCATTAACTTGCTTTTAATCACAAGCTGCATACACACATCCACACATTAAAAACAGAATACAATACTTTTGCAAATCTCATGAACCCGTAAACATATCCCATGTTGAAACTAAAATACTGTAGTATCGTTGGGGAAAATTAAGAAGTTTGAATTTTTTCATCACAAAACTTCTTTAAAATGTTGTGCCAGAGTCAACCGAAGGCTGTGCATGTAAAAGGTATGAAAAGGAAACAGCTGAAGGGGTATTTTACAATAATTTGGTTAATCACACTTTTAAAACATCCCATCTGGATTATTGTAACTTTGTAAATTGGACTGACAAAGTCCTCTGGATGAAACATTTCTTACTTTTAAAAACTGGTCCAGATGACACGATTTAACCTTTTTTGTTGTGTATGCTGGTTTTAGCCAGGCTGACCTCTCAATACAGCAGTGGGTTCAAAACACTGAAGCTCATCTTTTAATTGAACAAAAAAGTGTGAACATATCTCCCTGCAGCTGGCCTTCCTTCATTAGCTCCCTGTTCATTTTAGATTTTATTTTTTGTTTGTTTTATTGAGGTTTTCAATTACACCTCCTACAACAGTGGCCAATCCTGGTCCTTAAGGGCCACTTTCCTGCATGTTTTAGAGGTTTCTCTGGTCCAACATACTTAATTTGAATAAATGAGTGATTAACAGGCTTCTGCAGAACTTGAAGAGGTAATTCCATCACTGAATCAGGTGCGGTGGAGCAGGGAAATTTCTAAAACATGCAGGACAGTCGTCCTTGAGGTCCTGGACTGGACACCCCCATCCTAAACGGTAGCGTTGTAGTACTCGAGACCGGTCTTGGTCTTGAGACCGGTCTTAAGACCACTTTTTGATGGTCTTGGTCTCGTCTTGGACTCGAACACATTTGGTCTCGGTCTCGGACATTGAGGACCCGGGATTTTATTTCAAGATCAGTCAAGACCACAACTGTGGAAATATCACTAAATTGCCAGAATATTGTCCAGTTTATTTGTTAACATCTTTGTTTTTATTGGATGCAAAATGTACTGATTCAAATCCAAGCGATAACGTGACTCATTGCTAAATACATGTTTTTGTTACCGCTGTCACGCCCACCCCCTCTCACTCGCACATGGTTCTGTACCAACAGAACAATACAGACAACAGAACGTAATGTTGCAACCAGGAGTGAAAGTAAGCCGGTACGGATAATCTATGAAAAGATTGAGCTCCAAGACTCGAGGTCTTGGTCTCGACTTGGTCTCGCCCTCCCTCGGCTTTGGTCTTGACTTGGTCTCGGACCCCAAAAGTCTTGGTCTTGTCTCGGTACACTCTGGTTTTGGTCTTGACTTGGTCTCAGGTTAGGTGGTTTTGACTACAACACTACTAAACGGTGGAACCAGCAGCCTGTCATATCAGACCCACCTCAAGTCTTGGTGTTTTAACGTTTCTTCTTTTAATACAGCATGAGAGCTAATATTTTAGCATAATATTGATGTTTTTTTTAATGTCTCGTCATGTTTAATTTAGTTTTATTTTTGATTTTTAAAGTCTCTTGTGTTTGGTATTTTCTTTTGACTATTTATTATTGGTTTGAGTCCAGCACTTTGGCCATTGTCAGTTGTTTCTAACTGTGCTATTTCTATATTGAATTGATTTATTCATTCAACCTTTATTTAGACAGGTAAATCCCATTGAGCCTCGAGGACTCATTTACAAGAGAGACCTGATTTCAACAAATCAGTATTGTTTATACTGGCAGCAGGTCAGTAAGAGAACTAAAGAGCATTTTAGAAAGGCTGAGTCTCTCAGAAAGAAAAGGTGGGTAGAGGTTCACCAGCTGGAGAAAAACTGCATCAGTGCAAACATTTCTGAATAATGTTCCTCAGCATAATTAATTAAGAAGAATTTGAATAACTCATCATATACAGTTCATAATATCATCCAAAGATTTTAAGAATTTAGAGAAATCTTTGGGTTCAATGAATAAGGCTGAAAGTCAAGACTGGATGTCCATCTTCAGGCCCTCAAGCAGCGCTGCATTAAACACAGCTCTGATTCTGTCCACTGCATGGACTCAGGAACACGTCCTCTAATTATTTTCTGCAAATACAGTTTTCCATATCTTCCACAAATACTGGTTAAAGTTCTATCATGAAAAGAAGAGACCAGATGTGAATAACATCCAGAAACTGTTTTCTTCTCTGGACAAAAGCTCGTTTAAAACAAACTGAGGCAAAGTGAAGAACTGTGTTTGGAAACCACAAACTTCTTCTGTAGAAAGAGAGGAACCATCTGACCTGTTAGCAACACCCAGTTCAAAAGCCTGCTTCTCTGATGGTATGGAGGTGCATTACTGCATATAGCATGGGTGACTTACACATCTGGAAAGGCAGCATCAAACCAAAACAGTATATCCAGACTTTAGAACAATATGGTCCCTCCAGCATAAATCCAGCCAAGATCCAGAATTGTTGAACCCAACATCAAACAAGAATGGGACAACATTCCTCTCTAAAAACCAGCAGCTAGTCTCTTCAGTTCCCAGATGTTTAGACTTTTGTTTCAGAAGGGATGCTTCAGAGTGATAAACAGGGCTCTGCCCTTCTGTGTTGTTCCCATAAAATTCAAAATACCCTACGTTTTCCAAAAAATGGCACAATTTCTTATTTTCAAAATTAATAGGTTTATTATCTTTTTGAATAAAAAAATGGGTTGAGATTTGCAAGTCATCGCATTCAGTTTTTATTTACATTTTACACAACCTCCCAACTTTTTTGGGAAATTGTGGTTATATGTATGTACCTTGATGAAAAAACAGGAGTGAGAGAAGTCAGTCAACCCACAAATTAAAATACCTTCCCTGTGTGGTTTTAGTTAACTGGCTTGTGTGCATGACATCACTTTTTATTAGACTGCAATGTAAGAGATCACCTTACTATGCACACTGCTTACACAATCTGCATCTTTGACAGCAACCAAGAGCTTTCTACTCCCTTAAGTGACCAAGACTTTTGAAGAAACAGGTTCGCAAGTCTTTAATGCGCCACTTCTGTGTTTATAGGGTGAAAGTAATTCACAGTGAAGCCAGCGTCTAGTCACACTGAAGGAGGCCTCAAATACAGCCTCACATACAATGGGAGGATGAGTGGGAGTCAAACATAAATAAAAAAGTGCTCAATTTACAAAGAGCGAGATGGGAGAGGGACAAAAAGAGGAACATTAAATATAAACATGTTTATTGCCAGGCAACAGTGAGGGAGGGGGCTTTGGATATAAAGGAAACAGAAAGTTAAATGGCTACTTGTTGAATACTAAACACTGCATCATAATGAATAAAACGGACATTGAACTTAAACTTGTGTGTTTCCTTCTTTACCTCTTTGTCGATCTTTAAAAGCTTCTTCACAGCCACCTCCTTGTCCTGGGACATCCACAGGGCTCTGTAGACGCTCCCAAAGCTGCCTCCTCCACAGTTCTCATAGAACAGCAAGTCCTCATGCTTTATCTGTACAAACGACGAGCCAGGGGACGACATGGCATACTGACTCACACACACTCGAGCACACACATGGACCCACGCAACACTAAAAAAGAAACAAATAAAAAGATAGTACTCTCAACTCACAACCGCTGCCTACAACTGGATCCAAATCATGGATCAGCAAAAAAGGGTGAGCGATAAGAAAAGAAGTAAGGCAGGGTAGTTTCCTTCCTCGGGGCTTGGAGTGAGTGGATGTTGTCAGTCAGCTGAACAGATTGTCAGACAGGAGAAACCAGAGAGTGCTGGAAAGAGCGAGAGAGAAAAGTTTTTTCCCTGTGAGTCAGGACCAGGAGGCTGTCACTGTTGGACTAAGTGTTACATTGCCTGGTAGTGGTGATTCAGTGCAACTACAATGCTGACTGCACCGTGTGACCCAAACACACACACACAAGCTTAGAGATGAAGGAGATGATTAAGATTGTGTTGGGTGCCTTCAGCAGACACTGTTCAAATACGGTCACTGGCATGCAGGGCATTCCTCCTTCCTAAATAGCTGTGTCTATATAAAGCTCTCCACACACGCCGCACACGCACAGCTCTGCCCTATAGTGCGCTTGACATACTAAATTAGTTAGTAACGAGACTGACTGCCACAGATACTTCACTCCATCGCTCAGGCACTTTGCTGCTAAAAACATACACCCCCCACAGAAGCCACACAGGGACAGCGTCTCACTCAACCAGACAGGAACCCTGACATCATCATCATCAGGATAGTCAGAATGACATCATCGCATAGGGACAGGTGAGGTCTGCCGTGGGAATCAAATACGCACTCAAAGAGCATAGAGCAACACAGACACTCCAGAAGGCGTCCTGGAGAATGCACCAGATTTATTTTGCAGCTTTAGATAAGCGGCAAACTTTATTTGCTACTCCTCCTCCAGTTCTTCATGAAGTCCCATAAAATCCAGCTTGGGTTGGTTTAATGCTGGCGGAAAAACTGCCTCAAATCCTAAATTGGAAAAGAAATAAAGCTGTAAATTTTGATCTGATTGTGATGGTGACAAGCTGAATAATTATCCTGCAAATGTCCCATCGTTACTGTTTTAGACACAGACTGAATGCATCAAATTTCATTTTGTTTGGTCAGCTAGACTTTTTGTGTGCATAAAAAAAATGGCTTGAAGTGAAACAGGCAAACAGCCAATTTCTGCTCGTGATTTTTTTTATAGCTGCTAGACTGTCGTCTCTAAGAATTAACCCGTTCAGACGCACTCTAATTGTAACTGTTAGTCAAGACGTTCCAGCCGGTGTCTCTACTCACCTTCATAAACATCATCCTCAAAATCAGTGTGAACAGATCCCAATAATGCATTAACGCTGATAAATTAGCTTTTTTTTTTATTTACAAGGCGGTCTACACATAAAACACGGTTCACAGGCAGCTTTGGGGAAAGCCAGCCTCGCACATCATCACAGCAAAAGCTCCTGAGCTCAAAAGAAAAATGAACAACACACTCCAAATCTACAAATACAAAAATAAAATCACACGGACCGAATATGACAAGTGCTCTCCTCAAACATCAGTTTATCTTCAGACTCTAAATCTATACATCGGTCCCAATGAAATGATGTTTTATTGTTCAGCTGATCTCAGAACAGATCAAATCAAGCACTGCCATCATTCAGAGTCGTTTACGTTTGTAGCTGCGCACCAACAAAAACAGATAATACTGCAGGGATCATTTTAAACACTTTTCATAATCCCACATGGGTTGTAATTATTCTAATACATGGTTATTTAGATTTGAAGTGTCTAGTTAGCAAATACTGATTCTTACTCATCAAATCCTAGATATTTCAGAAACTTTGATTATAATTTAGATTATAATGTAAATGCATACTCTTAGAGTTCTGTAACATGGAAAAGGAGTCTCAGACTTTACACTTTTGTGGGTTTTTCCATGAGTTGGGTCGTCAGGTTTGTTCAACAGCCAGTTATTGTAAAATAGGACTCCTTTCGGGGAACACAACAGTACAGGACTCTCTGATAGAAATCCATTGTATAGAACACAAAGCCTATGGAACTCTGTAACTCAGTCATGCAGGATATTGATTCACGTTCTATACATTATAGTTCTATCTAACAGGTCCAAAACAGTAACAACCGGAACAAAACGAACCATCAGTCCACGAGCCGTGACACAGCGACGAGAGCAGCTGAACACTTTCTGTCTGTCCAGTAGGAAGAGGCTTTTAATGGCACAGTAGAAGTCCTTGATCCATGATAGCCCACGTTAGAGATCAAGTCACTGCTGGGATTTGCTACTAAATATCCTTTCTTTAGTTGTTTAAAACAGTTAATGTGTGTGTTGTTTTTGTATAATGCGAACATCACAGAGAAGGTGGAGGCGGTGGAAGATTTGGAGCTCATGTCCGCCGAGGCTCCAGCCTGTAGGAGAGCTGCGTCAGCGCCCGCTGGTTGTCAATCACGCAGAGCTTCCGAACATAACCTCGTACCTCTGCCTGGTTCTTATTCGGCTGGCAAATGTCAGGATCTAACAGACCAGATAGACGAGACAGAACAGAAAAAGGGAAGTTTGCTAACAACACATTTGTAATTATACATGCATTAACGAGTACTACTGTTTGATATGAAGACTTACTGAACGGCTGGCTTCTACAGTGCCTCACTTGTCGAATTGTGTTTGCTATAATACGCTAAAGGGACAAAAATGACTTTAAATGTTATGTGAAAAGGCAGAAAATCAGTATAAAGCACACTCCACCAAAAGGTTTAATTTCTCTTTGGGTTTGCATTGGAAAGGAACTCACCATTTTCTCAAAATTCACCATGTTGTCAATGAAAGTCTTGTTGCCCTCGTGTGTAAAAGTCATATCTGTAAAGAAAGTCCTCCATTAGTTACACATTAAATGATCCATTGGTGTTACATGAAGTGATATAAAACGTTTGGTGTAAATGAAAGAGAACTCTGAAGTTCAGCATGTCACCTGACAGCTGTGTTTCAGTGCTGGTGTGCACTTATCACAGATAACAGAGGCGCCATATATTTCTGCTCCAGGCTACACTGAAACACACCTTTGAGCAGCAGAGGCATGAAGGGGATGATCGGCGACTCCAGCTTGGTCACAGTCAGTCGATAAGACCGGTGGTTTCTTGACGGGTCCTGCCATGAAACATGTTGGCAAATTTCAGGCTGTACAGCCAAGCTGAGGGGTTGCTTTGTTTTAGTTGCTTCAGGTGTTTACTGCATCTTTCAGTACAGCACCAGTAAAGATTTTGTTCATTCAATCATTCATTCAACCATTATTTGTACAAGTTAGTCTCATTGAGCCTTGAGGACTCATTTACAAGAGAGACCTGATTTAAATAAAAAACACAGATGAGGTACAAACAACAATAAACAATAATTAAAAAGTATATAAAATGAAAATGTAAATACAAGAAGTGAAAAACAAATTATGATGATGGAGGATGATGGTTTGATGGATGGATAGATGGACGGATGTTTGATTAGATAGATGAATGTTTGGTTGGATGGATGGCTGGTTGGATGATGGAAGTTTGGTTGGCTGGATGTTTGATTAGATAGATGAATGACTGTTGGATGATAGTTGGATGTATGTTTGTTGGATGATGGTTGGATGAATGGATATTCAATTGGATGGATGATTGTTGAATGGATGTATGATGGTTGGATGGTTGGTTGGATGGATGATAGATGGTGGTTGGATGGATGTTTGTCTGTATGGATGATGGTTGGATGTTTGGATGGATGGATGTATGGATGATGCTAAGGATGTGATGATTGGATGATGGTTGGATGGATGGATGATGGATGGATGTTTGACAGGTTGGATGGATGTTTG
>NC_056506.1:36278779-36289947 GCF_014905685.2 Nematolebias whitei
ATGGTTGGATATTTATTATGTTTGTTGGATAGTGGTTGGATGGATGTTTGGTTGGATGAACTTATACATTAATGTGAAACACAATAATGAAATTAAACTAAACTATTTTCTACTAAAAGCTTTATTTTAACTCTCTGACATCACATTAGGATCTCATTGCTTCTGTAATTACACTAAATAATTCAGTATTGTTTGACACAGACATGTTTAATAAACTGAGCGATCAAAACTCTTCATAGCTGCTTTAAGATGTCATTCGCAACGAGTCAAAGTAAAACTCACCATCATGCTCTCAAACTCAGCGTAAAACTTCTTAAACTTGGTGGGAAGTTTCTGCCAGTGAAAAAGAAAACAACCGGGACGTCAGTGACGATGAGAGAACTTTGACAGATAGAGTGTAGATTATTCTGTAGTCTACCTCCCATGTTTGGCTCAGTCTGCTGACAGCAGGGTTGCTCATCCCCATAATGATGGCAAAGAAGGAATTCAGGTTCTTGAATTCTCGACAGCTATACACAAAGATAAAGTAAAAAAATACAGTAAATACTTGAATTAAAGTGTTCAGCTGTTTGGTGTGTAAAGACATTTGATCTTATAAAGCAGGTTGTGCTCACTGTGCTGCTATCTTAATGAATTTCTTGAGGAGCTGCACTCTCTTGCTGAGCTGAGTGCAGAGGCAGACTTCAGTAACCACCCACAGCTGGACCTGGTTGAACCTCCTCAGGAACAGGTCCAGATTAGCCGTGGTTCTTTTGAAACTCTGGCGGCCAAACGTGTGATAGAGCAGCTCGTGCTGTGAAAAAAGGAAAAGAGTAAACACACAGGGTGAGCTAGCCTCGACTCAATCCAGGGAACAGATTCTGCCACCGCGGATGATTCAGCTCATAGTTGCATTACAGTACCTCGTGCACACAACTGAAGAGTTCCCAGTCAAACATGGTCATCTGATAAGCCAGATCTTTGGAGCTCATTAACTCAAAAGTTGACATGGAGCCTGCAGAGGGACCCTCCTGATCTGGAAGAGGAGTCTGAAACACACACGATGGATGGATACATTTACAGACACAGCCAAAGCAATAACAAAGGTCCAGAATCTTTAAATTAACACACCTGTAAACAACCAATTTATTGATTTGAAATATTAAACTGTATTCAGTCACACGGCTTAAAGGCAATATTTGTTGGTTTTAGTTTCTTTGTTTAGATTTTATTATAATGTAGTCATATAACGCATTATTCAATACTGTAATTGCCGGTCTCGGGTTTATACAATGCTGTGGCTAGTTCCTTTTTTTAACGAGCTAACTGCTGCCAAAACGGGCCCAACACACCACTCTTCAGGGGGTGAGTCCTCGTTACACACACAGACAAAGTGAACCCCACAGGTCTTCATGACAATTAGCTCTCTCACTCGTGTTTACTCGACTGAATGACCTAACACAAACTAACACATAAACTAAGCTAAGAACAGACTAGTAATCACTAAAATAACAATGCAAAACAGCTAAATGAAATGATTAACAATGAACATATATTTTACCCATAAGCCTTCTCTGAGGCCATGTGACCAGCATTCAACCATAATGAACAAATGAGGTAGTTACTGATTCACAAGGACCAACCCCCGAGAGATGTGCATTAATGAGACTACCTGTATAAATAAAGATTAAAAAAAATATGGCCAATGAAAGAACCGAACAGGTCACAGTCAACTCAATGAAACAGGGAGGGGAGAAGAGAACGGGATGGGGGATTCCCCTGCATGCACAGTTAGAGTGAACCTGTGGGGTTCACTCTGTGTGTTGATCAGTAAGATAAAGCCTATAACACGCCATCTGGTGGTTGATTCTTGATCTACAACAAGAGCTGTACATCTTCGGTATACTGTGTGCTGCCTATCATGTTATAACAGGAACACCTTTGGCATAGACACAAGCACGTTTTTATGTGCTTATATCCAGGTGTGCTCTATAGACAAGCAATTACGGTAATTTAGCTTCACATTAAGAAGCTCTATCTCTTACCACATTATTGAGCTGGTCTCGCGGACAAGTAAACAATCTCCCATTGATGCTTAACGTAGAAAACACCGAGACGTCGTTGGGCTTCAGGATTTGTTTATCTGGAACAGAAATGGGAGCGTGTGAGCTCTGATGGTGTGGAAATGAAGGCTACGCTGTGAGAGTCTTTAGTATTTTAGCATTCTTACCAGCAGCAGAGCTAAGGTGAACCAGCAGGAGCTCGTCAGTGGTGCCGAGTTTGTCGCTCACAGCGCTGATCACTTCCCTCCCAGTTGCTGCCACTGCAACCCTGATTGTCGTGTAGGTGTGATCACTGCAGTACACCTTCAAGAGGACTGCACACAGGAAATACAGATGTCAAACGTGACAGCCTCTGATCTGTGACGTACAAATAAAAAACTAAAAAACAAAAGCTTTCCACATTATTGTTTCTGTTGTATCTTTCTGACTAAACCAGATCAAGTGCCTCGAACATAAATATTAAAACAATATCGTTTTAATCAACCCTGCAGTGGATTTTACTTACAACATAATTTGACTTAAGGAATATCGTTACTATTCCCACAGCAATCTGTAAAGTAGTTGGAGTCAAATGATCAAGTTCAAGACTATAATTGCTTTCATGCAAACAACTTACTGTCGTCTTGGTTCCTTATGGGTTGTTTCTTCTGCAGCCTTTCCTCTCCATTGCTGAACTGCCGTATCAGGGTCTTCTGTTAAATTGTAACAATACTCAGATCACTATGATGCAGAAGTCACATGCATGTTACAGACAGTACATTTCTGTTGAATAAAACACAGAGATCTAAAAAATATATCCAGTACACGCACCTTTTTGATTGATTTGACTTCCTCTGAGCTACAAAAAGACAGAAGTGACGCAATAAATGTGAGTTGTACTTAAAGCATCACGCTGAGACCTGTAGATGGAGAAAGTGACACTTACTGTAATTTCACCATTTTCTCCAAGTCAGGAATCAAGTCCTTTAGACCTCGCAGTGTGCGAGAATCATTAGACGCGCTGCCATACAGCTCCTGCAGAGACAGACAGGAAGAACCGCTCAGACCAGGCAGAACTTCTGTGCAGGTTGTGTGACTCCCACTGAAGTCTTGGCCAAGTTCACCTCCAGGAAAGAGAGTGCCGCGGGTTCCTCCTGTAGCAGGTATGTGTGTGTGTTTGCCCAGCGCAAGGCCAGAATGAGGGTCCTCCTTTTACTGTTGAGAGTGTACTCCAACCTCTCCTGTTCAGAGCCTGGAGGAGACGCTGCATGGTAGGTACATACTTTGGTCAAAGATGAATAAGAGCTTATAGATTTTATACGTCTGATGGTTTAAAAACAAAAGGGTGGTGACTTCTTAAGATGTCAGTTTCAGTCCTTGTGCTCAAACTTTAACAATCACTGCACAAATTTAAACAAATGATCATCAGAACTTATAAAACTCTTGATTTTATGCAGTCTGTGAGTGTTTTATTACAACTCCTATATTTACCAGTGGTTGTATAGTATCTATTAAATGCAACAACCAGAAGTATCAGAATATTTTCTATTTCATAATAAATAAAGTTCAGGAAAAATGAAGAGCTGAGCTGTAATGAGCAAGTTTCAAGCAACTTCCCCACAACTAGAGTGACTGACAAAATAACATTTAATGCATCAAAAATGACAACTCATTACAAATGCAGACATTAAAGGATATTGTGCCATGAGTAGAGGGCAGAGCTGGCTGTTTGGCATGAAGACATAGTGCATGAGAACAAAATCATCCACTGCTGGGTCTATGAGAGAGAAAAGAGAACACAAGAAGAAAAAGTCATAAAAGAAACAGAACACTAATCCTTACGAGTACAAATCCACCCATTCCAGAAAACAGTGCCATTGGTGTTAGAGTAAAATACAGTAGGAACATAGGCTGTGAAACATCTGGTTTATAAACAGAGACCTGCAGGTTCCACTGAACATAATTTAAACTAACTTTGCCATCCTGTCTTCTGAAATGTGTCAGTTACTTGGATAATTCAACACTAAATAACATATTTAATGAAACTAAAACCATCAAACATTTCCACACTGTTTTATTTTTTTTAGTTTTCTCTCGTTACCTGGCTCGTTGTGATGAATGTCCAGTCTCATCGTCTCCAGGAAGTGATCAAGAATCTTCTCTGGTGTCCCTGATATCACAGTGTATCTGAAAAAAAAAAAAAAAAGTTAAAAAGTGACACATTTAAAACTGTTACACAAAAGCCTTTGTTGAAAATGACAAGTGATGTAAAAGTACACGTTTTATTGTACATCTACATTTGTTGATGAAGCTTGTGTTTTACGGTTTGTCCCAGAAAAGCAAATAGTATAATTACAAACAGTAAGATATTTACAACAAACATTTAAAATAAAAATAACGGTTAGAATGTGTTAGAAGCAAAAATGCAAATATCCCTGATGATGAACCCAAACAAACTCTATGTGTAAAAGCATTTTAACAGTGAATGTGGAGATGATTTCTTCTACTGACACCAGCAGAAGAATCATAAATATTAAACACAATCACATACTTAATGCTTCCCAGTGTGGATGCTCGAGGACTCTTCTCTAAAACCAGCACAACTTGTTCATGCTCTTTCAAACGCACGGTGTTGGCTTCCACATCCTAAAATCACAAGCACAGTCAAGTTTACCCTGCAGTACACCTTCTCTGTCACTAGAGGGAGACATGTATCACAACCAGGCAGTGAGGCAGCATCACTTTGCCCTAACAGATAGGTGTTTGTTTATTTGATAGATATAACAGTTGAAACCAAATGAGTTTTAAAGTCAGTGTGTTTATATTTCTACTAAAAGAAACTCTAAACATTCAGCCCACCCTGAGGATCCTGTTGAAGTCCTCCTTATCCACACGCAGGAAGTGGCAGTTGTCCTCTCTCAGGACGATGGAGGCAGCACGAGGTGAATCTGTAACCAAGGCTAACTTCCCAAAGTCATCGCCCTCGTGAAGCGTGCAGACTACACCCTAAAGTGCACACACATAACGCATGAATGCACATGCAGACGAGCGCCCACTAAGATTTAAATTAGCTCAGACTCAAAGACAGTTTGAAAGTCATCAGAAGCCCTAAAGAAAACCAGACAGGGCTGAATCATTTGTGCCAGTCCGAGTGCATTTGTTTGTACTGTAGTTGTGTGGTGTGACTTTTGTGTATGCATGCAGTCCCTTCAGCCTGTTAATCATTGTGATGAGTCATGATGAGCTGAGGAGAGCTTGCCAAACTCCACTGCTGGTGTTTCCCCATCCCTACAGGGAACTTTGTAGCTCGTCTGCTCAGTGCAGACATGACGAGCTACACATTTTAATCCATTACATACAGTTGGAATATCTTCAAATGAAGCAGAAAACTATAGAAACACTCATGTCAAAACCATAAAAAAAACTATGAGCGCATTCAGGCCCATGGACTCACCTTCCCATAAATAACCACATTAACAGAGCCCTTCTGGATGATGTACCAAGATGTGCCTTCCTCTCCTTGGTTAAACACTGAAAAATATATAAAAAAAATAACAACTAAAAATAATCATGCACATAGAATATACATTATTAAATTATCAACTCCAGAACTGGTCTGAAAATGATGACTAGGTTTTCTGCAACATCAAATCAACCTATAGTTTAGATGGTTCTAGCAGAAAATATCAGTGTCTGACAGCATGACTATAAAAGCTTTCTGTTTACACACCCACACGTTCTTCAATTATTCTAAAACGCGTTTCAATGTTTCAAGAAAGACTGCACTAAACTGAAGAACAGCGCCAATTTAACTAACGGTAACTTGTTTTTTTGTGTGAAACTGTCAGGAATAGATGAGAACTCACACACAGTTCCAGCTTTTGCATGCGACTCAAAGATCACCACGCTTGCCAGTTCCCGCTTTACCTGCAAAACAAAGCACAGCTTCAAACTAGAGCTGCACAAAATTAGAACAACAGGTCAGTGCCATGACATCGCAGAATATTGCAATGACTATATCAGTTGCAATGAAGCCACATGATCTATTACAAGAATTCCAACACCCTCCATGTGCTGCAGACATTTTGAGGAGAGGGAGGGGGTCCATCTGATGATAAATATGTTTGGGTTTTTTTGCACTTTGTGTCTGCAATTTATGGACTCCTTAGAGATACAGTAGTCCCTTGCTACTTCATGGTTCGACTTTTGCGGATTCACTCTTTTGCGGTTTTTCAAAGTAAGATTGAACACAAGAATAAAAATTGTACACAACACATGAATGTCAACTAATATTACTCACATGATTGGGACAGTACTGAATTTAGTAACAAGTTAACAAAAAATAAAATAGTTTGGACAGACGCCGCCGTTTTGTAGTTTTCTCTCAATAAGCCTACACTGTATTCCCGTTCATAACAACTACATTTCCCAGAAGCCAACAGGGCCTCGCCCAGAAGCCCTGTTGGCTTCTGCTGAAATACTAGAGGGAACGTTTTGTTTTGATCTGAAAAAGTTTGGTCCTTTACAGTGACTTAGGCGCCCAGCGGATAGGGAGAGCCGCACAGAACCCACCAGGAACCGGACTAGAACTGGAGCAGAACTGGACCTCCAGACCCATCGGTGAATCTGAAAGCTGGTAGCCAGCCCACGAGGACTTCCGAGCGGGGGACATGTGCCGCCGAAGGTCCGGCGCTCCCCCTGGAGCCCACCGCCACCACCCCGAGCCAGAGAGCCGACCAGAACCGGCAGGGTAGGTCAGCCGAAACTGAACCAAGTCGGACCGGAACTGATCCGCTGCTGTTCTGCAGAGCTGGTGAGTTCAATTTAGTAGCTACATATAAGTATGTTGTTAAAATTAGTAGCTTGAAGAGTTTAGAACATTGAAAGAGTATGGAAAGGTTTCTAAAGCCTTAATATATATATATAAATTCTAAAATAAATTTAACATTGCTACTTCGCGGAGTTTCACTTATTGCAGGGGGGTTCAGAATGTAACTCCTGCAATAAACGAGGGACTACTGTATTTATATTGTGAACACCGGTATTCCAATATCAATAAATAACAAGAACACTTTTCAAGCTGGGGCAGTCTTAAAAACCCCATCCGCATGCTAAAATATACCAGAACAGAATGAAGATACACTTCAAGTGTCAAACACTAAAAAATATTCTGAAGTATGATGACTCATCTTATTAATAACCCATTTAATGATAGAAGAAATGACGTGTCTGACTCACAGTGGTGGAGAGGTGAGCTAAGGCCTTGATGTGAAGCAGCTCGTCATAGATGATCTCTAAGTCATCGCCCGTCCTCTGACCCGGCCTTCAGACACAAGATTTGACACAAGTTTTACTTCAAATACTCTGAATTTCATGGATATTATTTTGGAATACAGTTGGTTAACGTTTAAATATGTAAATAAAGAGCAACAAAAATGGGAGGTGTCAAAATTACTTACAACCTTGATTGCTGTACTATCAGCAATAATTTACGATTTTTTTTTTATGTGGAAAAAATTTGTCCATACAATCTTTATCATATTGTTATATAATTTTACATATGAGGCAGTTTCTAAAATTTGCAGTCAGGGTTTCACAGTGGGCTGTGACATGCCCAATGAGGGTTTGGAGATGATACCAAAAACAAATTAAATTTAAACATAATTGGTTAGGGGTTTTTTTATATAATTGCTACAAGAGTGGGTCAGAAGCTGAGGGGTTTAGAGTAGATATAAGCTCAGCAAACTGATTGTTACTGACGATTTCCTGAGGATCATGCGCAGCAGTGCGTCGGGGCCAATCTGAGCCAGAAAGAGGATGGTCTCTGGCAGCTCTTCCTCGCTCTCTCTCTTCTCTTCCTCACTAGGTAACGGTGTGTCCTCCTCCTCATCATCAAGAAACCGGTAGAACAAGTATTTGTCCTGGAAACCCAGCTCCTGGTCCACTGGCGAGCAGACAAACACAAATGTGAACAAATATTGTTTTCTAATCACCGTTTTATCAGCTCAGAAACATCATTCGAGACAGATTCTTTCAAAGCAACAACTATAGCAATCTATGTCCTGATGTATGCTCAATAATCCAGGTAGATAAATCTAACAAGGTTGAGTCAAGTCCTCTGGACAGATTCTTCTTTGTTGAAACGTTTCATCTTTTATCCAAAAGACTTATTCAGTCTGAAGATGAAACGTTTCAACGAAGAAGAATCTGTCCAGAGCACCTGATTCAACCTTGTTAGATATTTAAATCTATGTTTTACATCTATAATCCAGAATAAAAATAAAATAAATAACAATTCTCATTACCATGATTAAGCACTCCTTCCTCTAGTAGTGCCTGCCACATGCCAACAGCATGGGAGCGTGTGAGCACACAAGCGCTCTGCATCACCAACCAGTCCACCAGCTCTGTGCCTACACAGCACTGTCTGCAACGCACATGGAAGCACACGGCTCAAACTGTAAATGTAGCTCAGTTTCAATGATGCCCTCTGTATTTGAATACGCTCTAACCATTGATAGGTTTACCATGTAAATATTTCAGCTAACATCAAGTCAGCCGTAGCTGCAGTCACTCACGTACTTGTATGTTTTGAGGTGATATTTCCTGTCTCGGATCATGTGCGGCGCTCTCGACAGAATGGCATTGCGGAGAACTTTTCCTGCTCTCCTCAGCTTCTCTGAGGGAATCTAAATCCAAACAAGAAGAGAGCAAACTTCACTGTAACAATGAAAACTCACTTTTTACAAATTGTTCTAACATATTTATACAGCTTTGGGTTTGTTGACGCACGGCTTGCGAGTGTATGCCCAGCAGATCCTTACCACTAGTAAGCTACAATAAAACGGTGTGCCATACATATTAAACAGTTCATAAAAGCAGATACTACAGACGACACCTGCACTTACACAAGGTGAAAAATGGCAGATATGTATACACACACAGCTGTTTTTTGAAAACACCAAAGGAAGGTGTCTTAATTGGGCAGATGGGATCTTTCTTCGATGCGCATGCATTACCTAGGATTTACATAACTACTGAACGTTCCCGCTCTGACTCATCAGTGGTCTCTGCTCAGCAAACACACAGACTTCTAAATTCATTCAAAAAACAAACAAAAGCGTGCAGCACAAAAAACCTGTAATGTGTCATGACATTGCAAACTAAAGTATCAGAAGCTTTTCAAATTCAATCTGAATCAGAGCAACGTTTAAAACTTCAAAAACCTTGATTTACTGACACACACATGTATGATAGGAAGTGACCGGTCCTACCAGTTCCCACAGGTCCAAATAGAGACATATAGGAACTAGACCAGGGGTCTGCAACCTTTGCGATAAAAAGAGCCATTTTTGCCACTTTGCTTACTAGTTACGATGTTCGGAGCTGCAAAACCTGCTACAACTGTGTACTGTACTGTCAACTGGTGGCCCATGGGCCACTACAAGTTTGTTGTAGATGGTTTTTCCGTCCAGTGGGGGTGATATTATAAAACAAAAAATGTCTAACTATTATTAACATTTATTGATATTTTTACATTTCTATACAAAAAAAAAAAGACCAGATTCAAGAAAAGAAAGAAAAAATATTAAAATTTTAACAATTTTATAAAAATTAAAACACTGAACTCTGCAGGCTGATGTGAGTTCTCTTAATGGTTGAATAATAACGTGTCCTACTTAAAGTTAAAGACAGTATAACATTAGGCCAGTTTGTTGCATATTCAGTTACATTTTTAAAGAAAAAGAAATACTTTCATTTACTATGATTTTTGTGTTTTATGCTTAGTGTTATCAAAGTTACTCAACATATTCCTTCTCAGCAACTTGTCTTAAAGATATTTCAGAACATTATGGTTGTTTTGAGAGAAAGATTACGCCGTGAGACTGGAAGTCGACGTAAAGTGGCTAACAAACTACTAGCATGATGTAGTCCATGTGTTTTACACTTTGTATTTGTACTATCCTTCACATATTTGAAAATGACAGGAAATCTGCTAAAACTAGCCATTTTCATTGTTGGCAATAATTTAAATAACATTCGGTTTTATTTTAGTTTTGGTCAAAGCTGCTGCAGCGGGACCAAAGAGCCACATGTGGCCCCAGACCCACAGATTGCAGACCCCTGCACTAGACAGTTCAAGTCTTTCTAGAGACAGTATGCTGCTTCTTTCATTTTAAAGCCCTAAACAAACCAAACCTGGGATCTGGATGGGTGCTTACCTTGTTATGCGCTTTGTTTGCAGAGTCTGAGTTCATGTTGTCTTTGTCTGTGAGTCCTGATGGGCGAAAAACATAATGTAGACTGCTTTAAAAACAAAACAGTAAAACACATTCCACATAGTTTTCATGCCAAATATTTGGGTGGATATTTTGCGTACATAATCTAGTGATTTATGTTGAGAGAATATAGGGTTTAAATTTTTTTTTACTTCTTTTGTACAACTTCAAAATGATTATTCACGTTGACTTTGAACTCCCCACGAGTCCACTGATTCATCAACGTGTGTTTTCAAAACCCTTCATGGATCTACTAACTGTCATTGTTGGATCCACTCTCCATGGCGCCATAAGGTGGGGCCAACAGTCCAGCCAGGCTCTGACGATACTTCTGCAAGGCAACACACACACACACACACACACACACACACACGCGCACACACACACACCAGTTTTTCAACTTTTAACACCTCCTAAATGATCATGTAATAAATCCTTACTGTCATCATGTTTAAAAAATACTTCTTTTAAAAGTTTTTGCTTTTGTCAAAATGTACAGCATGGAAAAGAATTGTAACGTGAGTAAAATCTTCATCAAAGAGACTTACTGAATCTGGAAAATTAGGTTTTAAATGCTTATGAAGGTTCCTAACAAAGCAGAATGCCCAGTGGTTTCTAAGCAATACAATCAGAATAGGAGCTGCTTGCAAAGAGCTTCTGTGCCTAATTTATTATCTGCTTTAGTGAAGGCAGCGCTGGATCATCCGTCATGAAAGGAAAGGAAATAATTCCATCCCAGAATTCCCTGTGGCCTCTTCTTTCAAAGCTGGGGTAATTTCACACACAGCCATTTGAACTGAGATTTAAATAAATAAATATGAGGACAGGTGTGTGAGCAGTTTGTGGCAATATACTGTGTGTGTATATA
>NC_056506.1:36304947-36351709 GCF_014905685.2 Nematolebias whitei
GGGGAGCTGAGTGACAAGACGTTTTTTGGGCAAGCTTCCGCTTCTTACTGTGTTCGAATGGACCCAGTGAGGCGAGGACCACATCCGCTTCGCCCTTAAACCATCAGCGACAGCCTTAAAGGGCGAAGCCTATATGAAATAGAACGTTGGTTACGTACTGTAACCCCAGATTCTATGAATATAGGCGTAGCCCTTTAAGCGTCGGGCCTCACTGGCTCCTAAATGGCTGAAGAAAAAAGCTATTTTGGGAGCCGATTTCCCGCTCTTAACGTAATTTATACGGACCGGGTGGGGCCCACACAGCAGGTGGGCGTGGACTAATTTTTTTCAGTGCTTATGCTGCGCATAACGGGATAAACCATCAGCGACAGCCTTAAAGGGCTACGCCTATATTCATAGAATCTGGGGTTACAGTACGTAACCAACGTTTATTTAAAATACATCAATAGCTGAAAATTTGAAAGGTGAAGAAACAAGAAGCACAAAAAGCTAAAAAAGTAAAGAAAAAAGCAGAAAAAGATTGAAATTAAGTTTATAAACCTACAATATGCAGAACAACAATAATTGGCAAAAAATTAATTTAAAAGTGGGCAGCACGATGGCGCAACTGGTAGAGCCGCTGCCTCTCAGCGAGCAGGTCCCTGGCTCAAATCCTGGTCCGGGGGCCTTTCTGAGTGGAGTTTGCATGTTCTTTCTGTGCATGAGTGGGTTTTCTCCGGGTCCTCCAGTTTCCTCCTTTAGACCAAAAACATGCATGTTAGACTGATTGGGAACTCTAAATTGTCCCTAGGTGAGAGTGAGAGAGTGAATGGTTGTTTGTCTTGTTTGTCTCGATGTGTCCCTGTGATGGACTGGAGACCTGTCCTGGGTGTACCCCACTTCTCGTACACTGATGGTTGGACATGGGCACCAGTGACCCTACGACCCAAAAAGGACAAAGCGGGTAAAAGACACTGGATGAATGGATGGATGAATTTAAAAGTACTGTAGTGTGAATAAAGGCACGAATGGGAAAAAAGTGAGTAAAAAGCAAAAAATGCTAGCTAAGAGCCAGTATAGTGAAATACTATGATCAAATGGCAAGAAAAAAACTAGCTTAAAACCAGAAGTAGTGAAATGCTATTGAGTAATAAAGAAAAGGCTAGCTTGAATCCATAAAAAGTAAAACACTACTAAAAATGTACCTTAAAACTAGCTTAGAAGCAGAAGTAACTAAATGCTAGCAAAAAGCAGAAAAATGCTAGCTAACGGCCAAACTGAGTGAAATGTTTGCAAGAAAATTTTAAAAAGCTAGCTTAGAGTCAGAACTAGCTAAACGCTTGCAAAAAGCATGAAAAAGCTTGTTTAGAGGCAGAATTAGGCTTTGAAAATTCTAGCAAAAAGCACGTAAATGCTAGCTAAGAGCTAGAAGCAATGAAACACTAGAAAATATAAATCTAGCTTAGAGTCAGAAGTAGCTAAATGCTAGCAAGATATAATGAAAAAGCTAGCTTTGAAACACGTAGGCTAACTGGGATAAATTCAGTGCAAGTTAAACTTAACCATAAAATCAATAAGGAGCATTGAGCACCCATGAGGTGTCCAGCTGTCAAGTGAGATTTCTGTGTGAAAGTGTTCCCAATTTAGAGCTGTTTAAAGACATGAGTGACCTTTCACCTCAACCTTTGACCCCATGACCTTAAAAATCAATAGAGATCTTTGTTGCTCTACATGGTGTCCAGCTGTGGCGTTTGATATTTCTTTGTTTATTATATTAGGGCTCTTTAAAGCAAGGGGTGAATTTTGACCTTGATGCTTGACCTTTGACCCCATGACCTTTACATCAGTATGAAAAAAACCTGTTGACCAATGAGGTGTCCAGCTGAGATGTTTAACATTTTATGTTAAATAGGTATCAAAAAAATATATATATAAATATAAAGAATATATAAAGAAGAAGAATATAAAAAAAGGGGTGATCTTTGACCCCAAGACCCTAAAATCGATAAGCATCATTGATGACCTATGAGGTGTCCAGCTGTAAAGTTTGACATTCCTACATTACACAGTTGCAGCGTTAAGAGCTTGGACAAAATGTTGTCCATGGACTGCTGGACAACGTGGGTCATCTTTGGCGGCCATACTGAATTTTTTTTTGTCCTTCAGTATTGATGTTGATCACTCTCAGCTACTACCATACCAAATTTTGGCCTGAATTATCTAAAAATAAATAAGTTGAAGCTGAAAGGACCACAATAGATCACAAAAACTAACATTAGTGGAAAAGTAAATGAGGGAAAAATAATCAAAAGCTCAAATTAGCAGAGAGAAGCTAAAAGGAGCCAAAACCAGCTAAAATGTGTACAAAAGAAGCTGAAAACTAGCACTGAACTGAACATTCTTTCACTACAGAAACTCAGCAGGATGACAGAGAAACATCAAAACTTTAACAAACCTAAACTCTGATTTCACAAGAACAGTTCAAGAAATCAAAAAGCTGAATTATTTGGAGATAGCTGAATGTCTTATGAATTGTTTAAAAGTTAAACGGACTTTCTAGATGGAAGTATGCTCGCATAGGTAAAGTTCAAAAAGCAGTAAGATATTAAAGGATTTCACAGATTCCTAATATATTTTTAATGAGAAAAACGTAGCTGAAAAAGCTCAATATTTCAATACCAAAGTCATAGCAGTGATATCTTAATTGCTGAAATAGTTTAAAAACTATGTGACGAGTTAGATGCTAAAAAAGCACAGAAGACAAACAGGATTTGAATAGTGTGAATGCTTAACATCATTCACACAATAATGCTTGTATACATTTTACACGTAGCATAAATTACCTCCCACCCCAAACTGCATCCATGTTTGCCTTTACTGGCAAATGAATTACCAGTACACCAAACAAAAGAAGAAAGGAACACTGTCTAATCCTGCAACAATACATGGGGTCATGCATTTCTTCTCTGAGGGACTTATTCAAGTACCAAAGTGACTGAATGTTTGTTTAGGTAAAGTAGCATAAAGAAATCTCTGAACTCATTCACTTTCATAGTGTCCTACTATAAAATGCAACTTGTGAAAAAAAAAAAAAAAAGAGAGAACATTGACCAAGGGCAATGTCATCATGGCTAGCACATCATGATGCATACTCCTCCCCCACCATTTGGTCTGTATCTTATTAATATATAAAATTAAAGTAGTGCCACTTCAGCTGCAGGCAGCAGCTGATGAAAGGATCTCCAGCCAGTGAGACACACTCTTCACTAAACATCATCAAAATATCCAAAAGCAAAGCTACAGATGAGTTGAATCAGTCACTAAATATTTAAATGGTTAATATTTTAGTAAAAATTGAAAAAAGATGCAGCCTTTTAGCATAAAATGTGTGTCGCATATCACCAAAAACTGTTTTGCAATTTTTCTATTTTTAACTACTATCATGTAACCAAAATGTGACCATGGGGAATGAGAAATGATGCAAGGAGCTAAATCAGAGTTGTGTCAGTATTTACTGAGAGAGTCAAGATGGCCTAAATAAGTTGTGTATGACCTCTGCTTGAGTCCTGCTGGTTTAATGTGCCAAAACTGAAAAACCAGTCCAAGATGTTGAAGATTTAAATTCCTTATAAGAAACTGGGTTGTGTGAAATTGCGACAAAGCACAATTTGCTTCAGCTATTTTCTTATAGAAATAGAGGAGCGAGGTAGCAGAAATACAAGCAGTCACCTGAAGACCTGCAGCAAAAAATGTAAAGAACATAATGTCTCATGCACTTTCAAAACCAAAGGGAGGATAACAAAGTAGAGGAATAATAAAGAGCAGGAGGGGAGTTAAGGTGGTTGTCTGCATGTAAGGTCAGGAGAACGGACGAGGACATGAGTTGTTTTTAACATGATGAGTGAGACATTAAAGGGTGGAGGACAGCTCCAGCTGCATCGCACGCTCCCCTGACTTTGACCTCCTTTTCTCTCCTCATCTGGCACACTGACAGAGCTGAGGTTATTATTCTCTGCATCAAGTGAATTACAATGTGTGAATGTGTGCACCTGTTACAGTGTGCGTGTCCGTTCAAATGGCACTACAGCACGAATGACTAGAACTGGAGGGGGACTGAGCAAGTTTTTAGCTGACTGTTCCTACAAAATGTGTGTAAATGTCAGAAATCTCAACAGGGTTAGAGGTTTTTTTTTTATGTGATAATGTTAACCTGAAATAGAAAAGTTATCAGCTAATACGAAGGAGCAAGCAAAATGTTGTATAAGGAGATGAAATGTTCAGGCTGCTGTTTAATATACTGTATTATTTTATATTATTAGTGTTTAGTGTATTTCTTAAATCAGTGGTTCTCAAACTGAGTCTGCGAGCTGGTGCTTGGGAATCTGTAAAATAATAGTTTTTTTTTTTTTTTTTAACAAGTAGATGTTTAACAACCCATAAAATACACCAAAATGAAGGAAATCACATCTACTTTATTCAGAATTTTCTGGGGGAGGACCCGCCCGCTATTTGCATTCTGGCTTTAATCAGTTTACAAATGAAGCCCTGTTACTACTGTTGTTATGATTCTGTTCAGTTTTATGTAAAGAGTTTTCTGACATAATTTGAAGAAGTGGTGATACATTTATGTTCATTATGTGAAAAGGTAAAGTTTTAAACTGGTGTTTGATGCTGTTAATTTTCTCAAAACTAATTTTTGGAAGTTGAAATTAAAAATTGTGTTAATTAAGTGTGTCTTGAATGAAAATACCCCATGTTTAAAAGTACAAAAATTGTATTAACACTATTAAAGAACAGGTCTTAAGTGTTTATGTTATACAAATATTTCCATTGCATCAAAGATACAAATTGAAGAAAATTATTTAATAAACATAACGGTTATGAGGGTGTCCCTGAAACTTTTTCTCCCCTGTAAGGGGTCCCTGAACCCAAAAAGTTCGAGAACCCCTGTCTTAGATCCTTATATACTGTTTATTTTTATACTTTACATTTTTGCCATTTTTGGGTGTAACTGGGACCTTGAGTACACGATTTCGTTCCACCTCATGTACCACATGTGATACGAATGACAATAAAGAACCTTGAACCTTGAAAATGAAATAAAAAAACAAAGTTTCATTAATTATTCATCCCTGATATAAAATAAAAATGGAAATCTATGTCAGATAGACAGTTATCCACACGGGTTCTCTTGGATGCTGTTGACACACATGCAGTTTACACACATGCAGTTTACACATCCAGACACAAAGTGGCAGTATCACTGTGTGAAGACATATCTGAGCTGCAAAAAATGTCACTTCAAGCACAAATCAAAGTTATTCACAGCAACATCTAAACCCTCACCGAGGAGGGCCAGAACTACTCATGGAAACTCTGTGGCTCAGCAGACTGAATCTAAGCCTCCTTTGACTGCAAGGATCTCTAAATATGGCTGATCGCACAGATGATAATCATATGGGACATGAATGACTGCTTTAATTTTTACTTGCCAACTTTTATTGGCTAATATTTTGTCTGACAACAGCAGAGGAATTTAGGCACGTTTCTCACAACTACGACAACAAATGGAATAAAATGTGGGATAAAAAAAATGGCTTTTTTGTAGCTAAAGTAAATATATAAGAGAACAAAATTGTATAAGTTTGACAAATATGCAAATATATTAATATAAAATCATAACAGTATGCACAAAACTGCTCATATTTAAAGAAAAACTGTGATGTATACAGTGGAAATGTTATGAATGCTCTCTGGTGGTCAAACTAAAGACTGGCAAGACTTATAATGTTCTAAATGTGCTATTTACATAAGCAATATTGTAGCATTTCATTTTACCAAAAAAGAACTAAACACACGTTGCGCAAACTTTATATGGCGATAAGCCAATCATTAAAATGAACTTTTAGCTAGTCAGCAAACCTTGATTGGGATGTGGGCAGAGCAACGACCATCCAAAGAAAAGTTGTCAAACAAGTAATGAAACTGAAAATAAAATAATAAAACCGATATTTGACTTGAATCAGATCATTTTGAATTTATATTCTTTTGACTGATAAATGAATTACAAAAACATAGTAAATAAAAAACTGCTGAAAGACAGAAAAACATAAGAAATGAACGCTAATGATGAGTCTTTCAAAACAGGATTTTTGTTGTTATTGTCATTTTTAAAATTACAGTATGTTCTAAATTCTATAAAATATTTTTTGGGGAAAAAGTCATTCATATTTATATAAATAACTGACATATTTTCTGAAAAGCATGGTCAAATTATGCCTTTTTTCATAAATGTAACCTGTGCTGGCAAAATGAGATGCAAAGAGGGATTTTTCCATTTTGATTTAGTTTTATTGTAAAATAATTCTCCATCTCAAAAGCTTCAAAATTGTTGGTTAAAATTTGGCGATTTGACACCAGGCTAGCAACAAGCTAGCTTTGTTTATGAGGGTGCTGGTTAGAAAACAATTTTTATTTGTTTAAAGCAATGTCATTGGAAATTCCAGCCCTATATTTAAAAAATGGGAATCCCCAAGCTTCACAAAGACATCAAACTTTATACGAAGGGATTTCCCAGCTCTGCAGCTGCCAGCAGAGAAAAATGTAGACGTACTTATTGGAAAACTTTGATTAAAGGGAAATTAGAAAGAGTGTATTAGATTTTGGGGTCCCTAAATTATATTTTTATAGACTCATTTCTACACAAATCTCAATTTTGATAAATCTCAATGTTTTCACTTATTTTGCACAGCAGCTTGTGCTCATTCTAACTTATTTAGCCATCATCGGTGACAAATAATGACCAAGACCAGCCCTTCACAAGGACCAAGTTTTTAATTTTGGGCTCTGTGTAACTGATTTTGACACCCTGATTTACTTTATGTCAATGGTTGCACACCTTGGTCCTCGGGATCTCCTGTTTTGCATGTTTTAGATGATGTTCAACACACCTGAATCAAACAAATGAATCATAAAGACTTCTATACAACTTGGTAAGCTGCCAAAAAGAAAATATAGAAAAAGACAGTAAGGACGGTGTGTTGGTATCAGACAGTTATACTGTAAGTTCATCAAAAGGTGAATCAAACCCAAGAAAACAACTCAATTCAATAAAAAAAAAAAAAGACAGACAGACAGATAGCAAACTTAAGTCACATGAAGACTTGGCAATTATTTTTACACCGGAAGCCCTTCCTGACGCAACCACAGACCACCGAGCTACCACAGCCCCGATGTGTGGAGCAGAGCTGATATCTAGGACATCAGGGAGAGCAGATGGTTGGGGTTAAGGGCCTTGCTCAAGGGCCCAAGGTGGGGTAACTGAGGGTGGAGGCAGGTGTGAATGCTTCACCTATCCCACGGTGGTACCGGGAGTTGAATTGGTGATCTTCCAATCACAGGCCCACCTTCTCTAACCTCTGCACCACCACTCCCATTGGTAGTGCTGTACTACATTCATGATTAATCTAGATTTACGTTTACATACACATCTAAGCATACATACACATATACATACATATGCATAGATCACAAAGATCTATAGATTACAAAGTACATTTAATTGGACAAAAACACAAACTTGAGGAAGGAAATATATTTTTAAGTGAAGGGGACCTGTTGCTGGTGATATGTAGTCCAACTTGAGGGTAATATCAGTAAAATAGCAAAAGTTTTTCAGTTTCTCTTTTTGTCCCATTCATCATAAATGGGGGTATTTTAATAGCAAAACATGTGGTAGTTAGTTGCACCTGTGCCATTCCAGTTTCCCCCTCTTCTCTGTCTAACTTTTCAGGTTAAAGTTCTACCCTCATTCTTACCTACCTCACTTTCTTGTACTTCTACCTCTCTAATTTTACTTTGTCCCCTTCCCTCAACAATAGTCCCCCAATTTTCATCTCTGCTTTAATTCACTGTCCCTCCTTCCCTCCCTCTCTAGGTTAGCCTCATTCAGAACAAAGCTTTTGTGATTGGCCAGTATTTATATCAAGTGGGTCCCTGCGCCACATGGGACAATGGTCTCCAGTCAGATCCAGGTCACATCAAGCAGAACCATCCTCTGTTCTCTGCGTGGATCAGCCCCGTCCAGAGTCCAGAATGGTTCATTAGTAGCACAGTTTATCTCCACTGAGAAAGACAGGTATAATGCACTGCCTCGGCTACTCACCAGCTCACACACAGGTAGGCAGACACACATACGCCAGCAGGTGCAGCATCACCGCCACACACAGGTAGATAGTGGGAGATCTGGCTCTTACCTGGATGATGCACACAAGTTTTATTCCAACAAAACTTGCCTTTAAACCTGGACACGCTCTGTTAGTGAAAGTTTCTGCAAACAGGATGACAGGCAAAGGTAAGTGGATTTACATTTCTAAATACATTATTTTGTTATACAGCTGTATTTGTCTAGGTATGTATATAAAAACAAGCTGAGCAGTATGTTAGAGATGGTTAAATGTGCACACAAATAGCCTCACAATAATCATTAAAATGGCCACTTTTAGAAGTGTGGCAGACTGAATTACCTTGACTCCTTCTGAATGTAAATACACACCAGGATACAGATATTATTAGCTGGTCAAATGTAGGCTAACATGTCTCAGTGCTGGGACCCACTCAGCATAAGTGTTTCACAGTTACTGGAGTAGTTTACACAGGATTACTAGAGGATAATCCATTTACAGTATTTAGAGACATTAGTCGCCATCTGTCTTGTATTTATCTCAGCGAGGGAGCCGTAACCACCGACCGACAGCGAGCAAACAACCTCGTAATTTCAAGAAGAAACTGTGGCGAAAAAAGTAAGAAAATGACGCATTTAAATAAAAAAAAATATTCGTGATATTTATCCCGCTGCTGCCTGGCGGTTGGTCAAAGCTGCGCGCGCACTCTAGCCAGGGCTGAATCTGCTGCATTCATGTTCCGTCGTAAAGTCGGCTTCTACCGTATTTTAAATTTTGCGTTCCAAATCTAACCTGACGTAAATTATTATTTTTGTCGTGTCGAAAGTAAAAACGAAATCGAACGTCTCTATGTTATGCACGTTTAACGAAAGTGAGCAGAAATGTAAGTCTTTGAATCAAGGTTAAGTTAATTTGGATAATTAACTTAGCTAGTTGAATAGACAACAACTTATTGTCTAATACTAGCTTTAGCTTTTAGTTTGACATATAAGATCTAAAGCTTAACAGCAGAATTAATAACATTAGATTGTCTGTCAACCTATAAGAGTGGTGTAATTTAAAGCGCAGTTTTGTATTTAATACACTACATGCCGGTGTTCTGGAGTGGCGATTTTTACGAGTGTACGTGAACGTACAAGACAGGTGATTGTGAATACCTGTGAGAACAGAAGTACCTGCATGCGACTGGTGTTTATTCGACGTTTGTCACAATTGGAAACCTTCCACGTGCACTAGTTTGAGTAGTCCTAAAGGTTTGTGAATGTATTTTTGCAGCAAGTGAGTTGTTTTTCAGTTTTAGTCGACTGAACACATTTGGGAGATTTTCTTTGACCAAATTCAGTTCGATAAAGGGAAACAAATCAGCTCAGTTATTGTAGCATTGTAAATGAATGTGTTAAAATGATAGTATTAGTTTATTCTGTCATTTGTGATAGCCTATTTTTTATTATCTTGTTCATTCTTGCCAGATCACCTTAATGACTTTATTGTAGGCATCTTCCTTTTTCTTGATTTTGTCTTTCAGAATTAAAGAAGTGAAGAAATGGTGATTAGAAGGACCTAAGTCTAAGAACGTCCCATCCTTGAGCTCATCTTTGCTGGCTGAAGTTATTTTGTTCAAAACAAAAACAGCCTTTGCTATGAAGCACCTCTAGCCTTAATCCAACCACTGCACCAGCATATCCTCAGATATTATCTACCTTTTCAGCTTTTTTCCAGGCATTTCCTAAAGCAGCCAACAACCTCTTTCTCTGCTTCTATAGCTTTCGTCCTAAAGACTTCATTTTAAGATGATGCGACCAGACAACAAAGGCCGAAGTGCATCTCCTCATAGGATAACGTATAAATCAGACTTTCATACCATCAAATGCTCATTTGACACTGGGGTTAGTCTACAGCCAAGGACCAAAGCAGCAGCTGCCATCCAGGGCTCTGCAGCACATCTAAACGTGCTGCTGTCCAACCTGACGGATTCCACAGCGCCCAACGCCAGTAACAGCCGAGGTCGGATCCAAAGCACCAGGGGGCCCAAGCTCCGACAGAACATTTTCCTTCAAATGGACAACCAGCAGTCAAGGCAAGATGGTGCTCCAGTCCTGAGTTCTGGCTCCACACCTTTCCTTGCTCCATCAAAGCCTGGCTTCCAGCTCCACAGTTCACCTTTCTCTATACCCAGATGCTCAGTCGCCAGCTCCTCATCTGTAATGAGCAGTGTGACCAGCGTTTCTTCCTCAGAAACGCCACTGCGAGGCAAACTGTCCAGAGCAGAGGAAATAGGAGATATTGACAGAGTTGCTCTAGCTCAGAGGTTTTCTGTAGCCCGGAGGTTGTTTGAGGCCAAGATGGTGGAGGGTGGAAGTTGTGGAGGACAGTCTGTAAAACCTCTGATTGGCAGGGGAGGTGTGGAGGCTGCAGATGGGAGGAGGGAAGAGGAGCAAGAGGCAAGTGGGAAAACGAGGTGCACAGAGGAGGACGAGTCAGAGAAGGATAAATCCATAAACCATATTTTAAATGTTTCCACACTGACGCCATCACTGACAAGGTACCCTAAATCTACACTGAACGGCTCTGGTGAAGCACACGACAGATACGATAAAACCACAGATTTACCAACTGTGGTTGAGAGGGGAGATGGAGCAACTCTTAACTCCTGCTTGTCTTCTGAGGAATCGCTGAGGGCAGAACTCGTCGATTTAAAGAATGATTCTTCCGAGAGTGATGAGAATGAGGAAGAAAAGGTGTGGAAAGAGGTGGGCACACAGTGGATAAGGAGCATGCGCAAAGCTGATGGAAAACGTGTGGAGGCTCTAATTGACAGTGTTTTTGAGGAAACACCCAGGCTTCTGAAGAGTGTGGCGCTCAGAGCAGGAGAAGATGGTTCAGTCATTTCTTCAGAGGACATGCAAAGAAACGGACTCACTGAGGATGGTGAAGGCAGAAGAGACGAGTATCAGCAGGTTCGTGAAGAATGGGAAGGTAAGAGAGAGGAGCAGAGCAGACACTTTCCTGTGCAAGATAAGTCAATGGAAGAAAGAGACGGCATGGAGAAAAAGACACATGCTGGATCAGGAGATGGTGTCAGGTTGGAGAAGATTCTGATCCGAGAGGTAAATGTTGACAAGGATGTTAAAGAAAACGTACAGCATGAAGATGGAGACGATGAATCAAGGCGGTGTCAAAAAGGGGCAAGACGAGAAGGTCAAAGTGTGAGAGAAACAGGAACGCCAGAGCTTGTCCCTGATGAGGTGAAACATGTGGCAATCAGAGGAGGTGGTGAGGGAAATTATTGTACTTTAGAAGGTAAAGAGGACCAAACGTTAATCTCTGGGATTGAGAATAAAGCTTTTGTGTACAATCAAGATTCCCAGTCCCACATAAAGCTTTCAGAACCCTTAAGGCTGGAAGAAAAAAGCTCCCTGCAGAGAGATGATCGACTATTAGTGGGATACGAGGAAATTCCTGGTGTGCCTGAACTGGAGGGTCATGATCAGGATGGATCTGAGGCTGCGAAGAGGAAGGTCCGGTTCTCCACAACTCCTATCAAGGTAGGAGGATACAAATCTTACACGTGGAATTGTTGCTCCTTTATTACAAGTCTACTTCTTCAGCCAGAGAGGCATTTATAATAAACGTGCATCTGTCAGTTCCAGCAGCTGTTTGTATCTGTGGAAAAAATACCCCAAAAGCATGTTTTTAATCTATTAAGGGGAAAACAGATGAGTGTACATGCCCCACTATGTCAGCAACAAGCTCAGAGCTGCCTTTACGTATAGGTACTCACTGTAAAGTATGAAATCAATCATAACTCAGGTTATCCTAACACATGGTACAGTTTGAAAGAGCCTAGTAATTTTTCACATGTATTCACGTACAATTCTGTTATACAGGTTTGCACTCAATGTAGACAAAGCACTTTTATATGTATTTGAATCAAGTCTGAACATTAATGCATTTCATTCAAAATGTCAAAATTGTTGGATTTCTTGATTTTAAACGGCGCTTTCGTGGACGCCACCATTATTGACCAACTTTTAGTCCCTTCTGCTATTTTTTGTAGGTAAACAAAGGCCTGTGGTAACTGGCAGCTATTCAAAAAAATGTATGCTTATAATTTTTTAAGGACATGGTAGTTATCATTATGAGGGGAAAAGTGTCAGGTTTTGTATTTTTAAGTGGTTGTTGGTCTTTGACATTGCAATGAGTATCCGTAATTAAAAATACAACTTGAACAAAAATGTTCTGGATTCCAACAGCAATCTAAAGTAGTAGCGGTCTGTTATTTTTGTGAAAGTAGTGTTGGACGCTTGACATTTTTAGCATTCCTATAATTGTAGCATATGCTCCGCGTAAGACTACGCAACCGAGTCTGTCGCCTCTCACTCCATCACTGACAGATTCCCAGGCATAAACAGTCTTGGGGTGTCAAAAGCTGCAGATGGTTCTTTTGACAGTTGGCCCATTTATTAAATGTGACTGCATAAAACAGCAGACTTATCAGGCCTTTTTTAATTGGTGTTTATCTAATCTGCAGCCACTACTGGGCCTTTTAACTGAACATTTCAGGTGTACAGCATGTATTCCAACGCCGAGTATAACAGATGCAACGAGGACATCGACCCAGTGTCTGCTTCAGCTGAGTTTGAGCTGGAAAAGAGAGTGGAAAGGATGGATGTCTTTCCAGTGGAAATAGAAAAAGGTTTGTATCTACATGCATTTTATCTATTTATTGTTCACCAGTGAATGCACAATTTATGTACGGCTACATTAAAATTGGAATGAAACTCATTGAAGATGGTCGCCACAGTTAATCAACTATAGCTGCGTTCCGCAATTCAATCCCCAACAAGGTCTTTCATTCCATGAGATCAGACATAAAGTCACCTAAAAAAAATTTTTTATCAGTCTTTTTGTTGAAATTTTCTTTCAGAACGCACACACACACAAAAAAGAGAAGAGAGAAAACATACAAAACAAATCCCCACCCACACCGGATCAGTCACACAGACAGGTATTGACATATTTTCAACATAGGACATAAATGGCTGCTATGTGTCTCATCATCTCAACAGAACCTTTCAGAGGATATCTAGTCTTTCCAGATGAGCATGATATAACTTCTCCAGTTTTTATATGCTGGGGATGCAGATCTTTCCGTCTGGATAAAACAAGTCTCTTAACAAGAAGAGAGCCAAAAGCAATCATATCCCTCTCTTACTTGTTGAAGGATTCATCCACAGGGGCCACCCCAAACGATAAGATGACTGGTGCACAGTTTTTCCACATTTCCCAGAGAAAGTATCAAAAATAGATTGCCAACAGCTCTGCAGCTTTGGACAAGTACAGACTGTGTAAGAGCACAGCTAGAGTTTGTTTACAGTGATTACATGCGGGGTCCAGGTCGGCTTTGATCTTGGACAGTTTGTCTTTGGACCAAGTCACCGATAAAGTTTGACAAAATGAGCTAAATCTCTGTTTTCTCTCTCATTATACGGTGATCGTAGTTTAAAATTCTGACATGAAAAGTGTCAGGCGATATGCGTTCTTTGAAGCGTTGCTTGACCTTTTATTTTAGCTGAATTTATATTGGTTTACCTGAAATTGGTATTTTGGGCGGCATTAGCTCAGTGGTCAGCGCCACGGTCTTGTAATCCTGAGGCTGCAGGTTCGAGCCCAGGTTGTGTCAGGATGCATCCACCGTAAAATAATTGCCAAATATTTTTGTGCAACTTTGCTCGTTCTGGCAACCCCTACGCTGAATGAAAACCAACTTAATGTAGCATCTCATGTCTAGTTTAGAAACCATTTTAAGAGTCTTTCCATAAGCAGTTTGTATTCTTGCTGGCTTTAGGAGAGGATGGACTGGGCATCAGTATCATAGGAATGGGTGTGGGGGCTGACCAGGGACTGGAAAAACTGGGAATCTTTGTCAAGACAATCACTGAAGGAGGAGCAACACACAAGGATGGAAGGTAAGAGTCCACTTCTGTATGTGTATGTGTTTGAAGGTCAGAAGCAAAGAGTGAGAGGTTTTCTTGTGTTCCTGTGATAGGATTCAGGTGAACGATCAGATCGTGGAGGTGGATGGTGAGAGTCTGGTTGGAGTTTCTCAACTGTTTGCAGCCACAGTTCTCAAGAACACGTCGGGCTTCGCCAAGTAAGTCGCTGTGACAGTGAGGTGTTGGTTGATTTTGCTCTCTTTCAGTTTTTATTTATGTAATGTAAAAAAAAACAGTTTCTGCATTATGTTCCTTTGCTCGCTCTACAAACAATTACATATTTGAAAAAATAGAACACAGATTTTTCTGTTTTCTTAAAGAATTTGTCATCACAGTGATGTTGAAACACGTAAATTTAAACAAGTCCCTCTGAAAAGCAATCCCAACACATTATTCACAGTTCGTTCTACAACTTCTAAAGCGTCTTTTTATTTTTTATTTTTACAGAATTAAAGTTATTTATGGATAAACTGACAATAGGATAAAAATAAACTGACTCCCTCGCTTTTTTTTTTTTTTTTTTTGTTAAAATGACATCTAAGTGCAGGTTTTATCATTCGATACAAAGAAGTACCACTGATGCCTACACAGAATAAATATAAAATCTGTTCTGGTGTGGCTTCAATTGTCCCATTAGCATGAGGTGGATCATTTTAGATAAAGAAAAAGCTTTAAAAAAAAAAAAACAGGTCCTCTGGACGGTTTCTTTTTTTGTTGAAAGGTTTCGTCCTTCATCCAAAGGACTTAATCAGTCCAAGGAGCCACAACAAACTCTGTCTCATAGGTGGCTTACTCACATAGTGGGCCAACCAGTTTGACTAGTCTGGAGTCCACCCTCTCCCCGTCGACTCCTCTGAGGCAGCCATGGCCAAAGTGGTTAAAAACATCAAAGTTCATGCTCAGTAATCCAGATACAAAAATCCAGAAACCATCTTATCACCATCAAACTAGTTGGCCCACTATGTGAGTAAGCCACTTTGGGACCGAGTTTGTTGTGGCTCCACACCCTTTCAAATATCCCAGATAACACCACGCCACACACAAGATGCATTAATTTATCCATACAACTCCCCCAACAAAGCTGTTTCACAAAACATAAATTATGACTGTGTGTGCACAGAGCAACACTTTTGATAAATCAGTGTATCTAAAACTAAAGTAACCTGCTGCAACCAGTTTGTACAGTTTAGTTAAGTGAGAATCCTATAGCCAAAACATAATAGAAATAAATCTGTGCTATAGATGTCAGTGGATACTTGATTTTCTAAAGCTCAGCCAAACAAAGCGCATCTGTTGACCTCTACACAAACGTTAGATTGCTCACACGTGTCATTGATCTGTATGATCTGCAGGTTTCTGATTGGTCGAGAGAAGGAAGGGGTGGAGAGCGAGGTGGCCCGATTGATCAATGAAAGCCTGGAAATGGAAAAAACAAAGGTGTGTTTTGGCTGTGAAGGTTAAATCCTGACCTAAAACCCTAAACATTTATGAGAATGGTTCTGTTTTTTTCTCGTCTTTACATAAAGGGAGAGAGCCGAAGCAGTGGAGATGAGGGCGACAGTGACAACATGTCAGAGACGGACTCAGTCTTTGGAGAGGAAGAAGAGGGCGATGATGAGGAGGAAGATGTGTCCGCTCTGTCCAGTCTTGAAAACTACGAACTCTGTCTGAAATACCAGCAGGTGCTTCATCAGAAAGTTACCACTAAACACTCAGAGAGCACTTTAGTCGTTTCTAAACATGATTCATTAAAAGTGTGCTCTGAATCTGCAGAATAGTAAAACTAAGTCACAATTTTTCTTTCCCTTTTAAACTGTGCTCATAGCTTCAGTCAAAATTACGCAGCAGAACGACTCATCTTCTCTGCAGCAGAGAGAAGGTAGGTAACTCAGTTGGTATTATCTCTCTCTCTCTCACACACACACACACACACACACACACCAATAATTGTACTCGTTTAAATGTGCTACCTTTGTGTCCAAATTTGGAATCTGTCTGACCCATTTAACTGTACGAGACGTCTCGGCATGGCGTTATTGGAACACGGGCCGTGTTCCAACTCTTCACCACGTCAGGGCTGTTTTTCTGCCACAGCCATGATAGAATCATCACCGTGACATAACTGGGTCGGCAAAAGCTTTTCAAGAAATCTCTATAAATATGGCTTTCATCTAGCCAACTATGTTAAATATAGAATTATTCTTTGAAATGACTAGAAGCTCTTTATTTTTATCGCCTGAAGGAAAGGTGATGTTTTTGCCTGCATCTCTTTTTTTTTTTTTTTAAACAAGTGAAAATAAAATGGTAATGAAAAAGATAATTAAAAGGTAAAGTAGCGACAAGACAGCTAGATTTTTAGTATTCTACACTGCCTTTATAATCTAGCTGTTTTTTGCTACTTTTCCCTTTAATTATCCTTTTATTTTCACATGTTAAAAAATAAATAAATAAATTCCTACGCATCCTTTATGATTGTCTATTGTTGTCGTCATCCACTGTTGTCATCACTCTGTTAAAAATCATGCCTCTCTTGTAAATGAGTCTCCGAGGCTCAGTGGGATTAACCCGTCTAAATAAAGGTTGAATGAATCTGTGTGTTAATTTGTTGCTGACAAAATATCTCATAAACCCACCTGCTTCGAATGTTATCAGCCATTAAATGGCTTATTATCAGTTATCATCCCCATATGTAGCGTTCAGCCTGCCCCTCCTGTACCTCCTAGTGGGTTTAAAGGTACGTTGTTAGCATGGTTAGCGCTGATAATAGGCTCACGTGGTTGGGTTCAGAGTAAAGGGTCTGGGGGTTAGGTTTAGGAAAAGAGTTACATAAAGCTGACAACAACAAAAAAAACACTTTGTGTTTTACCCACGTGAAACACATGCAACGTTGCATATTATCAACAATACAAACAAAACTTTGGCAGCACGACAGCTCGGTGGTTAGCACTGTTGCCTCACAGCAAGAAAGTCCTGGATTCAATCCCCGGTTGGACCTGGGGTCTTTCTGTGTGGAGTTCACATGTTCTTGTGCTTGTATGGGTTTCCTCCCACAGACTAAAAAACAAACATGCATGTTAGGCTGCCTTCAGGCCCAGGCCTCCCTTGCAAAAGAGATCTGTGATCTCAATGCCTGGTTAAATAAAGGTTAATAAAACTGCAAGGAGGTATGAGGGACAATAACATCCATTTAATGGGCTGATAACATCCAAAGCTGCTGATAAACCACTGGACTAGTTTTATTATTGCTTCCAGAAATTAATCATTGAGTGTACATTTTTAACAGTCCATTTCAAGATGGCTGCCACAGCTTTTCAACCTTTGCCTGTAGTAAAATGGCTAACTTAGTTGGATTTACAGATTTTGATCTCTCAATATCGTGCAATGTTTGACCAAAATTACTGTAACGCCAGAATTTCTCAGCACAAGCTGATGGTCTAAAACTCTGGCAGGTGATTGCCACGCTTTTATCTTTGTTGGTGTACGGTCTTTCCTTAAACCGCTGTGCTTTGAACAGTTTAAAGCCTTGGAGAAGCAGCAGGCCCGCTGGCAGAGCCAGAAGGCCGAGTTGGAGCAAAGAGCTCGAGATGGAGAGCAGAGAGCTGACAAACTGGAGAGGTACATTACATCCATCGTAAACATCCGTCATGGATGCATTTTGTAGAAGCTGACTATAGGCTTCAATCAACAGTATCTGATTGCTGCAGTTTGTTGAGGTGGTAATGAAATGTGTTCTGAATATTAAGTTACTGGCAGGAGGCCCAGACTCTGTGCGGAGTTGTGAGCCAGCGATTAGCCGATGCCCAGAGCCAAACGGAGAGCCTGGAGAACAAATACAGCAAGGCCAAAAGACTGGTCAGAGAGTATCAGAGCAGGTATGTAGGAAATGCACTAACTTTTTAGTGTGATAGAAACAAGTGTGTGAGATAAATGTTCTTAAAATATCTTCCAAAGGGAAGAAGAGAGGGAGAAAGAACTGGTCGATTTGAGGAGAGAAATGGACGAGAAAGACAAGCGGCATAGGGAGACTGTTGAACGGCTGCACATCCAGGTGACAGGAGACGTCTGTATGGATTTATTTCACTAAGCCTGTGGTTTTGCTGTTAATGTTTTTGTTTGTTTATCACAGATGGCACAACTAGAGAGAAAAGAGGCTGATCCTGAGAGGAAGAACCGCTCTGTGAACCCTTCAGTCACAGGCAAGCAGGACTAATATTAGTTGGTGCCTGTTTAGCTGTGGATCTGCTCACTCGTATTATAGTTTAACAGTTTGTTGCGATGAGAACATGAATGGAATCCTTCAAGCCCTTTTTGGAGTGTACTTCTAAATGATTGGAGGTGTTTGTTTCAGACTGGTATGTTCCAGTTCCTGATACGGGCCGTTTGGACTCTAGCGCTCACATAGCCAGAGCTCAGCTAGCTCAGAAATCAAAGCGCCACCCGCCTTCACGAGAAAAGCTCAGGGAGAGCTTCAAAAACCAGGCAAGACATATGGAAACAGCAACAGCAGTGCACTGTAAACAAGTTTTTACTGTCCAGTCCTCCTTTTTTCTGTAGCAGCAGGAAGTTGTCCTTCAGCAGCAGGACAGCCAGTCTCTGCCAGCGTACACCATGGTCCAAAGAAACAGGAGTGATCTGTCCAGCTTGTCTTCGTTCCCAACGTTCAACCCTCAGAGCACCACCAGTTCCCTGCTAACCCCTCCTGTTTTCATCAATCATACCGTTACCCCCTCGCTGTGCAAATCTGCAGCATCCAGAAAATCTAAAAAGAAATTTCCAAACTTCAGGTGAAGGGCCTCATCTTTTCCTTTTTTGACAGGAAACTTCTGTTTTTTCCCCAGAAATGGGAGTTTTGCAGTATACGGTACAAAATTTCTACCCAAGTACTTTAATTAACCATAATTTCATTTTTAGTGGCCTTCGTAAGTCTCTCGGCAAAAGGAGAAGTGAAAAACGCAGCAGAACATCCACCAACAGCAGGTGTGAAACTGTCATAACAACATTTCACACTTTCACATAAAAAACATTGTTTGATTGAAATGTAGAGCCTTTCTGAAAAGCGAGCCAAACTCTTTAAATACCACACCACCTGAGATCTCACTTTGGTTTTCATTTAGTCAGTTTTTATTCACACAAAATACTCAAATTAACTTTAACAAGATTAATGGGAAAAATGAGGTTTCATTTCAACATTAAACTAGAGAAATTGCATTTCCTGCCTAAATGCAGTGTGAATGCTTATTGCAGAAGTACGTGCTGAAATTGGGTAAAAACATCCTGAAATGTAGCTGAAACGGGGAAAACAAGCCTAAATTAGCAGAAGAATGCAGAAAGCACGCATTTGCTTAATTAGGTTTAAATAAGAAGGCATTAGCTCAGAAATTAGAAAATTATCTAAAAAAAAAGAGGTCAAAATTAGAAGATAAATAGCTGAAAAGTAGTTGAAAGGCAGAAAAAGCTTAAACATCCAGAAGAAAGTGGAAAGAACTGAATTTACCAGTAGCTAAAATAAATGTGGAATTAGCAGAAAAAGCTAAAATTAGCATCAAGAGCTAAATAGTAGCTGAAATGGCAGAAAAAGCTGAAACTAGCAGAAAATGCTGAAAAGAGCTTAAAAAGCTGAAATTGGCATAAAGAAGTTAACTAAGCTGAAAGTAGCAGAATTTAACATGAAAAACTTGAATTTCTCTGAAAACAGCCAAAATTAGTGAAATACTAAAAAGCTAGCTGTAAAGGTCGAACAAGCTTAAAATAGCAGAAGAAAGCAGAAAAAAATGTTTTTCCAGTTAGGCTGAAAGAACAGAAATGAGCACCAAAAAGTGGAAATTATCTGAAAAAAGATGAAATTGGCAACAACAAAAAATGTCTGAAAAGTAGCTAAAAAAGCCGAAAAAAGCTGAAATTAGCAAAAAGAAAGTGGCTGAAAAGTAGCTAAAACTTCAAAAAGAACCTTAAGTTATCAGAAGAAAGTGGAGAGCACATTTTAGCTGAATTAGGCTGAAAATAGATGAAATCATTGCAAAAAATGTGGAATTAGCTGAAAACGATAAAATTACCATAACAGCTAAATAGTAGCTGAAATGGCAGAAAAACCTGACACGTGCATAAATAAGCAAGTGTCAGCTTGCTTATTTATGCAAGGAGCATAACAAGCTGAAATAAGTAGAAATAGGTTTGAAGCACAAAAATTTAGTTAGCAGAAATAATCTAAAAGAATCACAAAACAGCTGAAAAAACAGCTGAAGTTAGCTGAAAGTAGCTGAAAAAAGTTTAAATTTGCAGAAAGTAGCTGAACCAGAACAAACTGTTAAAGGAGCAGTAAATCTTGTAAACAGATCTAAAGGTTTGAAGGATGTAAAAATTCAAAGTATTCATTTCCTATGAGGGGGAAAAAAGTGGCAGAAAAGGCTAAATGTTTCAAAAAGCTAAAGTTGCACTAATACCAAAGTCATAACAGGATTGTTCTGAACATTTTGATATGATTTGTTGAAATGGCACAAAAATTGTGGAATGAGAACGATGCCGAAAAACATACGGAAGAAAAAAGGATCACAATAGTGTGAATGCTTCAAAAACATTCACACAATTAAGGAGGTATGGTTAGGAAAAATGAACTTATGCAACTTTGAATACATCCTGTGAAATTCCATTAATGTATACAGATTTAGAAGAACATGTTTTTCCTGCATCTTCAGAGCTTTTCTAAATAACCTAATGGAGACCATGCCTTCTGTCAGCAGGGGATCGTGTGGCGTCCTGATAGATGAGCCCGCTGAGGTTTCTCCATCAGGCTCGGTCACCTCTATGCCTTCCTGCCTGTCTCTTCCCTGGTTTGGAGACAGAGGGAGAGAAAAGGAGAAGGAAGAGGAGGAGAACAGCAGAGTGAGGTTGCGCTCTGTGTCCAGCAACAGTTTGCCTTACCTTACCACGACTAGAAGAGATCAAGTAAGGAAAAAGAAAAGCACTTTCTGATACTAAATAGACTAGTGAGTAGTAAAAACTGTAATTATTTGCAGTCTTCACAGAACTTCATGTACTTTAAATACCATGCAAATTTAACATAGAGTACACATGCATGGCTGAGCATGGTGCAGATGTAAAGTCTGTAGGTAGTCCAGGATTGTTTGTGTTGGTTCCAGAGCATTGGCTCTCCTGTGGGCTGCTCCAGCATGGTGGGTCATGTCTCTGATCATTCCCTCTCTGGAAACTCTCACACTTGCACCTTTTCTTCCTCAGAGGTGAGTCTGTCCTTCTTTTCCTCCCTTTCTTCCTTTCCAAACACACTCTTCTTTAGTAAACGTTTCCTCCTAATTATTAATATTCTCGCTCTTCCTTGGTGTCCCGCCAGACTTTGGACAATTTTCAATTTCCCAACAATAACAATCAGTGGCAGGGCCGCCCTGTGTCGGAGTGGAAGGTCCAGCAGGTGTGTCTGTGGTTAATTGACCTGAACATGGATCAGTACACATCTGAGTTCGCTGCCAAAGGAGTGGATGGAGCGCAGCTTCTAAGTATGGACAGTCAGAAACTCAAGGTGAGCTAAATATTTAAAAGCTAGAGAAAGTGCAGTGTGAATGCTTATTGCTGTAGAACTTGCTGAAAATCTGCTGAAATTAGCTTAAAAAATGCTGAAATGTAGCTGAAATGGATGAATAAGCCTAAATTAGTAGAAAAAAGCAGAAAGAAAACACATTTGCTGAATTATGTTTAAATAAGCAGAAATGAGCTCAGAAATTAACAAAAATGGCTGAAATTAGAAAAATCATTTAGCTGAAAAGTAGCTGAAAATGCAAAAAGAAGCTTAAACTACCAGAAAGAAGTGAAATGAGCTAAAAAAAAAAAAAGTGGAATTGGCTGAAAAAGCTAAAATTAAGATAAATGGCTAAATAGTGGCTGAAATAACTGAAAGCAGCATAATACGCTGAAATTTGCAGAATAATTTAATTAGACCGAAAATAGCAGAAATTAGCTAATAAAAATGATCAGAAAACGGATCAAATTAGCTAAAAAGCTACTAAAGGGGTAGCTGAAAAGGTAGAACAAGCTTAAGATAGCAGAAGAAAGCAGAAAGAACACATTTGCCCATTTAGGCTTAAAGAAGCATGAGCACAAAGTGGATATTATCTGAAAAAAGCTGAAATTAGCCACACAAAAAAAACTGCTGAAATGTAGCTAAAAAGGCAGAAAGAAGCTTAAATTACCAGAAGGAAGTGGAGAAAGCGCATTTTTGCTGAATTAGACTGAAATTAAAAAAAATAAGTGCAAAAAATGTGAAATTAGCCAAAAAGCAGCAAAAATTGGCATAAAAACAGCTAAATGGTAGCTGAACTGGCAGAAAAAGCTGAAACTTGCATAAATTAGCTGAAAGGAGCATAAAAAGCTGAAATTAGAAAGAAGTTAGAAGCACAAAAATGTTTTAGTTGGCAGAAAGAATTGAAAAGTATTACAAAACAGCTGAAAGCATAAAGGAGCTGAACCAGAACAAAATGTGAAAGAAACAGTAAAAGGTTGTAAACAGATCTAAAGATTTGAAGGATGTAAAATGAGCTCAATTCATTTTGTACGAGAACAAAAGTGGCAGAAAAGGCTAAACATGTCAAAAAGCTAAAGTTGCACCAATACCAAGTCATAGCACCCTTCTCCTGAATGAGCTGAACGTTTTGATATTTGTTGAAATAGCACAAAAATTGTGGAACGAGAAAATGCTGAAAAACACAGAAGAAAAGTGGCTTACAGTGGTGTGACTGCTTCATAAACATTATCAGGTGTGAATATTTATGAATGTTTCAATGAGACGTGTGGTTAATAAGTGCTGCTCTCGTCCAAACGTTGGTACGCTCCTTTTCAAATACGAATCCCTCAACAGTTAAAAATGATGAGCTCAGATTTTGTTTGTCATCAGCATGAGTGAATATTAAATCCTTTGTTTACACTTGCATGTCTCCTCCAGGCTCTTGGTGTTTCCAGTCAAAGTGATCGATCCGTCCTCAAGAAGAAGCTGAAGGATATGAGACGAGAGGAGAAGGAACAGAAAAAGGACAAGAAGCTAAAGGAAGGCAAAGACAAAGTGAGGCCGAGTGAGCAATCCATGAAAGATGTTGGAAGCAGTTTCAAAACTGTCAGAACAGAGTCGCTTTTATAAAACGAAACGCAGAGGAACCACCAGCATTGTGCGTGTGCACGTTGACGCACACAAATTTTCTCTTTTTATGTCCATTTTTTTATATACAGGCAGACGGTTGGGGTCAAACGGATCTTCCAGCACCAAAAATCAAACTGTACGTTTGTCATTAGACGTATGAGAATTACCCGTCGGTTGTTTTTAATGATTACCTTTTTAATTTATCCTGTGAACGATTTTAACGTAGGCTGATCACACTCAGGTATTTGCTGTAAATGCTTTTTTATGTGTTAATAAAACCTGTTTCAAACTTCAGCTGTTGCCTTAAATCTTATTTAACTTATTTCTAATTAATCTTATTTAACTTCTATCACAAAAACACAATACGTTTGTTAAAAAAAACATTTATTCAAAAAGTATATCTTGTTCTTTGCAACCAGTTTTAATCAATGACTAGCTGAGGCTTGACAGAATAAAGCATAATCTGTAGAAAAGTTACATTTTTACAATCTGAGGCAATGAGTAGAAATTTATGAAATGTGAAAATATTTCAACTTGTTTACAATTGATTTACAATAAACTTTTTTTTCCAAAATTGGGGGTTGTAAAATAAATCACTTGGAATTGAAAAATATATATTTTAGTTGTCTTATGGGTATTCGTTGTGAGTCCTTGGCTTTTGAAGAGCAAGTAACAAAATACTGAAAGTTCATGCTCAATAATCCAGGTACAAAAAAATCTAACAAAGTTACGTCAGGTCATCTGGACCGCTTCAGTTGATGAAGTTCTTTGGATGAAGGATGATGCGTTTCAACAAAAAAAATAAAAACCTGTCCAGATGACCTGACTTAGTTGGGATTTTTTTTACCTGGCTTATTGAGGATTAACTTTGACGTTTTTAACCAGTTTGGCTGCCTCAGAGGAGTTGACGGGGGAGAGGGCGGGCCCCAGAAACCATCTTATCACCATCAAACTGGTTGGCCCATTATGTGTGCGCTGCCTGTGGGACTGAGTTTATTGTGGCTCCTGGGACTGACAAAGTCTGGATGAAGGACGAAATGTCTCGGCAATAAAAAAAAAAAAAAAACTGTCCAGATGACCTGACTTAACTTTGTCTAACAAAATACTCCTTACAACAATAAATACAAAAGATTAAAAGAACCACAAATATTAAAATGTGCAAAATAAAACCCGCCAAGCCCCCAGTCAACACTGAATGTACCAAATAAGCTCCAAAAGCTCTGCAGTCGTGCAGGTTCATCTCCTACACAGTTCAAGAACAAGCCAGCCCCTGCACACGAACGTTTCATCCAGTATTTAGCCTTTAAAAGACTAATCTCCAAATTATTGAGTTCGTGTCTTGGTATTTACAATCCTTAGTGTACATGAGCAGGGCAGAAAGATTAGGCAAACTTGTGGTCCATCGCTAAGCGACTGCAGTCAGATTTCCTCAGATGTTAAGAATAATGTTCCTTGTCGTGCCAAGTCGTCATCCATGGCTTCCTCTCCGGTTTGTCCCAGTTACCATTCCGTGTGTTTACCGCTCTGTCGTCCCGCCTGATCCGAACTGCGCTGTAACTGGGAACCTCGTCTCTGAATTTGGCACGCTTAAAAAAGCCACACTGCAGAGAAATAAAAGGAAAAAAATATATTATTTCTAGGGGGAGGGGAGCTTTTCAAAAGCCTTCAAAGAAAGCAAAGCAGATGGAGATATCTGTCGTTAGTCCGTCTCAAAGGTGCCAAAATGCTATGAATCCATTGTGCGCTGCAGATGAGCCATCTGTGCACCTCTATGGAGAAAGGAAACATTTTAATACCCCAGTTTTAAAATGTAGTGTAAAAAAACCTTCACATCAAGTGACCGAATGTGCAGCAGCAATAAGACAAACTAGAAGAAATCAATGAAAAGCAGAATTTCTTTGAAGCAATAAGTAACTCAGTGATTGCTGATCAGCCGGCACCTCCCTTTGGCCATGCAAGTGTACCGATACACACATGGATCATGTGTGGAAAAATCTTCAAGGCTTCATTTCTTTTGCATAGTCATTAAGCTTCTAAATTAGTAATTGTATCAGAGAGCCACCCACTGCTTGCAAAAAACCCAGAAAGCAGCACTTGTGTAGCAGGAAGGAGCAAGACGGGGGGGAAAAGGTTGATTCCTGGCAGATCGTTATTTTACCCTCTCACTTTTTTTATGCATTTGATGTCAGCTTCTCTTTTTCTGATGGATCCTCTTTATTCTTTTTCCCAAAGACTCCACACTGAGGAAAGGAAATCGATTAGAAAATGCGAGTGATCACCGACGCGTGCACCTGCAGTTCTGCTATTGGTGCATACAGAACAGGAGTCCAACCATTTCAAACGTTTTCCCAGTGAACATGCTTCCTATATCTATGCATGTTTGTATCTGGTGTTCCTACCTTCCAAAGGAGGAACGCCAACAGGCCCAGCAGCAACAGTCCGAACAGGATGGACAGCACGATGATCCACCACGGTACTCCTCCATACTGAGCAGCACGCATCTCTGGAAACACAGTGAGTCTCACCTGGAGAACACAAAGAGCAGAACAGAAATGTAAAATAAATTGGTTTCAAAATGTCAGGCAGTAACAGGTCAATATATTTACGGAGCCACAAGTGTTTGGTGGGTGTCTCCTGATAAAATATAAGATAGAAGTGACTACCGGTAGATTAATTTTAAAATGCACAGATATCCTGTCTTCTCGATTTCAAACAAAAGTCACAAAATAGCTGAAAAACTGAGTTATAGCTGTTTGTGTTGGCTAAAGTCAATTAGAGGTGGCAGCCATCTTCAAGCAGCTTGTATAAAACGATTTTTGATTTAAAAGAAATGCAAATGTTGCTGTATTCACAATCCTGTTTGTATTTGAGCACCTGGAAATAATAAATCATATCTTGAAATGACCACAGTTAAACATTTAGATACAGGGACTAAAGCTATATATATATATATATATATATATATACATACACACATACATACATGTCCATAGTCAAAGTACACTCACTGTATATTGTTCTCTAATGAAGTGTTCAAGTTGTAAGAAGACTACCTGCACAACTTAGACCTCTGTATGTACAGATACTAAATGAAAAACAAAAAGTTAAAAATAAAATGTACATTTCCATCCCACTCTGTCTGCCAGGGCAGAATCAGTGGTGGCTGTGCACGTGTGGGGTGGTGGGTCTCTGCTCCGACTGCGATGCCGAGCGCTCTGAGCTCGCTCAGGACAGGAAGCGTAGAATAATTGGTGCTTTCTCCTGCAGTCTCTCGCAGAGTTGCGAACACTGCTTGCACCCGGGAGCACCGTACAGCAGAAAGCATGACCCGCCCTGCTCTGCTCCGATTGGCTAAAACTGTAGCTTTAATTCGCTTTATTTGCTGAAAGCATCATCACTTTAATCCTTGTATAATTAAATTAGAGAGACTTCAACAAAAAAAATTTGTTTTTTTCTGTCTTTTTGTTTTTTCTCCTCGTCATGTTTACAGTTGACAGAAATCCTACATCATTTACATAGAGATCATACACTGAATTATCATTTAGAACTTTTTGTATAAAACTTAAATAAGAAAAAAAAAATAATGTTTCTGTTTTGGATCCAGCAGGGTCACATAAATGTTCTTTTTTAAATACCTCAGTTTCAGCATTCGTCAGTACTGTGTTCTTCACTGTGCTGTCAACGTGCAGCGACGCCTTCACCACCACCTCCACGTGGTGCAACTCTGAAAATTCCTGTAAAAAACAAAACATATTTAATAAGCGTTGAGGAAAATCAAAAATATTAAAATAAAATAAAAAAAGATCTAAATAGTCTTGCTTAAAACCATTTGTGTTAATGACAGAACATCAATGATTAGACAATTAAAAATAAAATGTGGAAAAAAGACATTAAAATACAATTTCATGTTTTATTCTTCACCATTTAAAGCTGGAAAACTACAACTACCAGCAAAATAAAATAATTAAAAATAATAATAATATATATATATATATATATATATATAGTTGTGTGCAAATTTGTTTTGTTTCAGGATGAGTTGCACATATCAAAATCCTCTCAAAAATCAAACAACACCTCTGGTTACTACCTCTATGAAAGTGCTGTTCCAAAGGCGAGAGTTGACAGTGATGATTGCGTTACTGTCCAGGCCCCCCAGGGGGCACTTTATTGTCTTACAGTTTGCTCCACCGCCACAAGACTGTCCACAAATAAAACCATGTTATGACTGGATTCAGCATTTACTGGGTAAAGATGCACATTAAAGTAAAAACAGCAAAAAAATAGGTTGTGTGTCGTTACCAAAATTTTAGATTTCTTTTTCTCAATTAAGCGTGAAATAGTGCCGTCGATCCCCTTCTGGCTGCTTCCTGCTGACCTCCTCGATCTGCTGTTAACTGGTTCCTTAAAGCAGAAAATGATTCATCACTGTCTGCACTTAGGTCAACATCCTTACTCGTCAAAAAAAAATCCTAAACATAAAACTGTTTAAACGTCTTTTAATATTTTAAATTAAAGGACTAGCATTCCCTGAAGGAATGCATATCGCCCGCTCACCCTCATGCCAGAGGTTTGCACTAAAACCATCTTATGATGAGAAAAGTTAGAGTTGTAGTCGTTTTGGTAAAACTTTGAAACTGACATTATTCACAATCTCATGCCATACTGAGAGATCTCGCAAGATGTGATGGTGTTCAGCGAATGTGCTGAGGACGACTCTCAGAGTTCCTCTTAGCTACTAATGCACCTAATTTTAACTGATTTTCAGTAAAAATTGGTACATTTGTAGCCATTTTGTGGGAGTTCTGCCCTGCCAGCTCCCTGCAGCCACATCTGAGCACCAATCAGCAGCACCTGAGGATCATCGGCTTGATGAGCAAGAGGAGCATAAAAGGCTGCAGAGGACATCCAGTCAGCGCTGGAGCATTATCTGTCAATGGTAGTTGTGTTCTAGTCTTTTACATGTGAGTTTAACTAATGAGTAATAGACTTTATACTCTTAGTGCTTTCAGTATAATCCCCGATGTCCTCCCGTTTTCTGGATTCTCCTCTGTGGACCTCAAGCTCTCCTGTGCCTCCTCAGCTGCCTCCACACCTTCCTACTACTCGCCTAACTCCTGCCTGGAACCATTGTTCAGACGCTCACCTTCTTTGCCCTGAAACCATTGGGTCACCTTTCCCTGCAACTGACTCGTATCCCTACTGGTTCCAGCTCCCTCCCTGGCACATTTGATGAATTATCACGTTGTAAATAAATACTGTAAACCTATTTGGAGTCTTGGTATCTGTTCTCTTCAGTTCTTGTATCTGGGTGTAGCTGCAATCATCACAATTTTTAGTAATCAAAAACTGAAATTTAAAGATATGATAGAACAACAACCACACATTAGTTTGTGCTCACTATATTAAGAGGGTTGATCTCCTCTTTTTGAGTGCACTTAAATTGTTCCACTCCTTTGGAGCTGATTTTCATCAGGTAGAGCAGCCACTTTCCATTCATCGTCTCCTTTGGCCACTCTATAACGAGGGTCACACTTCCGACGTCTGTCAGTCGCTTTCCCAGGTTAATAATCTGTAAAAACAGGATCATAGTTCCTTATCAGTTAATGGATTATTACTTATTTAAGTAGCAAATAAACATTTTTGGTTGAATGCTAAATTCAATACATGTTTGTGCATCAGAAAGACACGCAGCTTCCCTGTACTTACTCTGAACAAGTGTGTGATGGCACCGCCAATTTCGCTTTCAGTTTTCATGGCCGAATCACCTTTGACCTCTCCACTAAAGTAGATTTGAGATGGTTGGACTTGTCTGTGGGGAGGAAGGTGCACAGTTAGCGGTCTGAATCAGGGCATGTGTGTGTGTGTTTTCTGCACGCATGTGGATTTTCTTACCCTGATAGGGTCAGCTGCAACACGATGGCCACCTTCGCCTTTGCTTTGACGAGACTTAGATTCGGCTGGGTACTCGTCCTAGTAAATGTACATACAAGACTAACTCAAATACTCTGAAGGATTTATTAATGATATATTATACTTATATTAAAGAAGGTGTAATGCTATTAGTTGATTCACTGATATTTAATATGTTGGGATGGACGTTCTAACACTTACGTGTTTAACTGCAGGTTAATTTCCACTTCGGTGACACCAAGAGAGATACCAGCTGTACTCACAATTATGTAGAAGGTTGTCTGAATACACACACACAGTTTTTTTTCGAGCGTTAACAATGACAAGTGTATGAAAAAAGTTAAGTTAAAAAGTGTCAAATAGTTTTTTTTTTTCTCACTTTTGCGCCACCCTTGAAAGGATTTCCGAGCTCACACTCGGCACTAGAACCATTTGTATTTGCTTTACAGGAGACTGGCAGCTCCTGTAGTCAAGAGCACATCCCAATCAGAACCAGGTACTCATAAGTGAGTGACAGCGTGTCAGGGACTTACATTAACTGAAACACGGTAAGCAGAGTAGGTCAAGGAGTTGGGAAAGTTTATGATCACCAACGCTTCATATGCATCATCTTTATCCAGATTGGTTACCGTGACCTCCAAGGCAATGTCCTTTTGGGTGCTGAGTGAGATCACCGGCACGCCATTCTCCCTATAAAAAGACTGAATTATACATCTGTATTTTGACAAGTCTTACAAAGTTATTTTAGAAACCTCCTCTAGTGTATGATTGTGTGTGTGTGCTCTTACAGTGGTAATGGAGTGAACGTATCTTCATCAGTGGTCCTGTAGCCGTAGCGATATTTCACCTGCAGGTTGCTTTCACACACGTCGTCACTGCCACACCCCTCTTTCAAGAATCCCACCTACCAACATGTCGACAGTTCTATATTTATGATCTATATCTATAATAATAATTAATCTATACTTAGACGTGCATGTAAATAAAAACACAATGCAAAGCTTACAAGCCCAGATTTAATTTCCAATAGAACACAGTTAAAACTCTAATGCGTAAAGAAACTAGAGAATATTTTGGAAAAAGTAAGGTTATATTGAAATTTATGGCAGCAGCACACATCAATATTGTGGGTAGAGGGCCATGTTTCCCTCTGTGAATTATCTCTTCTATTAACAACAGTGAGTAAGCATCTAGAAACTGAGGAGAGCAGCTGCTGGAGTTTTTGGAGGGACATTTTTATCAATGTTTCCTTTAGCTGATCCATGGTCGATGTAAACAACACTTCTGTTCCATTATTGTCTGATGTAGGATTATAGCTATTTAACAAGCCTAGGTCTTTGCTGGATTTTTTTTTTCTTTCATGATGCTTTAAATGTTTTCAATTGGTGAGAAGTGTGTGGACTCCTGGCAGGTCATCTCAGCACCTGGACGTTTCTATTACAAAGCCATGCGGTTGTTATGAATGCAGTATAATGTTTAGTACTTGCGGAAATATTCAAGTCCTTCTCTGAAAAAGACGTCATCTGTAAGAGAACATATGTTCTAAAATGTATATACTTTTCTGCATAGATATTGCCTTTACAGATGAGTAAGCTGCCTGTGAAATAGGCATTAATGCACACCCATACCATCAGAGAGGCAGGTTTTTGAACAGTGTGCAACCATAGTTTCTAAAAAGAATGTCAAATTTCTAATCCTCTGACCACAGAACAGTTTTCTTCTTTGCCTCAGTCCATTTTAGCTGAGCTTTGGACCAGAGAAGACGGCAGCATTTAGAGCTATGATTTTCTCTTTGCATTACAGACTTTAACTGCATTTGTGCAAAGCACAGCAAACTGGGTTTATAAACACTTATTTGTCGAAGTGTTCCTGAGTCCATGCAGTGATGTCCATAACAAAACAAGACCTGTTTTTAATGCCTTAAGAGCCTGAAGGTCGTGGGCATCCAATACTGACTTTCAGCGGAGTCCTTAGTTTAGAAATTACTGCAGAGACTTTACATATTTGGATGATATTATGGACTGTAGATGGTGAGATATTCAAATTCTTACAAATTTTCTGTTGAGAAACAATATTCTGAAATTGTTACACTATTTCTAGACCACAAGTTTCCACAGACTGGTGAACCTCTGCCCATTTTTACTTCTGAGAGAACCAGTTTCTCTGAAGTGTTCTTTTCCTCTTGCTGACCTGTTGCAAATTAATTAAACCTTAAATTAACCTAATTAGTTGTCAAATGTTCTTCCAGCTGTATTTTATTCATTCCATTATATTTTAGTCTTTTTGTTCTCGTCTCCAACTTGTTTCAAATGTTGCAGCAACAAAATAAAAAATACACTTTTTTCCTAAAAATTAAACAATGTCTTACTTTAAACTTTTTATGTGTATTTTTGTTCCATTAATAATACAATGTGTTCATGAGATTTGCAAATCTCTGCATTCTGTATTTACTTACATTTTACATTATATCTCAACTATTTTTTTTTTAATTAGAGTTGTACTTTTTGAATAGGGAGAGTGAAAACACATTTACAGTGACATTGACGTGTTTTACAAACACACCTTTTCTCGAGTTTTCATTTGATCTTTGGCGTCCAGGACAGGTGAGAGTTGAGCGGTGGAGCTCTGTCTGCGTTTACGTTGAGCATCCTGGATGTTCACGGACACGTCAATGGGGATTGCACGTAGCTTGTCTTTAATATTTTCCTGTAGGATGAAAAGAATCACACAAAATCTATCACAACTACACAAACAAGACACTTTTAGATCCAAATAATGCTAAAAAATAGGAATACCTGCAAGACAAGCTTTTGTGTGACACATTCTTTCTTTCCTTTTTCCTTCATGACAATGATACCACTGGACTTATACTGATCAGAACCAGAAGGCTCTGTGAAAAATGCCCTGGGTATGAGGCCATTCTTCCTGTGATCTGCATCCACCTCAAGAGAGTATTTTACAGCTTGATGGGAGAGAAGAAGCGACACAGTGCAAGACAAAGCAATAAATGAGAGTGGCTGCTAGTTACTAGATGGAGTTGACTTCTGATTTGGTGTGAGTGGAAAAATAAAAATTTATTTAACTCAGACAGTTTTTCGCTTTAGAAAAAGTACTCAAGAGTAAATATTACTCAGCTTACTCAGTGTAGGAGTGTAGCTGTTTGGAGTTGCATCATAGTAGAAGCACGCTTTCACTTCCAAGCTGGAGAAACAATTAGAGACAAAATTAGCATGTTTGCTTTTAAACTAAATATCGATAAAGGTTTAAAATTTGAAAACAAACACTAAGTAAAATATTATATTGGTATATTCTATAATAACGTCATGATATACAGTGACACAATGATTAAATGTAACCCAGTTTGTCTCGAAATCTTTCAGTGTTTCCCCTTTTTAGGGGTCACCACAACAAACTGTAATTAGTTTGGACCTCTAGTGTCCAGACACAAGCATAAAGGCCATTATCGTACTTTCAGTGATGTTTATGGTCAATATTACTGTATTTAGCTAATTTAAAAACAAATCTTGTATGAACGACTAGTATTTAAAATAAGCTGGAAGATGGGCAAAAACAGAAAATGTGAAAGAAAAAAAAAGTCTTAAGAATAATTCAAAATAAGTTTTTTACAGCGCATATGGATGGTTTAATAAATGAGCATCTACTAATAGGATAGTTTTTGCAGAAAAATAGTGAAACTGTCAAACTTTAATAGAATATAACAATAAACGATGGTCTATCACCTCTTCAGAGTGGTATGAGTGCTAGAGTGCATTATGCTGTCAAAAGATTCAAGGAGTTGAGCTAAATCTCTGTTTGAATGCCAACATGTTGGATGCATGTGGTTTTCGATACCACACACAAAACTAAAATGTGACTAATAAATACATCATCGACTCAGAACTTGTCATTCGAAGTAGCCCGCAACTCCATTCAAAAAGGTCAACTGAAGCTGTGCAACAAAGAGTCAAGTCTGCACAAAAACATATACAAGTTTTTTTCAAATTGTCAGAAAGAAAACGGAGACCCGTTGTATATAGTGTGAATATTTCAGTTCGCCTTGGAAAAACAAAAAACTAACAAAAGAAGCAAATGAACAAGATGTTGGATTTAAAGTGTCAAAGATCATCCAGAATCAACATCTAAAGAGAAGTCATTTTTTAATGGCTCATGAATAAAAAAAAAAAAGATGTTATCTAAATGGACTGTATTGTACTTATCTAGCACCTTTCCAGCCAACTAGGCTGCTCAAGCTGATTTACAACACAATGTGTCCTCATTTATCCATCCACATACACAATTAGCACTCTCTACAAAGCTAATCTGAATAAATGTTTCTGTGATTAAATCTGAGCTTTACATTGCATTCATACATAGATGGGGCACGTTAGCGCACCAAAGCGTTCAGTGTTATGCCAAGGGACACTTCCACATGTGACTGCACACTGTCAGGAATCAAACCTTTGATTCTCTCATAAGACAACTGCTCTAACCACTGAGTCAAAGCCATAATATGGGTTTGTATTAAAGAACTTCTACGAAATAAGTCATGGACAACAGACATACCAGACAGTGGTGCCACAGTTCTTGTTGCTCAGGTCGATTTTACTTGGTGTGAAAGAAATTTCCTTCTGGATGTTAACAACTGGCCGGGCTCTGGATATAAAGAGGTCAGTGAGCATCTCAGTAGAACACCAACAGAAGACTAGATTAATGCACTAACTCGCTCACCTGTAGACAAAAACAGAGTCTGAAAGGGATCCGATAGCCAGGTCTGGATAGGAGTTCCCATCCAGGTCCATATTGGCTGCCAAAGCGTATCCAAACAACTTCACTCCCATAGAGTTACCAGAAAGCACCTACAGCAGGAAAAACACAACATTTAGTCTGGAGTGAGTGATCTAGATCATGTATGATCTTTGGCTTATTTTTTTTTTATACTTTTAGGACAATATTCATAGGATAAAAATTACATCTTGTAAGAGCATTTTGTAAACAAAAGCCAGCACGGTGGATAAATGGACAAACAATACTATAAAAGAGGATCAGAACTAAGGATCCAAACTTCTGATAAAACCTTTAGGCAATAAAATAAAAATAAATTATTTTTTAAATTATGACATTAAGGCTAAAAATACATCTGTTTTTGTTGGATGTAACTTGGGCAAGAAGAAACTTTTTAAATCACACAGAAGTAAGCCCACACTTAAACTGGACATTTTTTAAGTGTCATTTACCCCTCCATCCCATATTATCGCTACAGCAAGTTCTGGGTCTGCCTTAAGGTTTCTTTCTTTAGCGGTATGTCCAAATTCACCTCCCAAGTAAGGTGTCCGGTGCAAACCAAGTTTTCACTTTAGCTGTACAAAGACTCTTTGCAGGGAGCTTAAAACCTTGTTTTACTCCCATACCTCCAACAAGACACATTAAGGGACCATCGTTGTAGCAAACAACCATGTCAAAAAGTCGATTGGATACATAAAGACTGGTTAGGCAAATTACTTGAAATTCCCAAACACCTTCAAGTGTCCTTGCAAGGGTAAAGAACTGGTCCAGTGTTCCAGTATCAGGACAAAAACACATTGCTCCTGATCTATTCAAGGTTCAACTATCTGCAAGACCCTTCGCTCCAGCACCCTTGCACAGACTGTCTAAGAAAACTAAAAAAGGGGCCAGTCCATGTGTCTCAATGACCTCAGCCCCAGTGATAAGAAAGACTCTCCAGGCTCTTAGACCTCTACTTCCATTACAGATGGCATTTCATTTAGGATGATACTGGGGACCTCAAAGTGCCCCTTTCATCTCATGACTTCTGTCCATGTCAGCAGCATACTGTCCCCACTGTAGACTGTGTTAGCAAAGCACCACTTCCCCCAACTGGGTCACCTGACAGCTTCTCAGAATCTCTATAAAGCTGGCTCAGCTCACCCGATTATCTAAGACGTGGGTTGAGAGCTAAGGGCAGGATGATAAAACTGATCACCTCTTCTGCTTCACAGTCTCTCTCTCAAACTCCTCCTATACATGAATTTTTGTTTCTTCAACTGTCTATGAAACAATGTGACCAGCCAGTACTGGTCAGGTGCTTCTGGATTCCCATTGGTCAACAAACTGTGAAGGACTCTCTCTTTGGTCTGCCAGTCTCCTTCACCTCAGATGTTCACCACCAGAGTTAGGACTTTTTAGTACAACAAGCAAATACTGCATTATAGCTGCAATTTCATACAGCCAGATTTGCAATGGTGGTCCAGTACGTGCCTCGGTAGAACTCCATGTCTCCTGCTTTACTGGGAATGCAGAAAAGATTCTGCCAAAAGTATGGAACTAAGTATGGTCAAAACTGTTTATCTTAAACCCATTTAAAAAACTGATAGCCTGCAGATTTGACAAAGTAAAATGTTACTATAGTCAAAAATTAGATTCTATGTTGTTATTGTACTAGTTTACATACTTGTGCAGCTTTTTTATCAATGTTTCCTTTAGCTGATCCATGGTAGATGTAAACAACACCGCTGTCTTCATAAGGAGCTCCCACTGCAAAATCTGACAGCAGGACAGTGTGGTTATACATGTTCTTAAAAGAGGGAATAATCCATACTAAAGCACTCGGGCATCCTTACCGTGGTAACCATCCTGATTAATATCGCCCAGGTTTTCCACAGTTAGGCCAAACATAGAGTCCAAAGGTCCATCTATTCTAGTAGGTTGGACTTGGTCCCATTTTCCACCTTTATTAAAATAGACGTAGATGGCTCCTCCAATTTCTCCATCCTTCTCAAAGTACTGAGGTGCTCCCACCACTATATCTTCCCACCTACCAAATGAAAGCACGACACACACTTGAGTGTACTGTACAGACAAAATAAAAATTATGACAGGACTTAAACTGTGTACGGTATGCGTCACCCAGCATCCTCACCCATCCCCATTAAGATCCAGCACAGTCACATCGTATCCAAAAGATGAGCCCAGTCCCTCCCCTTTCAGGGTGTACTCCTCTAACAAGATCCTGCTCGTCTCTTTGCCTTTCTTCAGAAGGACCACTGCTCCACTGAAGTATGCTCTGGGAGCTCCTGCCACTACGGTCAGCTGACCCTTCTTGGTCAAACTCTTTCCTGAGTCCAGAGAGAACCCTAAAAAAGCCAAAAGAAAGAGACCAAGAAATTATAACTTTCATCATCAGAGGATTGTCAGATGGCAAAACATATTTTTTGGGGGGTAATGAAGAAATTTACTTTTCATGACATATTAAGATTAAAAATGTTACCCATGTAGCTGTTAGAAGGGACAGGGACCAGGTTAGGGTTCTTATCAGTCTCATCTCCTGCTTCAAATGGTCCATCGTCAAATATTCCCATTTCCACAAAAGTGTCATTTTTTTGTTCCAAGCGTACCACACCTTGAAGAGGAGGGAATAGTTAAGATGATGTAACTAACAAAGGTGTGCTGTAACTACATGACACACATTTCTATACACAAAACTACCTTTCCAGTTGTAAGCTCCAGGAGCCGCGAAAATTAAGTAGTGAAAATCCTTGTCAAATGTAGCAGAGAGTCCTTGCTGACATGAACCAAACATCTCATGGCCTTTTGGACGGTTGTCACAAAAATGCCAGCTACCTCCATCTTCAGCTGACAGAGGATTGATAACTAAGTTCTGACTCAGCACATAGCAACGGCCGATGATGTCACGGGTTTCAAGGGGTGAGTCCACATTGTTTCGCCGCTGGTAACGATGGGCACAGGTCTATCCAAGAAAAATAATTACATAGCCAACGGAAAAAAAATAATAATGCATTTACAATGAAGATAACAAACAGGAATTAAAAAGACATTCTTACCAAAACCTTGCCTCCCGGCCCCTGACTGCTGACGGTCACCCCCAACCACTGATTGTCTTTGCTTTCTGTTTTAGAATTCTCTACAAAAGAAGACACACACGGATAGGAAAAATAAAAACAATGTAACGCCTGAAAACAAATTGTAATAAAAAATATAATTGGTCAATAGTTTTGCTCACCATTGTCATCAAAAACAACTCTTGTGCATGCAGAAGACGGTGAGCTCATTTCACATTTGTAGAGTCCTCCTGTTATTGCAGATCTCTGACCACGTAAGGCTTTTGCTCGTGGCGCTCCAACCAGCAACCTAAAACAAATGCACACGTGAACGCAGTCAGTTTGTATGCGTGCACATAATTTTATCACACATTCCAGGCCACTTGCCGCACAGCAGCCATAATTACACACCCAAATAAGCGTAAGCATCTGCCATTAAAGTCGTGCTTCATGTCCCTCACAGTCCAACGCATCAAAGACCCCTTTCAGGTTCTTCCTGTGGATGTCTGAACCAAAATTTGGCTTTATAACAAAACAAGAACACAGTAAAGTGCCACACCAAAGCTTTGATGATGAGCATCCACTTCTTCTTTTTGTGGCCGTCATCCCTAAAATGATGTTTACAACGACAAACCTCTATGCACTGTCCTCACTCTGTCCACATGTTCCAACTTCCTGTACCCCTCTGTTGACCTGTAGAGTTAACAGCATACTGTCTTTTCCTGATGAAATTAGCCAAAGCCATTTTTAGCTGGCAAACAAAGCAGCCTCTGATACACAAGACATCTGGGGGGTAATTTATTGAAAGACTGTATAGCAGAGCAAAGAGCTAAGGCCCAATGTGATCAGCAAGATTGCAGAAAAGACCGAACTTGTCCACTCTGCAAACTGTATTGGAAAGAAATGTTAAATTATGCAGCTAACTTCAGCAACAGAATAAATTATGATGATTACTTTGAATAGTGAGCAGGCGTGTGTGAAAACAGCAAAGGACTATAAATCTACTTTTGACGTGGAAAATATGGCATGTAGCCGGCACAGTTATGTGGAGTTTCTCAATGCAGCTGTTATGTATTTGAATGTGAATCTCCAACTAAATTTAATGTTTTCCAGACAAGTAACATGCATAGTAAACTCAAGAAGAGACCGTTTGCAAGACCAGTGTTCAATACTTATCCAAATTTTCACAAATGTAAAACCCTGACCAAGATTCTGAACCACAGAACCATAATTTGTGTCCTTACCCACCCAGGATGCATCCAATCAAGACTTTCTTTTAAATCTCAGAGGAAGTCAGTGGCACTTGAAATTTGATACTACAGAGTCTGGAGACATTTCAACACACCAATTTGTGTAAGTATGTGAACAGGAAAATAACAGTGTTTAACATTCTCTGAGATTATTTCTAAAAGATAAAAAAAATTAACCTGAGTTTTTTTGTTGTTTTTTGTGTGTGTGTGTGTTTCAAATGAAAGTTGAAAGATGAAAGAAAGAAAGTCAGGAGTATAGTTGAAAAAAAAAATCTGAGAAATAGAGCTTAATGCAAATGGGGTCTTTGGAGAAACGAACTTTCACACAGTATGCTCAAGCTCAGAATATGAGTTGTGAATGACTTTTTTTAAACCTCTATTTATGGTACATTTTCCAGTTATTCAACTGTCAATAATGGTGTACCACAAGGCTCACTCTCTTTACAATCTTCATAAATAATGTAGGTCAGAACATTCCTGACACATCTTTGTATTTCTGTCGATGATACAGTTGTTTATTGTTCTGCTAAAACAGTTGCTAACGTTTTCCAGCTTTTACAGTCTGCAAACGACATCATCAAGTAGGCCTGTCACAATAACAAATTTTGATGGGCAATTAATTGTCTCAGAAATTATTGCGATAAACGATAACATTGTTTGAAATTTGACAATAATTAGTAATTATTTTGGGCATCACGGTGGCGCAACTGGTAGAGCTGCTGCCTCTCAGCAAGCAGGTCCTTGGTTCAAACCCCGGTCCAGGTGGGTGGAGTTTGCATGTTCTCTCTGTGCATGTGTGGGTTTTCTCCAGGTGCTCCGGTTTCCTCCCACAAACCAAAAACATGCATGTTAGGCTGATTGGTAACTCTAAATTGTCCCTAGGTGTGAATGAGAAAGTGAATGGTTGTTTGTCTCGTTTGTCTCTATGTGGCCCTGTGATGGACTTGCGACCTGTCCAGGGTGTACCCCGCCCCTCGCACAGTGATTGCTGGACATGGGCACCCGTGACCCAAAATGGAATAAACGGGTAAAGATAATGGCTGGATGGATAGTAATTATTTTCAAATTTAAGAAGAAATGTTGTAATTTATTTTGGGTGCAGTACCTTTTTGACCACCGGATGGCAGTATAAAACTGTTTGAACAGAATGACAACTTTTTACACAAAGTAACGGGTTTCAACCGTGAATTTTGGAGCTTCGACAAGACGGAGGTTTTTTCCTGAGGTCGGCCTGTTAGCTTAGCTCGTAGCTTAGCTTCTCAGCTTAGCTGCATTTAACGATCCAAAAACGCAATTTTGGACAGTTAAAACAGATTTTAAAGAGAAAAGGAGGAGTCAGTGAAGAGCACTGGAGTTGGGCCTTTTGTCATCCAGTGTCTTCAGAAGAAAGAGAGAAACACAAAGAAACGATAAAGCCGATGAATGAAAATGAGGTTGATCATTTTCATCATGCAATTAACTGATTTATCGTTTATCGTGACAGACCTATCATCCAGTCAGATTTGTTCCATCTCAAACATGCTAAATGCTGATAAGACCAAAGGGATGTTGTTTTCAAACAAGAAGTCTGTACCATCAGTCCTTCCTCCTATTTTATCTATAAATTATATTCCTATTGAGTTTGTGGATTCTTACAAATACTTGGGAATCTTGGTCGATGTGCATCTCTCTTAAGCTGCATGTCAAAAACTTGATAAAGAAACTGAAATTAAAATTGAGCTTCATTTTCAGAAATAGATCTTGCTTACCAGTAACTTTGAATGCTAGGAAACGTCTTTTAGCTGCTACTTTCCTTCCGCCCATTGACTATGGTGACATTATTTATAGGAATGCTCCAGCAATTGCCTTGCAATTGTTGGATGCTGTCTATCACAGTGCGCTAAGATTCATAACTCTCTGTAACTATCGTACCCATCACTGCACCTTGTATTCACTGGTTAACTGGTCATCATTAACTTTATGCAGACTCTCACACTGGTACATTTTCATCTTTAAATCACTTCTCGGTCTGTTGCCTTTATACAGTATTTCTCCTCCTACATGTCACGTCATCAGTGCAGCTACAGCGTGCGCTCTCAATACATCATTACCTGCAGCTTCCCCTCAGTGCGGTCTGAGCTCTGCAAAAAGGCCTTTTCTTATTCTGCTCCTGTAACCTGGAACACTTTGCAAAAAGATCTGAAGCTGTCCACTTTGACCTCTTTAAGAGATTTTAAACAATTGTTGTTTCAATGCAAAAATCAACGCAGACATGTTTCTGTTTTTAGTATTTTACCTTGTTTCATAATGTAGCTGGATTTTGTTTTGTTTAATAGCACTACTTTTATTTGCTTTTTATTTTATATGCATTTCATGGCTGTTTATTGTTTTAGTGTACCTTATCTATGGTTTTGTCTACAACAGGCCTCTCCTGAAAACGAGTCCTCGTGACTCACTGACTAACCTGTATAAATAAAGGTTGAATTAATTAATTTATCCTGATTAGTCAATTGAAAACTCATTCTCATTTACAACAACAATCTGGCCAAGAGACAACTCTGAGCTACCACCAGATTGTATCTCAAAATCTGTAAAACTGAATGAGATCTGGATCAAGACAAACACTTAGACCGTGGCCCTTTAAACACACAGATCATCTCTGATGGTTTTGGGAAAAAAAACATCCTATTGGGAGAGGCGTTATGTTTTTGTAGTGGCAAACTTTCTTCTCGTATGGGCACAGACTGTTGCTCAGCATTGAGCTGTGGCACTTTATCAACTTCCAAATGAGTTGCAGATCCACAAGTTTGTGATGCAAGTGCCAACCCTTTCCCTCCATCCATCTGTCTGGACCGAGCCTGCTGATTCCAACTGGTTGAATCCTGCTTGTATTTGGTGCCCAGATGTAAAACTGATTTACGTTTCTTTCAGCATTCCTTAAACCATCACCCCTTTCTTCCCTTCAGCTCCTTTCACTTTGAAGTTGGATAACCTTAAATAACCCGAGGGAAGGGCAATATATCTTTATCAACTGCACACACCACATGCTAGCACACACCGTGCTAGGCTTCAGCACACATCATGGCCCCTCCCAGTCTCTTCCACTACTTAAGATGCCGACAAGTGTTTCTTTCTCCTTCCGTCTCCTCGTTTTACTACTTTTATAATCAAACACACACACATGCATTAACTGTCTCCCACATACAGTATTTCTCACACTGAGCTCAGTTTCTGAAACTCTCCCAGGTGTGTAAGTGCTGATTCATACTATGGTTTTCATGGTTTTTCTTGATATTTCTGCAATATGGCTACTTCTGTTATAGAACCTTTTACTGGTCATTTAAGTTACAGAATTGTATGCACTCCTATATTTGTTCCTATTTTTGGAATAAATATAAAACGATGCAAAAAATATTTGATACAGTAAAAAACCTAAAATTATTGTTTTAAATAAATGGTCTATTTGTTTACATTGTTGTTTAATCTTTTCAACTTGTCAGTTGCATAAATGAAACAAAATTTTATAGAAAAGCATTTCTGAATTGAAAATCAATTTTGAATCAAATCGTGACACCAAAAATCAGAATCGAATCGCCAGACACCGAGAGATTTGCACCCCTACTTCTGTTTACTTTGTGCTATGTTAACCATTCATACATCAACATGTTCAGCTCACTTACCAGATGGGTGTTCTGACTTCATACAAAAAAAGTTACTTTATTTCCGCATATTTTTCCTCAGAAATGCATTAAAATCTCTTCAGTTCCTTCAAAAACTTTTTCTTTGAAATCTGCTGCAGCAAACTTTCTTTCATTTCCTTAGCCTACTTTAGGATTTCACTACTGCTCAACCTATACCTTTAAAATAATTTGCTACTTTACTAGACTTTGTTGCTTTTATCTAGCGTTTTCTTACTTTTCAGTTTAGCTAGCATTTTGCTACTCTTAGCTTCTTAACTTATTTTTTGTTACTTTTAGCTTTTGATACTTTTAATAAGCCTTTTTTATTTTTAACTCTTTGCTACTACTAACTAGTACTTTGCTACTTTTAGCTTCAAGCTAGTATTTTTTTACTTTTGGCTTTTCACTAACTTATTGTTACATTTAGAGTTTAGCTAGTCTGATGCTACTTTTAGCTAGACTTTGTTGCTTTTAGCTAGCATTTTGTTACTTTTACAATTTAGCTAACATTTTACTGCTCTTAGCTTTAATTTATTTTATGTTACTTTTAGTTTTTTAACTCTTTGCTACTTCTAACTAGTATTTAGCTATGTTTAGCTCCAATTTGCTACTTTGTAGCTTTTAGTTAACCTTTTGCTGCTTTTAACTAGATTTTTGCTACTTTTGGCTTTGTGCTAGCATTTAGCTACTTTTACCTCCATTTGTTATTTGTAGTTTTTATTTAACCTTTTGTTCCTTTTAACTAGATGTTTGCTACTTTTGGCTTTAGCTTTAGATTTATATCAGCTATATATTTTTTACTTTTAGCTTTTAACCAACTTATTGTTAAATTTAGATTTTAGCTAGTCTTTTGCTACTTTTAGCTAGACTTTGTTGCTTTTAGCTAGCATTTTGCTACTTTTAGTTTCATAATCAATTTTTTGTTACTTTTAGCTTTTGATACTTTTAATAAGCCTTTTATTACTTAGAACGTTTAACTTACATTTAATACTTTTAGCTTTTTAACTCTTTGCTACTTCTAGTATTTAGCTACTTTTAGCTCCATTTTGTTACTTGTAGCTTTTAATTAACATTTTGCTGCTTTTAACTAGACTTTTGCTACTTTTTATTCTCTGTTTTTTATATCTTGTGCGATTCCTTGTGCATGTTTCTTTGTCCTGAAACTCTGGCACAACAATTTCCTGCGGGATCAATAAAGTTTTCCATCTTATCTTTTGAGTTTAAGCTAGCATTTAGCTGCTTTTAGCTTCTAACTAGTATTTTTTCATTTAAGCTTTTAACTATTGTTACATTTAGATTTTAGCTAGCATTTTACTTCTTTTTAGCTAGTATTTTACTCATGGTAGCTTTTAGCTAGTGTTGTGCTTCTTTTAGTTTCAACAACTCAGTTTTAGCTTCTACAGCAAATTTCAGCACAGCATTCACGTTGCATTTCCACAGCAAATGCTTTCTAGTTTTTACTTGTCCTCCTCCTCCCTTCTCTCCCCTTTTTGAATTTTGTGCTTTCCCAAAAGATTTTGTTGTACCGGTACATACAGCTCAATCTAGCATTAATTAAAGAGCTCAGAATGCTGCAGAGTCACAGATCGCAGGCGCAAACATGTACTCATGCATGTACAGGTTCTGCCCAGCCCTGGAGGTGCCAGTACAACACTTCAGGACAAAAACAGCAGAACATACAATTCTGACTAAAAGTTGGCATGAATGATTGGCACAGGAAGGGTTGTGACTCACTGTGCACACCCAGCTGTAACACGCTCACACTTTGGCACAAATGTTGCAAAAGACTTTACAGAACCCTCTCAAAGTAACAATGAAATACTAAAAAGACAGCAGGCACAAGTTAACTCTTTGTTTTTTCTTCTTCTGCCTCAGGTTAGGAATGTATCAGGCAGCACACTTTTCACAACATCGTTCCAGATGACTGGCAACAAGGCAACGCCTCGATGCTGAGCCACAGCTAGCATCAGCATCATTAAAACCCAACAAACAGGCAGTAAAACTAACACACATCTACAAGTTGTATGCATGCACATGCATTCGTAAAAACCTATTCATTTCCCATTGTGAGATCATTTATTGGCAGATGCTGATTGCACTTAAGGTTATATAAAAACAGTAATTTGACTTGAAAATAACTTTACACAGACTCCTAGCTGTTGTTTCTCTGTTCACTGGATCCAATTGTGCTTTTTGTCTCATATTTAATTTTACATCTTGAAGCAGTTGCAGCTTGTACCGATCGTCATGTGTCTTTCATTTAGCCACAGCGTAGAAAAAGAATACAAACTGAACTGTAGAACTGTAAAATATAAACTGTTTAGTTTAATTGTTGCAAATTGAGGGTTGTATAACTCATAGTTTGCACAGGATGAATTTCACTGTTGTGACTTTCAGGTATGAGCTGAACGAACACATTCTGTTTATGAACATGAGATTCTATTAAAGCACAGGAGCCTGAGCATCTTTCTGTAAAAAAAAACAAAAAAACAACTAAAAAACATATTATTTAGTTTAGTGTTTGATCTCCATTATACTTTCATTTTCAGAGTCAGAGTCAGAGTCAGAGTTTCTTTATTGTCATTCGCACCTCATGTGGTACATGTGGTGGAGCGAAATTATGTACACAGGGTCCCAGTTACATCCAACAATAAAATGTATAAGAAAAACAGTAATAACATCTAAGATATGAACTAAGAAAAACATCAACTAAATATACACTAAGCACTCATAACATAAAACATTGAACATCAGCACAAACATGAACATGAGTCTGTGAGCAGATGTGCACGCATGAACACATCAACATTGAAACAGATCAGCAGCAACATGAAACAGATCAGCAGCAACATGATATGGTTTTTCACAGTGATTATTCTAGTTAGAGATTCATGAGTCTAACAGCCTCAGGGTAGAAGCTGTTCCTCAGTCTAGTGGTTCTACACTTAATGCTCCTTAACCTCCTTCCTGAGGGGAGTGGGGCAAAAAGTGTGTGTGCTGGGTGGGTGGGGTCCTTCATGATGCAGGTGGCCCTCTTCCTGCATCTGGAGGTGTAGATGTCTGTGATGGTGGGGAGACTGATTCCAACAGATTTCTGTGCAGCCTTCACCACTCTCTGCAAAGCTTTTCTTTTCTTTATTTTGTCTGCATTTATGGAGATGTCCAAAAACTGCAAGCAATAACTTGCAATTGTTACAAACATTATCTGTTTTCAGAAAAATAACTTCAACTCCTAAAAGTTTATCTAAAATAAGTCATTATTTTAATGTTAACAATAATGTAATGTTTGACTTAAGACAGACATTTTACAATATTAACACATTTACTAAAGTTAAGAGTTTTAACAAATTCCTTAACATGTTCATTGTGCACTGACAAAAATAAACAGTTCAACTGAGGTTATTTATAAAATTAAAGGCCAGAATTTTAGACTAAGATCATTTTATGTTAAGAAATGAAATAAACGAGTTGTAGCCATTTAGGTCATACCTTGAAAATACTGTATTATGTCCCAATCCCATTTTAAAATGTTAGATGTCATGCTCAGAGTATGTGTTGTGAATGACACTCAGCTACTACCACACTAAATGTGAGCACAATTAGCCTACTGTAAAATGACTGGATTGGACTTTTAGTGTTTTCTAAGGTCAGTTGGTCAGGTCCTGTGACTGCCAACTTGATTTGGATTGGCTCCAAAATCAACAAGTTGTAAAAGTAAATTATCATTTTATGGAAGTTTCACAATATTCATCAAGTGGTTTATCAGATATTGTGCTAACAGAGGAACAGATCGATAATGTAAACTTTTTAAAATAAAATCTTGTAAACTTTTTTTAGTGCTTCAAGCAGGGCTTAATTTGTAAACCAATTGATGCCGGAACACAAGGGGGGGTCCGTGGGCCCTCCCCCAGAAAATTTGGAATAAAAGAGATGCCATTTCTTGCATTCTGGTGTATTTTAACAGGTTGTTAAACATCTGTAAACATTTGATTAAACTGATTAAAAACAGATCTCTCTTGTAAATGAGTCCTCGAGGCTCAATGAGACCAACAACCTATATAAATACAGGTTGAATTGAAATTATTATTTTAGAGAGCAGTGAATGGAGCAACTCCGATTCTGTCGGGCACAGCTGAGCGAGGTGAAGCTGACACCCCACCCACGTCAAAAAGTCCAGTAAATACAATGAGTGGTTAATGCTAAGTTGGTGCTGGTTTGTGCCGTTAAAATGTTCGTTTGTGCTGCTTTGGTTTCTGAGACACAGCTGAAGGTGGATGAAGACACTTCATCCCTGCGGAACATGCGGTCAGCGTTTCTGCTGGCAGCAGCGTGTGCACGACCTGTTGCGCCTGCTGCAGCAGTAACATCCACTCCATAGACATGGACAACATCTCCTATCGTTGTATTTTTAATACATAATCAAAATAAAAATGGGTAATGACTTTTATGAGCTGAGATATAAGCTGCTGGATCCGAACAAACAGTTGCCGGAACACACAAGGTGAAAATGAGGGAGTTCCTGGATTTTGTTCCGGCAGGATCCAGCTCAAATTAATCACTGGCTTCAAGTATGTGTTGGGGATGAGTCTCAACTACTACCACACAAAACTTGAGCTCAATGATGTAAACTTGACTGACTTAAAGCCTTTTTTTCCTGTTTTAGATGGTCATGGTCACCATTTTAAATAGTGCTAGTAGCTCTAAAAGTTAATCAGTTGTAGATGCACATCGGGCTATTTAACAAAAATGCTGGGGGGGGGGGGGGGGGGGGGGGGGGGCGAGTTTTTTGAAGACAAAGAGGCGGGGGG